>NW_006769631.1:1017926-1060451 GCF_000442215.2 Lipotes vexillifer | reverse complement strand
CTCTTTCCCTCCAAGAAGTGAAGTTCATCTGATGTTACCTCCAGATACTGCAAAGGAGAGCACACACAGGCTGAGGATGGGGGGAAAAGGGGCCACACAGATAATCTGTTATTGTATCTGAACCCACAGACTCAACCCTAGTGGCATTTGGGATGGTGGCTATGAAATGACATGGAGTTGCTAAACGGCCATACATGTGGCACCGTGCTGGAGCCGGCTCTTCCCTGCCCCATGAGAACTGCTTATTAAATGTTCAGGAATTTCATGAGCCGGTTGTTAAACACATCCATTATAAAATTAAATTATATACATTTACAATTAAATGATATTAAAAACAAAGGTAATAAATTCATCACTCCCTAATTATTTCACTATGTTTTTCTGTTCTCTGTGCTTTGAGGTTATTTATGTTTATTGTATCGGAGTGGTGGATATATTATAAAACAGTGAGCTGCTGCCCATCTCTTGTGTTCAGTAATGTCACCTTAGTAGCTTGATATCAGCCATGGAGGGAATGTTTATAACACGGAAATCGGCAAAGGCTACAAATCAGAGCTTTCAACCACTTACTAGCACACCAGTACACGCATGTGCAAAGGTGATACTACTGGGGTAACGGGATTGCGTTAGAGAAGACACACACTGCTTCCTGTCTCTTCTCTGGTATTCTGACCTCTCGTTAAAAAGACATGCATAAGAAAGTTTCCTGATGGTATTTTTATTATTAACACTTTAAGTTTTAGGTTCACTTGCAGTTCTATTAGGGTTTTTTTTGAATTTATTTTTTTTATACAGCAGGTTCTTATTAGTTATCCATTTTATACATATTAGTGTATATATGTCATTCGCAATCTCCCAATTCATCACACAGTTCTATTAGTTTTTTTCGTGTGTGTGTGGTACGCGGGCCTCTCACTATTGTGGCCTCTCCCGTGGCAGAGCACAGGCTCTGGATCCGCGGCATGTGGGATCTTCCCGGATCGGGGCACGAACCCGTGTCCCCTGCATCGGCAGGCGGACTCTCAACCACTGCGCCATCAGGGAAGCCCTCTATTAGTTTTTGATGCTCTGTTATTAGGTACATACACATTAAGGATTGTTACTCTTCCTGGATAATTGACCCCTTTGTCATTATGAAAAGCCCTTCTTTATTCCTGATAACTTCCCTTGCTTTGAATTCTGTCTGCTCTGTCTGATATCAATGCAACTACTCCTGCTCTCTCTTGATTCGTGTTAGCATGGTAAATTTTTCTTCATCCATTTACTCTTAATCTATATGTATCTATAAAATGGGTTTCTTGGGACTTCCCTGGCGGTCCTCCGAGCGACCATTGCAGGGGGGCACGGGTTCCATCCCCAGTCAGGGAACTAAGATCCCACATGCTGCACAGCGGGGCCAATAAAATAATAAAATAAAGTGGGTTTCTTGTAGACAACAATATAGCTGGGTCTTGTTTTTTGATCCATTCTGATAATCTCTGTCTTTTAATCATTACACTTAGACCACCGATGTTCAAAGTGACTTTTTATATAGTTGGATTAATATCTGCCATATTCTTTACTGTTTTCTAATTGTCACCCTTGTTCTTTATTCTTGTCTTCCACTTTTTCTGCCTTTTGCAGTTTTAATTGAGCATTGTACATGATTCCATTTTCTCTCCTTTCTTAGAATACCAGTTAAATACTTCCTTTCTTACTTTTAGTTGTTGTCTTAGAGTTTGCAATATATGTTTACAGCTAATCCAAGTTCACTTTCAAATATTATTAGTATACCACTTCATGGGAAGTATGAGTACCTTATAAAAACAATCATCCTCTCACCAAAATAGGTATACAAGGAACGTATCTCAACATAATAAAAGCCATTTACAACAAATCCACAGCCAACATAGTACTCAACAGTGAAAAGTTAAAAGCCTTCTCACTAAATTCAGGAACAAGACAAGAACGCCCACTCTCACCACTTCTATTCAACATAGAATTGGAAGTCCTAACCACAACAATCAGACAAGAAAAAGAAATAAAAGGGATCCAAATTGGAAGGAAAGAGGTAAAACTGTCACTACTTGCAGATGACATGATACTCTGTGACACAGAACTTTATAAAGTCTCCACACCAAAACTATTAGAACTAATAAATGAATTCAGCAAGGTAGCAGGATACAAGATTAATATACAAAAATCTGTTGCATTTCTTTACACTAATAAAATCATTCTATTTCCTCCCTCCCATTCCTTGTTTCATTGCTGTCACTCACTGCACTTATATATTGATATAAGCATACATAAGCATATATATGTACATAAGACAATTATACATCAGCAAATACATTTTTGCTATTATTTTGAGCAAATTTATCTGTTAGATTAAGAATAAGAAAAATAAAAGTTTTTATTTTACCTTTATTCTTTCTTTGATGCTCTTCCTTACTTTAGGTAGATCTGATCTATATTATTTTCCGTCTTAGAGAGGAAAAATGTCTTTTAGCATTTTCTTGCAAGGCAGATCTACTGGCAACAAATACCCTCAATTTTTGTCTATCTGAGAAAGTCCTTATTCCTTCATGTTCGCAAAATAACTTCACAACGTACAGAATTCCAGGTTGGTGGTTTCTTTCTCTCAACACTTTAAGTATTTCACTTCACTCTCTCCTTGTTGCATGGTTTCTGAGAAGCTGGGTGTAATTCTAACTTTTGTTCTTCCATAGGTAAAGTGCTTTTTATCCCTTGTCTTATTTCATGATTTTTTTCTTTATCTTTGATTTTCTGTACTTTGAAAATGATATGCCTAGGTATAGTTTGGTGGGTTTTTTTGTGGGGGGGGGTGCGGAATTTATGCTTGTTATTCTCTAAGCTTCTTGGATCTGTGGTTTGATGTCTGAGATTATTTTGGAAAATTCCCAGCCACCATTTCTTCAAATATTTTTTCTGTTCTTTGCTCTTCTCCCTCTGGTATTCCCATTACACGTTATACTTTTGTAGTTGTTTCACAGTCCTTGGATACTCTGTTCTGTTTTTGTTCTTTTCGCTTTTTGGTTATTGAGATATCCTCAAGTTCAGAGATTCTTTCCTTAGTCATGTCCACTCTATGAAAAAGCCCATCAAAGACATTCTTTGTTTCTGTTAGTATTTTTTAGCTCTAGTGCTTCTTTTACGGTTCTTTCTTAGGATTTCTCTCTCTGCTTCCATTGCTCATCTGCTCTTGTGTGCTATTTTACCTGTTAGAGACCTTACCATATTAATCCTAGTTGTTTCAAACTTTAACATCACTGCCACATCTGATTCTGATGCTTATTCTTTCTTTTCAAACTGTTGTCTTTTGGTATGCCTTGTATTTTTACTTCATAACCAGACATGATGTACTGGGTAAAAGGAACTGCTATATTCAGTTAAAAAAAAAAAGGAACTGCTATAAATAGGCCTTTAGCAATATAGTGGGGAGGGGCAGTGTTCTATAGTCCTGTGATTAGGTCTCAGTCTTTCAGTGAGCCTGTGCTCCTGGTCTGTGAACTTCACAAGAGTTTGTTTTTTCTTTTCCCCTTAGGTGGGACAGGATGGCTTGAGCGGGCTGGAGTTGGGTATTTCTCTTTCCCCAGGTCACTCAGGCTCTGATAACACCCCAGCAGGTTAGGCTCTGGTTAACTAGTTTCTCCTGGGGGCAGCCTTGTTAAGGCATATTGCAGAGTGGTTTTTTTCCCCCTCCACCTGCCAGCCTCCTGAGTAGGTTTTTCTCAGATATTTATTGTGGGAATACTGGTAGAACTCCTAGAGGTAAATCTCACAGTGTCATGGAGTCTTTTACCCCTAGACTTTTGGGGTTCCCCTGGAGTTTTTTAACTCTGAGTTGTCCACAATGAGCTCCAATGATTCATCAATTACCTTGAGATTTTCCTACCCAGGCACTGGTTTCCCGCACTGGTTTCCACTCAGGAGTCTCTGCTCAGCTAAGCCAGCACTCCCTGTATTCACCTGTCTGCCGCTGCCATCTTGGGGGGCAGTGGTTTGACGGTGTCCTCCTCTCTTATGGATCCAGGAGGAGTTATTAAGTCTATTCAGCTTTTTATGTATTGTTAGAACGGAACGGTGACTTCCAAGCTCCTTACATGTGAAGCTGAAACACTAAAATCTCTGCATATAGAGAGAGAGAATTTCTGAAAAACAAAGTGTTCAGGGATTGACATAGAAAAATGATTTGGGCTGGTATCCACATCCCTATTGTTACATGGTCCTTGTAGCTTTCTGAGGCTTCACTCATGGCTGCTTGAGCCCTGTTCCACCCCTTCCATTCTCACCAGAAGCTACCGTGCTGATGTGGATAAAGCACCCTCTTTTTTCCCAGAAGTTGGAGGCAGAAGCCAGGAGGAAGTTGTGATAAGCGGGGACAAATGGCTCCCCCTGCCCTTTGAATGGGTAAGGTCAGCTTCCCTCTCAGACTGTCAATCAGGTGATAATGTGGTGCCCCTGCCCAGCGCTGAATTCATTCTGTTGCCTGCAAGCAGCTGGGGGCAGGAAGATGAGATGTATAGCCAGGCAGAGGCATGAGTATGACTTGGCCAGGGCAGGAGGATGCTAGTTCCCCAGGAATCCACCGTCCAAGAGCTCTGCTTCTCCCTTATCAAGACACATGTGCAAGCACCCACTCCTCACCTTCAAAAGAAAGAACAAAAACCCAAACAAGCATTAAAGATGGGGAGGCCCCTGACTCATTTTTCTGTGCTGAAAACAGAAGCAGCCTGGGGTAAATACTACCTAGAATGCAAAGCTGGGCTCCCTCAGCCCCTAGTTGCAGCATTTCTGTCTCCAAGGACTGTCTTCGCCGTCCAAAGACGTGTTCTGGTCTTGCAAAGGGCTCTGCAGCAAGGATCGCCTGGCAGCATCCATATTTGACCCACATGGCCAGGCTTTTATGCCCCTGGCTGGCTCAGGTGCCGCATGTGCTGGCGTCCCACCTTGGGTGAGGCAGATGTGAAGATGCTCACGGCTTGCGTCCTGCAGCTGGACAAGTTCTTCCCCAACGGGACTCTGGACCGCTCAGTTCCACGGGTGCTGCACAAACCTGTAACATGCTGACGCCATGTGCGGGGCTGCAGCTTTCAGAAGGGCTTTACCTTCCCAAACTGACAAGGGTTTGGTTATTCCCTTCACCACTTCCAGCTGTGCGGCCTGAGCACAATTACCCGTGAGCGAATACATTGTCGGTATTATGTTGAGCAAATGTATCTCTTTGATCCATTTATAAGAAAACTAAAAGTTTTTTACTTTACCTTTACTTATTCCCTCTTTGATGCTCTTCCTTACTCTATGTTGACCTGAGTTTCTGACCTATATTATTTTCCTTCTTAGAGAAAAATGTCTTTTAGCATTTTCTTGCAAGGCAGATCTACTGGCAACAAATACCCTCCATTTTCGTTTGTCTGAGAAAGCCTTGATTTCGCTTTCACTTTTGAAAAATAGTTTCACAAAGCACAGAATTCCAGGTTGGTGGTTTCTTTCAACACTTTAAATACTTCACTCCACGCTCTTCTTGCTTGCATGGTTTCTGAGAAGTTGGACGTAATTCTTAACTTTGTTCTTTCCTAGGTAAAGTGCTTTATCCCTCACTCTAAGCCTCTGATTCCTTTTTCATAAAATGAAGTGTCCAGCTCCCCAGATCCCAGGATCAAGGCCTTTTAAGAGAACAATCGATCAAGTCCCCTCCCTAGGCGATTCCCTGTTCCCCGACTTAGCCCTCAATGGTGTCCCGGAACTTCCAGGGGTGTTAGCTTCCTATTGCTGCCGTGCAGATGACTACAACGTTAGTGGCTTCAAACAACACACAAATTCACTGTCTTCTAGTTTTGGAGTTCAGAAGTCCAAAATGGATCTCTCTGGACCAAGATCAAGATTTCCATAAGGTTATGCTCCTTCCGAGAGGCTCAAGGGGAGGATTCATTTCCTCGCCTTTCCAGCTTCTGGAGGCTGCTGTTCTCCTTGGCTGGAAGCCCTGTCCTCTGCCTTCAAAGCCAGCAGTAGCTAGTTGAGTCTTCCTTACATCACTGTGATGCTGACTCACCTGCCTCCCTCTTCCACATCTAAAGACCGCAGTGATTACATAGGGCCCACCTGGGTCATGCAGGCCACTCTCCCTATTTTAAGGTCAGCTGATTAGCAACTTAATTCCATCTGCCACTCAAATCACCCTGACCATGTAACAGTATATCCACAGGTTTCAGGGATTAAGACATGGCCTTTTTTCAAAAATGATTTTTAAAAATTTATTTTATTGGAGTATAGTTGATTTACAATGTTGTGTTACCTTCTGCTGTACAGCAAAGTGATTCAGTTATACATATACATACATCCTTTTTTTTAAACTTTTTATTTTATATTGGAGTATAGTTGATTAAAAATGTGTTAGTTTCAGGTGTACAGCAAAGTGATTCAGTTATACATATGTATGTCTCTATTCTTTTTCAAATTCTTTTCCCATTTAGGTCGTTACATAACATTGAGTAGAGTTTCCTGTGCTATACAGTAGGTCCTTGTTGGTTATCCATTTTAAATATAGTAGTGTGTACATGTCAATCCCAAACTCCCTATCCCTCCCCCCGACCCTTCCCCCCAGTAAACCATAAGTTCGTTCTCTAAGTCCGTGAGTCTGTTTCTGTTTTGGAAATAAGTTCATTTGTGTCCGTTTTTTAGATTCTGCGTATAAGCGATACCATGCGATATTTGTCTTTCTCTAAGACATGACTATCTTTGGGGGAGCCCCTATTCTCCATCACACAGGGCAAGGTCAGAATACCCTCCCCAGGGTCATCTCCATACAATACAGCCAGAGGGGACTTTGTCAAAAATAAGTCAGTCAGTCATCCCCTGTTTACACATCTCCACTGATAGTAAGAAAAGTATCTTTTAACCAAATCCCTAGGCCTGGACTGTCTGGCCCCGGCCTCCCCCTTTGACCTCATCTCAGGCCACTCTCTCCTCCTCTCTCTCCTCCTGACCTATCAGGCTTCAGACAGTGCGGTAGGTAGATTGATCCCCCCACTTCAAGCTGTCCACATGTAAATTCCAGGACCTGTGAATATGTTACCTTAGTGGCAAAGGGCCTTTGCATGTGTGATCAAGTTAAGGCTCTTGAGATGGGGCGATTAGCCTGGATTATCGGCGGCGGCGGGGGGGCGGGCAATGTAATCCCAAGGCTCCTCATAAAAGAGAGGCAGGAGAGTCAGAGATCAGAAAAAGGAGATGGGAAGACAGATCAGAGGTTGGAGTAATGGGTTACACTTTGAAGATGGAGGATGGGGCCACAAGCCAAGGAATGCGGGTGGCCTCTAGAAGATGGAAAAGGCTGGTAACAGATTCTCCCCTGAGGCCTTGAGAAGGAACCAGCCCTGCCCACACCTTGATTTTAGACTTCTCACCTTCAGAATCATAAGGCAGTACATTTGTGTTGTTTTAAACCACAAGTTTGCAGTAATTTATTACGGTAGGAAGAGGCAGCTCATCAAGACAGAAGCTGAGTCTGTGTCTGCCCAAGCCTGGGACAGTGCTTCCTATAGAGCAGGGGCTCAATAAATCTTCGATGAGTGAACCCGGCAGCTGCTAGTGAGTAAAGCACCCTGAGGACAGACGGTAACAGCCCCCAGCTCTTCACTGCCCTCCACGTGTCCGCTTCCTCCACCATCGCAGTTCCCAAAGGATGAAATGTGGGTAACACTTCTCAGAGTCAGCATAGGAAAGACGAAAAAGGAAGGCTAGAAAAACAGGCTGCGATGTGGGGAGGGACCCAGAGATGCTGCCTAGCTTCCTACTCTCGAGCCTGAAGGGACCACAAATCACAGCCCAGATGCCTCTGGTACCAAGGAAGAGGCTGTCTTACAGTGAAGACTTTCTCAGGTCACACAGCCAATGGGGCTGAGCAGGGAGAGTGTCCAGGGCCTCTGACTGGGAGGGGGGTGCCCTTTGAGGGACACGGTCACAGGCTCACAGCAGGGAGCCACCTGGCCAGGCAGAGGCTGCCTGGACAGGCTTATGGTGGGGGAAACCTCTGCTGTACTGGATGCACAAATAAATGAAGTTCATGGCTACAATTTTGACAACTGCTTCTCTCATAGGATAGGAAAGCAGCAAATCAACAGCTGTGAGTGTGACAAGAGGCAGCTGGGATGGAGAGAATGAACTGGAGGGGGCAGGGTTTTCAGGAGGGAATTCAAATGTATCCACAACGTTTATTTCCTTAAAAATAACAGAATCTGGGGACTTCCCTGGTGGCGCAGTGGTTAAGAATCCGCCTGCCAATGCAGGGGACACGGGTTCGAGTCCTGGTCCAGGAAGCTCCCACATGCCGCAGAGCAACTAAGCCCGTGAGCCACAACTACTGAGCCCGTGCTGTAGAGCCCACGAGCCACAATTACTGAAGCCCGTGCGCCTAGAACCCGTGCTCTGCAACAAGAGAAGCCACCGCAACGAGAAGCCCGCGCACCGAAACGAAGAGTAGCCCCCGCTCGCCGCAACTAGAGAAAGCCTGTGCACAGCAACGAAGACCCAACGCAGCCATAAATATATTAAAAATAAATAAATTAATTTAAAAAATAAAAGAATCTGAACATAGCAAAATGCTAACGTGTTGAATCTAGGAGTGGGTTATATTATTCTGTCCTTTCTGTGTTTAAAATATTTTTAAAGGGATAGAAAAATGGAGAAAGAACTGCTCTCCGATGTGACTTCATAAATGAATCACACAAACCCTCCATCACACACACACGGGTTTTGACACAGGCTCATGGTCCATCCCCCTCTCCCTTTCCTCCTATCACTAAAATAATTTTCTCTGTTATGTACAATTTATATAATCACAGTAAGTAGTCAGGGGCTTTTAGAAAATTCCATGAGTTTTCTTATCAATTTAATTATTTCGGCACATTGTTCGTTAACTAACTTTCATTGAGTTGATGTACTTTTATAGTCCAAAAAAGGTTTTTAAAGCTCAACAAAAAAGATTTGTAGAAGTGTTGAACATAAAATTGCTTGTTTATATTGAAATTCTAGTTTTAAGAATATTTATCTCTATTTTCCAATCTCCCTGCCAGCTCTCACCCAGACATAAACTCTTTTAATATTTTGTATGTTTCCTTTCGACTGCATTTTTTTTTAAGTGCACGTGAAAATATGTGATTTATACAAATTTGTATTCTTTGTTCCCCTTTAGACAGCACCATAAGCATTTTATCCTATCATCAAGAACGTTTTCTAAGTGTAATTTTAGTGGATTCTCCACATTCATTTTAATAGATACCATGGATTGTTTACACACCCGCTCCTTGCCAGCATTTTGCATATTCTGGCATTTCCTTATCACGGTAGTGTGAGGCAAACATGTTTGGGTGTGAGCCTTTGACCCCAACTGTTTTTCTCAGGGCGGTTTCCTAGAATTGGAGTTCCTAGGCAAAAGGGTACACAGTGTTTTAAGGTTCTTGACATCAGCTGCTAAACTGCCTTCCAGAAAGGATGTAACAGTGTGATATGGCCACCAGAGAGAGTCTTTGCTCCAGCCAGCTTGGAGAGAATTTAGGAAACCTACCTCAGGGGGTTTAATTTGCTTTTCTTTCATCGTCGGTGAACTTGAACTTATTCCCACAACTGTTTTGAGCATTTCTACGTCTCCTCTTGCCTATCCACAGTCTTTGCTCACTTCCTCTCTGGGGTCTGCATGTTCTCCCCATCACGGGTGTCAGCCCTTTATCTGCTAAAGACAGTATCCTTTTGTCTATTCTATCTTTGAAGACCATTTGCCCCAGTTCACCATTTGCTTCTGCCCCAGGTAAACAGATCTTGGCTGTGATTCTCTGGATTTGCCTGTCTCTTCAGGTTCTGAAGTGGCTGTTTGCCCTGTGCCCTCAGTTCTGTGATGGGTCCAAGAAAAGTCACCGACTTTCAGTTTTTTAAAGCTTTTTCTTCAGGATGGGAGTAATGACTTCCAGATTCTTTACATGTCAGAGCTGAAACCAGAAGAGATTTATTTTTTCAGGAAATTTTAAACTCTGAATTCAATTTCTCTAATGGTTAGAGGACCATTCAACCATTAAAGAAGTTGAATTTGTAACCACAAAGATCTCCAGGCCTCTGCATTTCACTGGAGTCTACCAAACATTGAAGAGTCTGATAACTGATTAGCTTACAAAAAGTGCTCTGTCTGATTTTCTAGATCTTAATCCTCTTTCCATTAGCACAAATTTTCATTTTAACGTAAAATGTATTTCTAGTTTGTGTGTCTAGTTATGTATTTGCATCTTCAGTACTGACCACTAGAATATGGGCGCAGTTATTCTGACTTTGCGTCCTTAATCACCATATTCATTCTGCGTATTTTAGCGTATTTTCTTATTCTTCCGTTAGAAGCTGTAATTCCCTTTCCTTTCTCTTTTCTATATGCTTTATGACTTTGCTGGTGAAATTTTAAACATGTGCAGATAGAAGTGAATGATCCCTTGTACCAATTGCCTTTGAGAGTGGCCTGACATGGCTCCTTTGGATTTTCACCAACATCAATGAAAAACAAAACAAAACAAACACCACCACCACCAAAACAGCAAGACGACTCTTCTGTTTAATTTTTTGACAGGAAAGTAGGATTTATTGGTGGGCACGAGTAAGGAGGGGACAGCACCAAGGCTCTCGCGAGCGCAGGGCCCGCCATCTGTCCAGAGGACCACGATTAGGGATGTATATGACCCCACAGCCATCCGAGATGAGCTGCTTTTCTGCCACCATGTTTTCAAATTCACCTGCATTAAACTTAGTAAATCGCCACTTCTTGGAGATGTGGATCTTCTGGCCGCCAGGGACCTTGACCTTGGCCCTGTGGAGGGCCTCAATCACATGCTCCTTATTCTGCAGCTTGGTGAGGATGGACATTATGACTTGGCCGATGTGGACTCTGGCCACTGTGCCCTGGGGCTTTCCAAAGGCACCTCACGTACCCGTCTGGAGCCTAGATTGGGGACAGCATGCCAGTCATGATGTCCACTGGAAAGGGCTGTTTCCAAGGTCCCTTAGGGCAACAGGCTGAATACACTATTGAGGAGGCTGCTGTTTGCAGCCATTGCACAGTGGGAAGACAACTCTTAAATCACTTTCCTGCTTTGCCATATTTACTCCATTCAAGGGCTGGATTCCCTACCTTTGTATCTGCCTGTGGAGGGGCACGTAGCTGGTGCCATGATTTAAACATTGCACTGGGGGCTTCTGGAGGCAGGTACCATGTCCTAACCAAGCGCTCCTGGTTTCCCTCTTCTGGACTGTAGCACAGTCAGGCACACGGGACAGGAGCAGCGGGGCAGCGTGGGCAGCTTGGGGCAGTCATTTCAGCTCTGCTCTAGGGACAGTAATAATCTCTGGAGGTCCCCTATGCTTGGATTTCCAAACCAGGCTGTATATTTAAAGCACCCAGGAAACTTGTCGGATCCAAATTTTTGGCCTCCCTGCCAAGAGAATCTGATTCCGTAGTCTGGGCCTCAGAACTTTTAACAAGACCCTGAGGTCGTTCTGCTACATTACCAGTTTCAAAAACCTTCAATCCAGTGCATTCACTGAGCTCCAGGAAGCAACCCACCTATACAGGCCTCAGAACCTGTTAGTGGTCTTCTTTCTCTGGAGATCTTTTCTAGAAAACTACTTCCGGTTACTCATCCTGGTGTTATTCAATCCATAAACTTTCCTGAGCAACTCATTCAACCCCTGTGTACACAGCCAGCTCCGGAGCAGGACACCCATGGGGACTTCAGTCAAAGCAAGAGATGAGAAGTTTGAGTTGATTTTCTGGGTGAGCCATGTGAATGCTACTGTCGCATAGTGGATCCCCAGCTCCACAGCCAAGATCAGGATTTTCAAAGCAGCTGGTGGAGATGCTGCTGTTTTCACCAGAGCCAGGCCTGTGTTTTTCCTTTGTTAGGTGATGCCCATGGTCCTGCTAAGCAGTGGCCTTCCCCATCTCCCACCACGACCTCCCTTGCTCTAACAGCTCCTTTTCTGGCTCCAAGTCCGTTTCTCCAGCCTTGCCTCATTTATCCCCCGACTCTTGAGCACGGCACCCTTGTCCCAGCATTTGCTGGGCAAACTCCTCTGTCCAGAGAACTTCTCGTGACCGTCTTTGCCAACAGCCTGGAACTTGTCAGACGAATGAGTTTGGCGTCTTTCTTAGCCAGCCTTAGTCAAACCCGCTGAAAGCAGCAACCACTTTCATCTCTCTCCTGTACTTTGTCCTGCTCTTGACCTGCTGGAGCAGCTGCTGTCAGGAGCGGCCAAAGTTTACCTTGGCTTTACTGAACAACTGTGTGTCCAACTGGCCCAGGAGCCCAGGAACGGAGTTCCAGGGAAGTGAGAACGATGACCTTAGTCCTTTCTGAGATGCATGATTCTGCCTCACGAGGGTTTTCCTTCTGTACTGCTGACCCTGCTTCCATGGTGGAGCAGAGCTGGACAGGCCCTACAAAGCAGGGAGGCCAAATTCCATGAGACCAGGTCACCGGGTGGGTCTGCCTTCGTCATCCTCTGGGAAGTAATACATTGCATGATCCTGACAACTGCTGAGAACCTGATATTCTTGGAAGTGCATTACCTTTCAGCAAGTGAGTGGCCCCACCCCACCCCTACTTTCCTTTTCCAAGGCCCTTTCACAATCTGTCATTCCCACCCCACCAAGGAACAGGGTGCTGTCTAGGGCCTTAGCACTTAGTCATTCCTAGGGTAGGACAGTCTAGATTGGAAGGTTTGTTTTCTTTTAATCTTACCCTCAGGACTATCATGTGCGGTTGTAGAGTCTGTGCACTGCACGACTCCGTGGGATGCCATTTACACAGCCTGAGGTGAATGAGGCAATGCCCTGCTGACCCTAATCCTTCACACTTCCTGTCTCACCCTGACCTCTCCTGATTCACCTATGTCATATGACTCTAAATCAGGTGTTGGCAAACTATGGCCCACAGAGGACTTAGAAATTTTACTGGGAGGATATTTTGGTGTTTTGTCCTGTTTTATTTCCTCACTCTTTTTTCTTGGCTGCGCCACGTGGCTTACAGGATCTTGGTTCCCCAACCAGGGACTGAATCCGGGACCATGGCAGTTGAAAGCACCAAGTCCTAACCACTGGACCGCCAGGGAATTCCTCCCTCACCTTTTTTTTTTTGAATTAATTTTTTTTTTTTTTTTTTCCAGAAAGAGCTCACAGGTGGTAAGCTTTCTAGGTCCAGGGGATTGTCATGGTCACATGAACCTGGGTAGTTGCCTGGGGCCCTGCATTCAGAAGAGCCTCACACTTGGTTTAATGTTCTGATATTGTCATCTTAAAATTCTTAACATTTTTAGGGCTTCCCTGGTGGTGCAGCTGTTGAGAGTCCGCCTGCCGATGCAGGGGACGCGGGTTCGTGCCCCGGTCTGGGAAGATCCCACATGCTGCGGAGCGGCTGGGCCCGTGAGCCATGGCCACTGAGCCTGCGCGTCTGGAGCCTGTGCTCCACAATGGGAGAGGCCACAACAGTGAGAGGCCCGCGTACCAAAAAGAAAAAAAAAAAAAAAAATTCTTAACATTTTTAAACAAGGGGACCCACATTTTCATTTTGCACTGTGTCCCACCAACAGTCCATTCTGGCATTTTGCATGTTCAAGGACATTGTTATTTTGTTCTCACACTTAATGATAGTAAACTGGGCACAGAATTCTAGGCTCAGAATCATTTTCCTTCTGAATTTTGTAGAGAGCTCCCACTTTGAGGACGGGCAATCAGATGCCAGTCTATTTGTTGAAACTTCACGTGTATGTCTCCCTCTGGAAACTTGTAGGATTTTCTCTTCATCCTTAGCCAAGGATCTTTGGCGTCTTTAAGAGGTTGAAACTTCACTGGGTGATGTCTGTGTGTGACTTTTTCCCCCGTTACTGCTTCTCACAACCTGGGGGCACCTCAAAGCAATTCACTTAAAAAAAACAAAACAAAACAAAACAAACAAAAAACCCCCACTGTTTTCTATTCCCTCTCTTTCTGGAATGTTTATCAGATGGAAGATAGATCCGGGAACTCCAATATTCATACCTCTCATCAGCTTGTTTTTTTCCTATTTCTTATCTCTTTGTCAGATTTCCTTGACTTTGCCTTCCAGATTACATCTCCAGGCAAGGCTTCTTCTGTCAGCTACCAGTAGTCCTCAATAGAAAGGTCAGGGTGAACCAGCTGACAGCCATGCCAGTAGAAGCTGACTCACCAAAAGCCACATGGGCACTGGCATCGGTAGCGTCTGCTCTAACAAGGTACATCTATGAAATAACTGTACATTTCCCCAGAGTTAAATAAAACAATGTTATCAGGCTTAAATAAAACAATGTTGCAAAGCTTCGAGCACACTATTAGTGCTCCATAAACGTTAGTTCTTATGAAAGATGAATAGTATTTAAACACTGGCTTCTTAACACCAGCTTCTTATGCCACCTCCCTTTTCCAGTTTTCTGATCCCCCCCAGGCCAGATGCAACCCCTCTCCCTTTGCAACAATGCAATATGTTTATCTTACAGTAAGTTAACAAAAGTACACAAAAGAATGATAAGCAGAAATAGAAAGAGCTTATGACCCAGTAGGAGAGGGTGTACACCTTACTCATTGTCCTGAATGTGGCCTGTACTGTTATAACATTTGTTTGAGCACCTTCTCTCACAGAGAAACTTGTAATTATTCTGAAAATACCTACGTACTTCTGCGTCACTCGGGTGCTGACAGTTTTGTGAGATCTAGATCAAAACTTAGCTAATCAAATGACCTTTGTCCTCTTTAGTTTTCTGTAAAGATCTTGCCCACTTGAACACATGGCAGGGCAAACCTGCACATTATTTATAATATTTGGCAACATTATGCAGAAGGAAGTCCAAATGAAAAAACTCTAAAGGGAATGAGACTATTTTGGTTCCAACGTCCTGTGACCACTCTTCAGCAGTATGACTTTGGGCAAGTCATTTAACCTCTCTGAGCTTCATTTTCCTCCTTTTAAAAATGGATATACCTTTCAAATGTACCTGGTTCCATCCTCTACCTTCCCCATATACTTCCACATCTATATATTGTCCTTAGAATGAAATCCCAAATCTTATGCGGTACCCAGAACAGATAGTTAGGATGAGGTAAGGTACTTGTGGCACCTTTATAAAAGTGCTGTGCTTTCCCCATTCTCATCCACAGGACCCCATCTTCCTCCAGTCCTCTGAGATGACCATCTTTCCATTCCTCAAAATCACCAGGTTCCCAATTGTATATTCTCTGCCAAGCTCATCATGATGTCACCACCACTGAACATTCTTTTAGCTCCTCATTTACAGGGAGAGAACCTACTGCTTTTCCAAGAGAGTGGATCTCTTGGGAGCTCCATCCAAGGCCATGATGGTTAGAGCTGCCATGAAAACATAAAAAGCTTGTATTTTAAAATGAACCAACTTATTCTTTGCTGCTCAAACTCTCTCCCAGAAAACAGGCTAGGAAACAGGAAATCCTTGCTTTTATGTGGATTAAAGCCACACATCAGATTTAAAAAGAGCCATTTGGAAAGTGTGGTGAGAATGCCAGCTGCTTGAATGCTGAGGGAGGGTCTCTGCATCTTCGGGCATCCAGGGCTTTATGTGCAAGTCTTGGCGGTGTCCATTTTGAGCCCTCAGGCCTGATTCCTCTTCCTTGGCTCTCATCTGTGTCTCTGATAGTGGAGGCTGCTCAATAGGTATGTGTGTGACAGCTGCCTTAATGGCTGGCTGGCTCCTGTCCCCACAAGCCAAAGATGAATGAAGGATGAGCTGGATGTCAGAGCTCCAATTCACAGGTCACAGGACTGTGATTCACAGAATTCCATATTATATTAGTACATAAATTCCATTATTTTAGTAAACAAACCCCTTAGTAGAGCCAGCTTATTATTTCCAGATTCCTTTTTTACCAGCATCAGGGAGTGGAGATATGGAGGGAATGTGTCAGGAGCATTATTTCTTAGGGTTGTTATGGGTTAGTTTAGGGAATTATGAATCGTTTCCATCAGCAATGCATGAGTTTAAAAGCATTCATCCCTCAAGATTTTTGCTGACTTCCAGACTAAAACGATTTCACTAATCTCATTCTACAGTTGGTGCCATGGGGTTCTGGGCAATGCAGAATACTGGGGTACTTTACTATCTGAAGTTGTTGGAACCCTCCTGATTTATGAGAATTTGGCATTTCTTACGAATTTAAGCACTTTGGTTTTGCTGGCTTAGTAGAAATGTACAGCACTATGACTATTAGATGACAGTGAACCAGCATGGCTCCAACCATAAGTATGAGAAATATAATTCTAGAGAGGGCAAAGGACTCAGAAATAATAGGCCAACAAAACACTGCAAGCTCTGGAGCCACTGGTGGGCATGGTAAGCAAGGCCTATGAGGCGAGCAAAAGCTAAAGATAGGAAGGTTTAAAACGAAGCTGCTTTAGGGAGATGAGGTAGAAATGGCAGTTTCCAGACGGGATACTGACTGCAAACTATATTTGGGTTTCATCTCAGCTAGTTTTGGGCCAAACTCTCTAAAAGCAGTACAAATACCACACCACATTTCCTGCTTTGGCTAATTCTTGTTGACATTTCTACAGTAAAGTGAACTCTCCACATATTGCTAAGTACAGAAATAAGATGCAATTTTGTCTTTCAGTGATGCAAGCCTCTTCCTAGCCAGGTCTCAAGCTTGTACAAAAGAAACACTAGACAACGGTGATCTCAACGTCTGATCCAAGAGTTCCACTTCCAGAAGAGCTGGGGAAGATCCTACTGGGGACCAATAAACCCACCTATAACAACTATAAACCGGACACTGAAAGCACTAGAGAATGATCAAAGGCAAGCAGAGTCAGGAAGGAACTTGATACTTGGAATAGAGAAGGGCATTTTCACAGCCTGAGGGAATGTCACAACCCAGGGCCCAGAGCTCTGGGAGACAACCAGCAGTCTTTCTGGCTTCAAGAACCAGAGAGTTCAGGGCAAGCAAGGTCACTGCAAAATGACGGGGAGTCCTGGAAAGGGGAGAACCAGAGAAGGGAACCTCAAAGTCTGGATATAACCTCTGCCCAAATTTCCAGCTGGCTGTAAGGGCCAGACTGTAGCTAAGGATACAATGACTGAACTGAGATTTCAGCTGCCACCAAGAGACAGCGTTTGTAGCAGTTTGAGTCCAGTCAAATTAACTGCCTGATAAACCAAACAAAAAACCAACACTCCTCTGTCAGATGTATTGGGGGTGGGGGTGAGGATGTCAAAGTGTAAATTCCCAGGCCACACCCACAGATCTGCAGCATCAGCAATCCCTGGGGGTAAGGCCTCAACTCTGCACTGTCAAAAGTGATGAGGTAAGAGTGGCATGGACATATATACACCACCAAACGTAAAATAGATAGCTAGTCGGAAGCAGCCGCATAGCACAGGAAGATCAGCTCGGTGCTGTGTGACCACCTAGAGGGGTGGGATAGGGAGGGTGGGAGGGAGGCAGACACAAGAGGGAAGAGATATGGGAACATATGTATATGTATAACTGAGTCACTTCGTTATAAAGCAGAAACTAACACACCATTGTAAAGCAATTATACTCCAATAAAGATGTAAAAAACAAAACAAAACAAAACAAACAAACAAAAAAACCCAGGAGCTTCAATGACTCGAGCAGAGTTGGAGCCTCGCTGCTCTGAGAGCTGATGTAGTCCACACCGCATGCTCAGATGTCAGCTGAAACAGGCTGCACTTGAAGAGACGGTGTCTGTCTGACAAGGAAGATGTGTCAGCTGCCCACATCTCTGATGCTGGCCACAGGAAGCTGAGAAGTTACTTAGAGACACAGAGGAGATACTTCCCTTCTTAAGATCATCACTGAAAACTTTTAGGGTATGTCCCATCACACAGAGACAGGACACCGGTCCCTCGGTAGTCTCCTGCATGTCAGCACAAGGCCTCCCTCTGCCATCTTTTCCTCTCCATATCCCCCGAAGCCCGCCCCCCCACCCCATGGAAAGCAGCATTTTCAAGACTTGAATAGATGTAGGTTAAAGATCTGTTGGAGTTTTTGCAAAGCTGCAGAAATATAGCAAGCTGGTTGGCACAGGAAGGTGAAATACCAACCATTCATGTCTGGCATCTTAGTCTCAACATTGTTTCCACTGCTGTTAACTTCCAATTATAAAAACACTCACAGGTAAAAACTAGGAAATAGCTCATAATGAACACAACAAACGTAGCAGTAATGTCTGTAATGCACTTAATCCCCCCACCCTGGTCACTGTGACGAATACGTCTAATTTTACCAAGGAGGACATGGGCCCAGTCATTTAGCTTTTCATACCTGTCTTCATAACAAGTGTCCCAAGTCATACAGTGTGACAAACCCGATTTATAACTCTCAGCCCTCACATCTGTCGGCTAAGTCACCCTTCTCTCAAAATGGATTCAATGTTTAATAAGGAAAAAGGCTTGGGTTATTCTAAATTTTCAAACAATTAATAATGGCCACTTCATGGAAACTCTCTAAGCCTTAAGTGAGTATACAGACATTTTTTTAAGGATTAAACTATATGGTTGAATAAAATTCTTTACCCATTTATTTAGTAAACTACTTGATAAGAGTGTTTTTCAATTTTAAATCTGGGAGTTAATCTAATTAAGTAATCCTAAAAGCCAGACTACAGAAAAAAAAGATATTCTAGTTCTAATTTAGTAAAATGTTACAAAATTTTTTCTAAAGATTGGTTTTAGAGGAAGTAGCAAGAGAAATACAGGAGTGCATATGAGATGGGGAGAGACAGAAACAGAGGTAGAGCTTCATAGATACGGAGATATTCTTTTCTTTTTTTTAATCTCATATTGGTATCTTTTAATTTAAAAAAATGAAAAATCAAAGAAAAATATCTGGCCAGGGCTGGGATGAGACAAACAGCAACACTTCAGAATCCAAGGCAAAGGGAAGGCTGTTTGCCCCTTTAGAGAACTGTAGGGGTGTGAAAAGGGAGAGACAGATCATGCACAAAAGTACTTATAAATTACACATCCAGCTCCCACCCCCTCAATAAAAAGAGAAGAAAAAGCCCCATCACTTAACACCAAATAGCAACATTATCAATAAAACCCTTTCTCTGCTGCCCGTCAGGACTTATTTGAAAGAGGAGGCCTGTGAGGAAAGGTGAAAAGAGTAAGGGTTAGAGGGAAGACCTGCACTTAAGTCTGTTTTCCAACTGAGAGATAGATATTCTAATTCAGGTCACCCTTCCAACGAGTTTAAGCAAAAGAGAGCAAATGAAGAGGGCAGTTTCAAGTTGAGACTGTGTTTCTATCTTAGGTCAAACAAAGACCAGTTATAACTTTATAGCTCAATTTTCAACAATTTAAATTACTGAGGCTTACAGCCTTCCATACTCTGAAGACCTTCCCTCTCCCCCCAGTCTGGGTCTACACATCCACACAGAACGCCGAGCCAGTAAGCCCCTTCAGTTATTTTCTTACTTATTTCATATGTAAACAAGATGTTTTCTATATTTTATAGGGATTTTATTAAAACATAAAGAATGTGCAAGGATCCAAAATTTATAAAAGCATATACAACAGAACTGTCCTCTTCAAAGCTAATCACTATTAACAAACTCATGTATATGTTTACCCTCCTCAAAATGTCTATATATATGAGTACACGTTAAGTGTATTCTGTATACATATATTTATATGTCTGTATATGTATACATATATATATATATATATATATGAAATACTATTCTGAATTTTGGGGGGTTTCCCCTTTATCTTTTTCCATTAAAGATATTCTGGAAATTTTCCATATTGTCACTTATAGATAGACCTATCTCACACATTCCATTTATTGCAATCTTATTGACATATAACATGAGTAAGTTTAAAGTGTACAACATGATGATTTGATACATGTATATATTGAGATCCACCTCATTTTTAAGGCTGCATAATATTCCAGTGTGGAATTTAATCAGTCATATATTGGGTTCCAGATTTTTAATCTTACAGTGCTGCAGTGAACAGCTTGTAGCTGTCTTGGCACACTGGTGCTGGGGTATTTGTGGGACTGAATACTGGAAACGAAAGTGCCATGTCAAGTAGTATGGGGCACATATAGCTTTACAATATATTGTAAATTATTTTTCAAAGTGGTGATTACCTATTTACAGTCCCACCAGCAGTGTGTGGGAGTTCCTAGTTGCCCTTAGCCTTGCTAATACATCACCACAACCATTCTCTCCTGCATCATCATTTTCCCCCTCTCTGCCAAGTTAATCGTAAGGTTCCCCCTCTAGCTATTACATACTTCTCTGCTCTTTCTTTACTCCTAAAAAAAAACAAAACAAAGTTGTCTATACTGGCAACTTCCAATCTCCCCCATTCTCCCATTCTCTTTTATTCTTTAAACTTCTATTATGGAAATTGTCAAGCATGCATAAAAGTAAAGGAAATAGAATAATAAACTCCTGTGTATCTGTCACTCAGCTTCAACATAACATTCTGCTCATTTTCTCTATTTCCTGTCTGCTGCCTTTTTCTTCTTGGAATATTTTCAAGTAAATCTCAGTCAGAATTTTAACCACAAATACTTAGTATGTATCTCTAACAAATAAGAGCTTTAAAAAAAACAACACATAGTCACTATACCATTATTTCACCCAGTGAAATTAATAATTCCTTAATATCATCTGATACCCAATCTGTCTTAAATTCTCCTCTAATTGTCCCCCAAAATGTCTTTTTAGGTTGGTTTTGTTCAAATCAGGATCCAAACAAGTCCTTTAAGTTTCTCCAATCTTTATTTAAGTCCCACCACCACCATCTTTGTTTTACACATTCAATTTGTTGAATAAAGTGGATTATTTGTCCTGTGGACTTTCCCACATTCTGGATTAAGCCTGTTGTTTAACATGTTCCTCAGTATCCCGTGCTTTCACAAATTGATCGTTAGATGTAAAAGGCTTGCTTAGATTCCGGTTCTATTTTGTTTGTTTTGGGCAACAATTCACCATGGCTGGTGTTGGGTTCCTGCTATTGCAACACGTCAGAGGCATGTAACTTCTGGTTGTTCCTTTTTTAGTAATGCTAAGGTTGATCACTGGGTTCAGATGTTATCAGCCTGAGCCATCCAATAAAACATTTCCCATACATTTTTTAAAAATTTATTTACTTTATTTATTTATTTTTGGCTGCGTTGGGTCTTTGTTGCTGCGCACAGGCTTTCTCTAGTTGCGGCGAGTGGGGGCCACTCTTTGTTGCGGTGCATGGGCTTCTCACTGCGGTGGCTTCTCTTGCTGTGCAGCATAGGCTCTAGGTCGCAGGCTCGGTAGCTGTGGCACATGGGCTTAATTGCTCCGCAGCATGTGGGATCTTCCTGGACCAGGGCTCAATCCAGTGTCCCCTGCATTGGCAGGCAGATTCCCAACCACTGGTGGCCCAGAGAAGCCCCTCCCATAAATTTTTTACCTAATACTTTCAGCAGCCTAGATCCATTATTTCACTACAGGTGACAAAAGGGTGATTTCCTAATCCTATCAATTCTCTGGCATTTAGTTATGATTCTTTTTTTTTTAAACTAGTTTTTTGAATTTTATTTTACTTATTACACAGCAGGTTCTTATTAGTTATCCATTTTATATATCTTAGTGTATATATGTCAATCCCCATCTCCCAATTCATCCCACCGCCACCACCCCCTCCCCACATTTTCCCCCCTTGGTGTCCATACGTTTGTTCTCTACATCTGTGTCTCTATTTCTGCCTCGCCAACAGTTCATCTGTACCATTTTTCTAGATTCCACATATATGTGTTAATATACAGTATTTGTTTTTCTCTTTCTGACTTACTTCACTCTGTATGACAGTCTCTAGGTCCAACCATGTCTCCACAAATGACCCAATTTCGTTCCTTTTTATGGCTATTTACCACTGTATATATGTGCCACATCTTCTCTATCCATTCGTCTGTCGATGAGCATTTAGGTTGCTTCCATGACCTGGCTATTGTATATACTGCTGCAATGAACATTGGGGTGCATGTGTCTTTTTGAATTATGGTTTGCTCTGAGTATATGCCCAGTAGTGGGATTGCTGGATCATATGGTAATTTTTAGTTTTTTAAGGAACCTCCATCCTATTCTCCATAGTGGCTGTATCAATTTACATTCCCACCAACAGTGCAAGAGGGTACCCTTTTCTCCACTCTCTCTCCAGCATTTGTTGTTTGTAGATTTTCTGATGATGCCCATTCTAACTAGTGTGAGGTGACACCTCATTGTAGTTTTGATTTCCATTTCTCTAAGAATTAGTGATGTTGAGCAGATTTTCATATGCCTGTTGGCCATCTGTATGTCTTCTTTGGAGAGATGTCTATTAAATGGTCTTCTGCCCAGTTTTTGATTGGGTTGTTTTGTCAATATTGAGCTGCATGAATTGTTTATATATTTTGGAGATTAATCCTTTGTCTGTTGATTCGTTTGCATATATTTTCTCCCACTCTGAGGGTTGTCTTTTCGTCGTTTATAATTTCCCTTGCTGTGCGAAAGCTTTTAAGTTTCATTAGGTCCCATTTGTTTATTTTTGTTTTTATTTCCATTACTCTAGGAGATGGGTCAAAAAAGATCTTGCTCCTATGTTTTCCTCTAAGAGTTTTATAGTGTCCAGTCTTACATTTAGGTCTTTAATCCATTTTGAGTGTATTTTTGTGTATGGTGTTAGGGAGTGTTTGAATTTCATTCTTTTACATATAGCTGTACAGTTTTCCCAGCACCCCTTTTTTTTTTTTACATCTTTATTGGAGTATAATTGCTTTACAATGTTGTGTTAGTTTCTGCAGTATAACAAAGTGAATCAGCTATATGTATACATATATCCCCATATCCCCTCCCTCTTGCATCTCCCTCCCACCCTCCCTATCCCACCCAGTAGATGGACACAAAGCACCGAGCTGATGTCCCTGTGCTATGCGGCTGCTTCTCACTAACTATCTATTTTACATTTGGTAGTGTATATATGTCCATGCCACTCTCTCACTTCGTCCCAGCTTACCCTTCCCCCTCCCCGTGTCCTCAAGCCCATTCTCTATGTCTGCGTCTTTATTCCTGTCCTGCCCCTAGGTTCTTCAGAACTTTTTTTTTTTTTTTTGGTTTCCATATATATGTTACGGTTTTTGTTTTTCCCTTTCTGACTTACTTCACTCTGTATGACAGACTCTAGGTCCATCCACCTCACTACAAATAACTCAATTTTGTTTCTTCTTATGGCTGAGTAATATTCCACTGTATATATTAGCACCACTTATTGAAGAGACTGTCTTTTCTCCATTGTATAGCCTTCCCTCCTTTGTCACAGATTAGTTGACCATAGGTGCGTCGGTTTATCTCTGGGCTTTCTATCCTGTTCCATTGATCTATGTTTCTGTTTTTGTGCCAGTACCATGTTGTCTTGATTACTGTAGCTTTGTAGTATAGTCTGAAGTCAGGGAGTCTGATTCCTCCAGCTCCGTTTTTTTCCCTCAAGATTGCTTTGGCTATTCGGGGTCTTTTGTGTCTCCAAACAAGTTTTAAGATTTTTTTGTTCTAGCTCTGTACAAAATGCCATTGCTGATTTGATAGGGATTGCATTGAATCTGTAGATTGCTTTGGGTAGTATAGTCATTTTCACAATGTTGATTCCTTCAATCCAAGAACATGGTATATCTCTCCATCTGTTTGTGTCATCCTTGATTTCTTTCATCAGTGTCTTATAGTTTTCTAAGTACCTGTCTTTTAGCCCCTTAGGTAGGTTTATTCTTAGGTACTTTATTCTTTTTGTTACAGTGGTGAATGGGATTTCCTTAATTTCTCTTCCTGATCTTTTGTTGTTAGTGTATAGGAATGCCAGAGATTTCTGTGCATTAATTTTGTATCCTGCAACTTTACCAAATTCATTGATTAGCTCTAGTAATTTTCTGGTGGCATTTTTAGGATTCTCTATGTATAGTATCATGTCATCTGCAAACAGTGACAGTTTTACTTCTTTTCCAATTTGTATTCCTTTTATTTCTTTTTCTTCTCTGATTGCCGTGGCTCGGACTTCCAAAACGATGTTGAAAAATACTGGTGAGAGTGGACATCCTTGTCTTGTTCCTGATCTTAGAGGAAGTGGTTTCCGTTTTTCACCATTGAGAATGATGTTTGCTGTGGTCTGTTGTATATGGCCTTTATTATGTTGAGGTAGGTTCCTCTATGCCCACTTTCTGGAGAGTTTTTATCATTAATGGGTGTTGAATTTTGTCAAAAGCTTTTTCTGCATCTATTGAGATGATCATATGGTTTTTATTCTTCAATTTGTTAATATGGTGTATCGCATTGATTGATTTGCGTATATTGAAGAATCCTTGCATCCCTGGGATAAATCCCACTTGATCATGGTGCATGATCCTTTTAATGTGTTGTTGGAGTTGTTGGATTCTGTTTGCTAGCATTTTATTGAGGATTTTTGCATCTATGTTCATCAGTGTTACTGGCCTGTCGTTTTCTTTTTTTGTGACATCTTTGTCTGGCTTTAGTATCACGGTGATGATGGCCTCCGTAGAATGAGTTTGGGAGTGTTCCTTCCTCTGCAATGTTTTGGAAGAGTTTGAGAAGGATGGGTGTTAGCTCTTCTCTAAATGTTTGACAGATGTGAAGCCATCTGGTCCTGTACTTTTGTTTGTTAGAAGATTTTTGTTGTTGTTGTTGCAGTACGCGGGCCTCTCACCGCTGTGGCCTCTCCCGTTGCGGAGCACAGGCTCCGGACGCGCAGGCCCAGCGGCCACGGCTCACGGGCCCAGCCGCTCCGCGGCACGTGGGATCCTCCCAGACCGGGGCACGAACCCGTGTCCCCTGCATCGGCAGGCGGACTCCCAACCACTGCGCCACCAGGGAAGCCCTGTTAGAAGATTTTTAATCACGGTTTCAATTTCATTACTTGTGACTGGTCTGTTCATATTTTCTGTTTCTTCCTGGTTCAGTCTTGGAAGGTTATACCTT
This sequence comes from Lipotes vexillifer, assembly GCF_000442215.2. Classification (NCBI taxonomy): domain Eukaryota; kingdom Metazoa; phylum Chordata; class Mammalia; order Artiodactyla; family Lipotidae; genus Lipotes; species Lipotes vexillifer. The sequence goes on along the minus strand of NW_006769631.1, from coordinate 1,035,402 downwards.
TCTAAGAACTTGTCTGCTTCTTCCAGGTTGTTCATTTTATTGGCATAGAGTTGCTTGTAGTAGTCCCTTATGATGCTTCGTATATCTGCGGTGTCTGTTGTAACTTCTCCTTTTTCATTTCTAATTTTATTGATTTGAATCCTCTCCCTCTTTTTCTTGATGAGTTTGGCTAAAGGTTTATCAATTTTGTTTATCTTCCCAAAGAACAATCTTCTAGTTTTATTGATTTTTGCTATTGTTTTGTTTCTATTTCATTTATTTCTGCTCTGATCTTTATGATTTCTTTTTTTCTACGTACTTTGGGATTTGTTTGTTCTTTTGCTAGTTCCTTTAGGTGTAAGGCTAGATTGTTTGAGATTTTTCTTGTTTCTTGAGGTAGGACTGTACTGCTACAAACTTCCCTTTAGAACTGCTTTTGCTGCATCCCACAGGTTTTGGATCATCGTATTTTTGTTGTAATTTGTCTCTAGGTATTTTTTTATTTCCTCTTTGATTTCTTCAGTGATCTCTTGGTTATTTAGTAACGTACTGTTACTAAATAGGGTGATTTCCTAATCCTATCAATCCTCTGGCATTTAGTTGTGATTCTTAAGTGAAAAACGTTCTTATCAGATTAACCTGGTACACAAAGAAATCAGGATAAATACTTCATTTTTCCAGTTAATTTTCAAAATGGTAAGTTGGTGCCCTAATAATCTCCAAAGGTGACTAATAGATTTTTTTTAAACTATCATTATGACCTCATAGATTTTTATATATTTCATGTCAATTGTTATTCTTTTTGATGCTCAAATTGTTCCACCTTTGGCCAATGGAAGCCCCTTCTAGTTGACTCCTGGGTCCTTTTGACATGACCTTACTCTGATTGCTTCCTTGCTTTCAGACACAAGATGGTCTAGCCTCATCCTGTCCCTTCCCTGCCCCCTCTAATGGGACAGTCTTGGTGCTAGGGTATGCCTTGCCACTGACTTCTGATTGCTTCTAGGCCTTTTCAGTGGATAAAGCTATGCAACATGTATTCTTTAGGAAAAATAAATCACTGTATTTTGCTGGTACTTCCAATTGAAATATACAATTACAGGGTTTTTACTTAATTTTATTCTTGTATCTCTTCTTTCTTGTACTAAAAATCTTGGCTTTTACTTCCTTTGACTTAATATTTGCTTTATCATTATGTAAATACATAGAGTTTCAAAAGGACAACACCAATATCATTGCTAAAAATAAAAATACTAAATGCAGTTTAAGTTTTCATTGTAGTTCACAGGATATATTCCATTAGGAAAGTGCAGACAAATGCTGGGCTTTAAAGTTGCTTGAAGTAATTGTTCTGTGTGTGGTTACACCACCAATTTGATAGATAGTTAAGTTTTAGTTTTAAGAGTTGCTTTTTTAATTATAGAAAACACTGACAGGGTCCCTAAGTAAAAAACAAGATACAGATCTAGGTGCCATCTCTGGCCAGCTCCCTACCACCACCCCTAAGGGAACAGATTTATTAGTCATTGATGTAATTAATCCTTCCATTTTTCTTTTTTTTTTTTAACATAAGTAAATGCATGCTCGTTTTTTCATTTGTCTCCTCCTTTCTTACACAATCAGGTAGCCCAACAAACCTGCTCTTCACTTTCACTTCCTATACTCTGAAGAGGACTCCAGGACAGCATTTTTTTTTTTGGCGAGGGAGGGGCAGGAGTTCAAGATTGTTTTTATTTTCAGAGCCTGCAACAGTTGGTTAGCAATGCCAGCTAAGCTGGTACAATCCGAAGGCCATCCCACCTCCCTTTTCAGGCATTCAACTGGCAGAGAGACCAACTGAGATGTGTCTCCATGTGTGTGTGGTTCTGCAGCCTTCACCCTCTTCCCTCCTGGAGATGCTCCCTCATTTTTTTCACAGCTGTGCAGTATTCCACTGTATGTATGTGCCAGGTTTCTTCCATCAATCCCCTCTAGATGGAGATTTGGGTGGCTTCCACTCTTTGGCTGCTATAAATAGCACTGTAATGAAGATCTTTGTGCACACACCATCTCATATTTTTACCAGTACACCTCAGATAGATTTTTGGAAGGGAGCCTGTTGGTTGAGGGATAAACTCATATTTAATTTTGATAGTTATTAACAAATTCCATCCACAGGAATCTGTACTTTCTGGAGTGCTTGTTTCCCCAGTCTCACTAACAGAGTGCACTGTGTAACTTGGACTTTTCACAATCCAACAGGCAAGAAATGGTATCTCAGTAGTTTTAATTTGCATTTCTCTTATTATGTGTATCCTCATATGTTTAAGAGCTATTTATTTGCAATTTATTTTCTATGAACTGTCCATATCTTATTTATTTATTTGGTTGTACTGGGTCTTAGTTTTGGCAGGCGGGCTCCCTTGTTGCGGCTTGCTGGCTCCTTAATTGTGGCATGCGAACTCTCAGCTGTGGCATGCATGTGGGATCTAGTTCCCTGACCAGGGATCGAACCCGGGCCCCCTGCATTGGGAGCGTGGAGCCTTACCCGCTGCGTCAGCAGGGAAGTCCCTGTCTGTATCTTTTTGCCCGTTCTTTCTGGTTCTTTTCAAAGTTTAGAAATTCTTCACATATTAGGGCTATATTATATTAGCCCTTTGTGATAAACGTTGCAAATATTTTTGCCAGTTTATTATTTACTTTTTAACTTTGCTTTTTTTGGCTATCCAAATCTCTTTCTTTCAGTTAGATATAAACTCCTCCTTTTATTGCTTCTGGATATTCAGTCACAGGAACGTTTTCCCCACTCTCCGGTCATAAAGGAATTCACCTATGTTTTCTTCCAGTTATTTAGAAGGTTTCATTTTTACAGTTGGGTCTCTAATCCATTTGGATTTTATCCTTCTGTACAGTGTGAGAAATGGATTCAATTTTACTGTCTTCCAAGTGTTTAACCACATTTGTCTCCACACCAGTTTTTAAGTCTTCTTCTCCACCAGTAAGATGATTTCTTTATCATATACTAAATTCCTGAACTTTTTCTCAATTTTTTATAGTATGTTATAGTATCTAGTAGTGTTATCCCTCCTTCCTTTATTTTCTGTAAAATAAAGTACATTGTACATAATGTACTATTGTGGCCTCTCCTGTTGCGGAGCACAGGCTCCGACGCGCAGGCTCAGCAGCCGTGGCTCACGGGCCCAGCCACTCCGCGGCATGTGGGATCTTCCTGGACCGGGGCACGAACCCGTGTCCCCTGCATCGGCAGGCGGACTCTCAACCACTGCGCCACCAGGGAAGCCCAGATTTTTTTTTTTAAAGAAAACATTTAGGACCCACTCTATTTTCAGGAATTCAAGGATTGGGACCTTCTGTGGTAGCTCAATCTTCACAAAATTACATATACAATAGCCCAAGGTAAAATTCCCCTTTTAAAAAGAATTATGGCAATATTTTTCAAAGAAACCAAAATTAGTTGTTAGGAAAGTAAGTTCCACTTGACACCTGGGTACATCTTTTCCCTGAATCACTTGGCACATCTATGGCTAGAAGCCCCATCTACTAAGTGAACTTAGTAACTTCCCTCTAAGGTCTGAGACCACGTTTCCTGTGCAGAAACCCTCCTGTATGACTAAAAACTGTCATTCACCCAGCAAAGGAAAATTAAGAGAGACTGGAGAGTGTCCAATAAAAACCAAAAATGACCCAAATTATCTGCACCACTTATAGGTTTGAATCTGGCCATCCAAGATACAAACTAAAAAAGTAAAGACTACTTTTATTCTCAAGGTAGAGAAATCTGACTTGACTCTCCTGTTACGTTCTGCACTAACCTAGTCCATCCCACAACTGAGACAAATTGCTCACTGGGAAGCTACTTGTCATGCTTCAGTGAAATGTGCCTATTTTTTGGGCAGGGGAGATATTGTTGAAAACAGAACATTCGTCTTCCTCACAGTTAATCAACAGTGATACAACCTTACATTTCCTAACAACTAAAGATTTCCTAATTAATCAATTTTTAAATGCAACAATCAAAACTATGAAGTCATTATTTGCTCTAGTTCACTGTTTTTATTTACATAACCACCTTTCTCCTAGACAAGCAACATTAAGCAAAACATAAGGCAAAGATGACTTGCTGGTGACCATCCTATTCAACTTTCTTTTGCGGAGGGTCTTCTCAGTAGTAGCCAGTTACCACATGGAGCTTTGTCACAGTTTCAGAGCTTTCCTTGTATGGTAGTTACTGTCAAATAGTTCAATCAACCTTACAGAATTTTTGTAATAAAGTATGTAAGTTATTTAATCAACACAAAACTCTTAAAAAAAAAACAAAACAAAACAAACCCCCCCCCCCAAGTACTAGCTGATTTCTGGTGCCATGAGATGTAATAGCACCAGATTTTTATATTTTAGTGGTAAAAATGTAATCCAGTTTTAGCACCCATCTACAAGAATTAGATGAAAATATATGATTTGGCTTACTGGAAGGTAACAGTCTTAATGACCCCTCAAGTGAGGAAATCTGTTCCTTCTGCTGCATGCAGGCTCAAAGAAAAGAATAACAGAATTAATGGGGGAAAATAGGATAGACTTTTAGTTAAGGCTTTTCAGTACTTGAAATACTTAAGGATGGATCACATTTAAAACGGTGAACATGGCTTTGCAGCCTTAAATAGAGAACAAAGGAAAATCAGAAAAATCAATGCTAGAAATCAACTCCCATCTTTTTAACCAAAACCCTGTCTCAACACTCCATTTCAAAAATGAAGTGAAGCATTCTAAGAAAGTGACAAATTTTTACCTAAAAACACACCAAATTTTGTTTAACTCTATCAGTTATTAGACATGGTGTATATATAAGCAAGGAAAATAAGGTGCACCTTTACATTATATAAAATAATGAACCCAAAAATCACTTTTTAAAATTGGCAGTACAGACTGCAATATAAAAAATACTTGATATAGCAAAGTTAGATAGAAATAAAAATTTCAGTTGAAAAATTACAATATTTCAGTACAGCAGAGGGACAAATAACCTTTTATTACAGCTACCAGATTTCGAGACTCTTGGACATTTTGATTTTGGAGAAAGGAAAGTCATTCTTCTAGAAGGCACTACCTGGTTTAAATGTGCTAGCAGCTTCATAAAGGAAACATGGGGAAAGTACAGTCAAGAAGACTGCCTGGTTCTCATGTGAGATTCCTTACTCTCTGCATCGCAGACTGCAAATTATTGCTGAGGGACTGTATTACCCATGTGCATTTCCCACGTCATCTGCAGTGTGCTCAGTCCACAGTGTCACAGATCTCCTTCACTTTCTGGTTAAAGTCTTCTGGTTGATCTGCATACACATAATGCCCTGCTCCGAGAATGGCCTAGGAAAAGAAAAGCAGTCAGATGGTCAGTGAGTAAAAGCATTTAATAAAACACAATGACACACACAAAGACACTTAGGAATGAAAGTGAGAACAGCTATATATAAAACATAGAAGAAAAAGCAATACTGATCTGTAGTAACTATTATATACTTCATTAAACAAAGGATCTGAGAATAAAGAGAAAATCCAGTGAACCTTACTAAAATTTTCATATGCAAAAATAACATTCTAAATTGACCTCTAACAATAGGGCCAACAGAAACACTGAACAAGGTAAGCATGTGCTGCCTTGGGAGGTGGTCGCAGTGCTATTGGACCTGTCTGTCCCTCTTTCAGTCTCTCCCACTGTGGAGATGCTGTGGCTCTAGGACAGACAAGGGCCTAAGAATGGGGATTTGCCGTCTGGACATGAAGATTTGTATGGGTCAAACCCTGCCCCCGTCACAAGTGACAGCAGGTCTCTGACCAAAGCTGCAAGTATAGCTTAGATGTGAAAGCACAGGGATGACCTGAAATCTCACTGAAAGCAAAGATAATAGAACAGACTTTGCCTACAACTATAAGCCAAAAATTAACCACACACTTACTATAGTCTTCACATATGAATGTGGTCGTAATGACTGGATGCTGGTGCCAGAATTGCCATCTATGCAGGATCGGGCGCCATAGATCACCGAAACTGGAATGTCAGGGTGCATTTTACCAATTCGCTGCAGCATTGGTCTTTTTGCCCATCCATAAGGGACAGTCATATTTCTGAACGCAGTCTCACCACTTAAAGGGAGAAAATCATATGTATGATTCTGGGGGATAAGTATGTATCACACTCCCACCTCCACCAAAACATACTCATATTTAGCTTCTCCTCCTTTTAAGAAAAACCGCAGCTTACATAGAAAACAGCGTACTAGGAAATGTAAGGAACAAACCCCACAGAAGATATATGCTTTTGTTAGATAAACAAGGATGCTTTAAACTCTAAAAAAACTCTAGAAAAAAAGATCATCTTCCGAATCAAAACATGTAACCCTAAGTCCCTATCATAAAATCATCAAATTTCCTGTGGGGATAGCTGAAATATATTTTTTCACTCTAACTTATTTACAAGGTAGCTTTTCCACATGTTCATCGCACCAGCATTTTACCTACAATGGCAAAACCAATACCAAGATAAGAACAAATTCAGCTTAAGTATTCTTTGTGTATTGTTTATATTTAAAATTTTCTGCTTGTTATGATGTTTGCCATCTTTAAAAACCTTTCCGGCTGGGGAGAGACAGCCTCCTGGAGCTAGCCAATTCGTAGAGACAGCAAAGGACTCAACTGGGACTGCCTTTATATGCAAACTAACCAATCCAGAGCTGCACCTTTTCTGTCTGGCTTGCACATCCCCAGAGGCAATGTTCCTCTGCCTTAATCATCCCAGGGCCAGGTGCCAGACAACTAGAAACCGCCCCTATATCTTAGTGCCCACTGTAATTATTCGACTAGCAAATCCTACACTGTCTACCCTGCGCTGCCTTGCCTCTCCTGCAGAACCCAGTAAAGGCTCCTGCCTGGACTTTCCCTCACTCCTGTCTTCTGCCACCTGACCAAAATCTGGTGCGTCCCCCCTGACCCTTCAAAGCATTCAGTGACCCCCTCTCTAGGACCTGTGAGTATACTAAACTTTGTTTTCTTGAGCCTGTCCTATGTCTTCTCTCATGGCCACAGCTGACTGACCGTCACATAAAATACAGAACATTTGGCAAACTCCTAGGACAGATCCATTCTGCCGTCATTTCTCTTCTTTCCTTGTACTAGGTGTGCCTCTGAACGGCCGTTTATGAATTCAAGTTCCACCACAAGAAAGGCAACAAACTAGGATTACACAGGCACACATAATCATGAAATGTGAGCAGGTGAAGAACAAACCACTAAGACCATGCAGGAAAACAGATGATGTCCCTGGAACAGGCCACTAAAAATTGTTGAAACAAGTCAATGAAGTGTGTAGACCTAAACCATCAGACCCAACTGCCTGGTGAGTCACAAAACATCAAACCCTTGGGGGACTCCCAAACCTCTCCAGCCTCCCTCACCTTTGGCAGAGAACCTCTAACCTACTTTATTAAAAAGACTGAGGCTACAGCTATACCTCAAGTGCTCTCAAGGCCTCAATGTTTTTAATAAAGTAGGTGTACATATTCTCTGACAGAAGTGAGAGAGGAACAACAACAACAAAAAAGTGAAGGAGGCTGTCTCTGAATCTCACCTCTCAGCCTTTCACCCAAGTTTCAGTCTTAGAAAGGATGAGGTACCACTTTTATATTTTAAAGTATGGTCTATGGCTAGAATCATCTGAAGCATTTGTTAAAGATGCAGCCCAGAACTGCTGAATTAGAGTCTTAGAGACAGAGTTCAGGTACCACTTTCTTTTTTTTGTGTGTCATATTCAATGGTCTTCATTACAATTATTATTTTTTTTACATCTTTATTGGAGTATAATTGCTTTACAATGTTGTGTTAATTTCTGCTGTACAACAAAGTGAATCAGCTATATGCATACATATATCCCCATATCCCCTCCTTCTTGTGTCTCCCTTCCACCCTCCTTATCCCACCCCTCTAGGTGGTCACAAAGCACCGAGCTGATCTCCCTGTGCTATGCAGCTGCTTCCCACTAGCTATCTATTTTACATTAGGTAGTGTACATAAGTCAATGCTACTCTCTCACTTTGTCCCAGCTTACCCCTCCCCCTCCCCGTGTCCTCAAGTCCATTCTCTACGTCTGCATCTTTATTCCTGTCCTACCCCTAGGTTCATCAGAACCATTTTTTTAGATTCCATATATATGTGTTAGCATACAGCATTTGTTTTTCTCTTTCTGACTTACTTCACTCTGTATGACAGACTCTAGGTCCATCCACCTTACTACAAATAACTCAATTTCGTTTCTTTTTATGGTTGAGTAATATTCCACTGTATATATGTGACACATCTTCTTTATCCATTCATCTGTCGATGGATACTTAGGTTGCTTCCATGTCCTGGCTATTATAAATAGTGCTGCAGTGAACATTGTGGTACATGTCTTTTTGAATTACGGTTTTCTCAGGGTATATGTCCAGTAGTGAGATTGCTGGGTCATATGGTAGCTCTATTTTTAGTTTTTTAAGGAACCTCCATATTGTTCTCCCAAGTGGCTGTATCAATTTACATTGCTACCAACAGTGCAAGAGGGTTCCCTTTTCTCCACACCCTCTCCAGCATTTATTGTTTGTAGATTTTTTGATGATGGCCATTCTGACTGGTGTGAGGTGATACCTCAGTGTAGTTTTGATTTGCTTTTCTCTAATGATTAGTGATGTTGAGCATCCTTTCATGTGTTTGTTGGCAATCTGTATATCTTCTTTGGAGAAATGTCTATTTAGGTCTTCTGCCCATTTTTGGATTGGGTTTTTTTTTTGATATTGAGCTGCATGAGCTTCTTGTATATTTTGGAGGTTAATCCTTTGTCCGTTGATTCGTTTGCAAATATTTTCTCCCATTCTGAGGGTTGCCTTTTCATCTTGTTTATGGTTTCCTTTGCTGAGGCACCACATTTTTGACAAACTCCTCCAATAATTCTGGTACAGAACCCAGCACAAGAACTGGAGCTCTCATCATCATCATACTCCATTCTTGATCCTCTCCCTAATGACTGTAGGCTCTGTCTTCCAGGATCCTCCCAGCTCGTCAAGACTTTCAGGCTCTGTTTTCTCCACCAGTGCCTTGTACACAACATCCACAAGTAATTTTTTTAAAAAAAGAAAAAGAAATACCTTTGCTTGGCCCTCCTGCTCCCTCTACTATGCTCTCTCTCATAATCACTGTCAAAATTCACAGACTCGGGCTTCCCTGGTGGCGCAGTGCTTGAGAGTCCGCCTGCCGATGCAGGAGACGCGGGTTCGTGCCCCGTTTCGGGAAGATCCCACATGCCGTGGAGCGGCTGGGCCCGTGAGCCATGGCCACTGAGCCTGCGCGTCCGGAGCCTGTGCTCCGCAAATGGGAGAGGCCACAACAGTGAGAGGCCCGCATAACGCAAGAAAAAAAAAAAAAAAAAAATTCACAGACTCCCCTTCCCCTCGACCCTCACTGACTCCTCACCGCTGCAGCAGTGTTTCTCATGCTGACACAGAGACTTGAAGAAGTGCTGAGTAAAAGAAGGGCGCAATCAGCAAATGAACTCGAAAATGCTGCCTAGTATCTCCCACGCACCTGGGAGATTCAAAACCCTTCGGCTTGGGCTTTCCTGGTGGCGCAGTGGTTAAGAATCCGCCTGCCAATGCAGGGGACACGGGTTCTAGCCCTGGTCTGGGAAGATCCCACATGCCGCGGAGCAACTAAGCCCATGTGCCACAACTACTGAGCCTGCGCTCTAGAGCCCACAAGCTACAGCTACTGAGGCCCGTGAGCCTAGAGCCCGTGCTCCACAACAAGAGAGGCTGCCGCAATGAGAGGCCCACGCACCACAACGAGGAGTAGCCCCCGCTCCAACTAGAGAAAGCCCACATGCAGCAATGAAGACTCAACACAACTGAAAATAAAAAACAAACAAACAACAATAACAAAAAAAACCTTTGGCTTAAAAAACAGTTCTAAGAAGATCCATGGTACAGAAAACCATTCTTGTTTAACCCAGAACTCCTTTTTTGTAGAACATTCATACTCATCTGGGAATGCTGCTTTATTTGAAATTCTTCTTTCTCTGTCAACTCTGACCACCTTAACAAGATGCCCAAGACCAAGACTTCCCTCAACTATCCACAGGCACCTTAGGGGAAGAAAGTATGTCTGGCTTTTGTTTTTGTTTTTGTTTTTGTTTTGCGGTACGCGGGCCTCTCACTGTTGTAGCCTCTCCCGTTGCGGAGCACAGGCTCCGGACACACAGGCTCCGCGGCATGTGGGATCTTCCCATGTCCCCTGCATCGGCAGGCAGATTCTCAACCACTGTGCCACCAGGGAAGCCCCTGTCTGGCTTTTTAATCTCTCATCAGAATCCAGTACAATGTTTTACATAGTAGGTGCTCCATGAATAGGTGAGTAAATTAAGAAGTGTTAGTCATTTAACTACTTGTCCTTTTAAATTTAGTCATTTACATACTGATAAAAATCTCCTGGACTATTCATATATTTTCAAAAAATAAAAGTCTAAAACACAAACATAGTAAATTTAGATAAACCTTACCTCGGAGTCTGGACATTACAGTGGTAAATGTATTCTGTCACAGTATCATCGGCGAACATTGAAGAATACTTCCGTTTGAAATCAGGCCTTAAACGCTGTACTAGACTTAAACCTATTTAATAGAAAACAAACATTTAAAATTCTATGTATGTTTTAAATTATAATATAATTTATATACAAATATATAAGAGTTTAGTGTTTGCCTCTATAATGAGCACTACATGCTACATTACACATGTATTCAAATATGTATCTTAAGTGGAAAAAAGCACAGATCCTAGAAACTGCTCTCCTCAAGTTCCCTAAGGAAAGATTAAAATAAGAATAAAAGTCTGTCATATGTTGACTTACTAATATGCTTTAGGAGCTCAAAAACAGTTGCCTAAGACTTGTTTTTGTAGGAAAATAAATTCTATTAAACAAGGGAGGTGAATAGGACAGCTCATACATAAAATTAACTTAATAATTTGTATTTCTTCCACAATTACAACACATTAGCATCTATATGAAGTGAACTGGTATATAAATATGTCTTGGGAAAATTAATTCAGAGTTTCTGCTCGGGACACTAGCAGAACTCCCCGCTAAGTCCACCCACAGTGGCTCTCACGGTCCCACCCCTGAGGTGAGAGGCAGGCGCAAGGCCCCCAAAGCAAAGAGAATGAAGAGCAGGAACTTTTGTCTGGTTACTGTTTTCCCTTCGGGGACCCAGGGACTGGCCGGTTTCCCTCTCTGCTATCACTGCCCAATACTCTAGCAAGATCTTACTTCTTCACTGGCCCTGCCTTCCCATCTCTGAAGGAATTACACAGCTCCACCAAGAACTCTCATGATGCAGTGGACATTCTGCATCACCCTCATCACCATGTGCAAACAACAATGGGAGGCAGAGGACATGGCTTTAAAGGGCCCCTCCTAGGCTTCCTCCCTCCCCCATCATTATCTCCTAACTTCTTTTTATGCTTTACTTTTCCCATAATTGCTACCTGTGTAACTATGATCAAGCAAAATCCACTTACATGTCAGGACTATAAAGCTCTTAAGCAGCTCATCAAAGGAGGACCAGACACCTAAGAAGGCGTGGCTCTACTGGGGGGGGGCGGTGAAAAGAGGCTACCTACATGAGTACTGAGGGCATGTAGCATGGTCACCAATTCAGTCCCTGTGCCCTCTTCTCATTGCTGCAGTCCTGCTGCTCTCCCAAAGGGACAGCACCCAGGCAAGGGCAGGGGCAGGCCTGGACACGGGGCAGCAGAATCTACAGTCACCTATGCAGCAGGTATTGCCTCACCCTCACCCACCCGCCACACCACTATTCTTTTCTTGCTAAGAGAACCTGACTTTTGTGTATCATTTAGGCAGCAACGTGCTCAGGAAAGCAGGCCCCTCGCTCCAGCCCCTGGGAACAAATGATGATTGATCAGTCATAGAAATTTCTTCTTCTTTGCTGATGGAAGAACTAGGGGTGGGCAGAGACATAAGAAGTCTGCTGGGGCTCCCAGGGAAGACCTCCTTCCCTGACAAAGAGCATCATGCTTTCCTTTCTTCTTGTTCGGAGAGCTTGTGAGATCATGCTTCCTGTCCTAGCAACCACTGAGCAACTGTGAGGTAAAAGGTCAAGAGAATCACATACACAGACCCAAACCCTAACATCAAGGAACTAGCTTTGGGAACAAATGCTAAAACCACCTGCTTCCAGACTGCTTGTTAAGGAAATAATAAAAGGCCTTCTGGTTTAAACCGCTGAGGTCTTCAGTCACTTTCAGCCAAAAGCCCTCTTAACTGACATAAGCTGTAAGAGGGAAAGGCAGAGGTCCAGACCATCACCACCTGAGACAACGAGGGAAGGAAATTCCCTTGGCTGTGAGGCTGAGACAGAAGAGCTGAGGGTCAAACAACTTAAATCAGAGACTAAACTCAAAATATGACCAGAAACACAAATCAGGAGTCCCCCAAATCTTTGTGAGAAAGGATGACTTTTATCTTCTTAACACTCTGACATTACAAGGCAAGAAAGGAATGAGTGATGATACCTGTTATCCCACGGTTATCGGTCAGGTCAGGCTTTGTGACCTGTCAGCTGGACATCACTAACTGACCAAAGGCTCCTCAGCAGGTCACTGGGGCTAGCAGATAAACTCCCATGCCTGGGGTGAGCAGGTAAACTTCCCCAAGACACTACTTGCTTGGCTTTTTCAGAATGTTCAAGGTCACCTAACCTCATCCTTAGCATTTCCCACCTTTTCTGCTTGCTAATTATCTGTAATGTTTACAATATAAAGACCTTTTTAAAAAAAATAAATTTATTTTATTTTTGGCTGCGTTGGGTCTTCATTGCTGCACACGGGCTTTTCTCTAGTTGCGGTGAGCGGGGGCTACTATTCGTTGCGGTGTGTGGGCTCCTCACTGTGGCGGCTTCTCTTGTTGCGGAGCACGGGCTCTAGGCGCACAGGCTTCAGTAGTTGTGGCACGCAGGTCCAGCAGTTGTGGCTCATGGGCTCTGGAGCACAGGCTCCGTAGTTGTGGAGCACAGGCTCAGTTGCTGTGGCATGTGAGATCTTTCCGGACCAGGGCTCGAACCTGTGTGCCCTGCATTGGCAGGCATATTCTTAACCACTGTGCCACCAGGGAAGCCCTGAAGACTCCTTTTAAAGGAGAGGAGCCTGGTTTCATTCACCTTTATGCATGGACTGGTACTTTTTAGAGGAGGAGGAGAAAAAGTAAGGTTCAGTTTTTTTGTTTGTTTTTAAGATTTTAACTAACAATGGTGATCAGCAAATACTCCTCTATTGCTATGTATAAACATCTTGCTTTCCTAGGATACAGATACAAGCAAGCACTCACCAAAGGGTCCTGCAATCCTGAGGCTAGCTAAAGGGTTAAAGGGAGTCAATGCCGCTCCCAAGGCTCTGATCCAAATTGGAATTGGTCTCTCTTCATCAGCAAGGTTTGGTCGCTCAGGAAAACCCCAAGGCTCCACTAAAATGAGATGACTAACCCTGCTGGGGAAAGAACAGACTTCAGATCATTTGGCAAATTTACCCTAGGACTATAAAGAAATTACACGATTTATAAAGTAAAAATAGAATGAACTTCCTTCGAAAACCTTGTGTTAAAGAAAAAACTAATGACTGAACAGGTTACATCATGCTCTTATTACACATAAATTGATGAGATTTGGTAGGATTTGAGAGTTGTTATGGTAGAAAGAGGGCTTCATTTTGAGTCTATCTAAATGTGGATAGTAACGGATGTGTGAAAGGGTATATGATAACTGTGGGTATTCTTGAGAAACAAGACAGCAGTTGTTGTTGTTTAAGCTACACTCTGGCAGATGATATATATCACTGACCATTCAGAAAAATCCAATGGTTCCATGTATCTCATGGTTGATACTGCAGAAATGACTGGAGATTAATATTATACTCATAAAATAGCTTCGGACACCGACAGTAGTTATCTCCTATGAACCAAATCATTCTAAAAATTTATGAGGCATTAGCACTTTAGGTGGATTCAAAAGGACTTTGAATGAACGTTTGACAAACATGAAGATAATGTAACAACATGGGCTGAAATTATACCCCTAGTTTGGGATTTCAGTTTGGTGAACAGGAACACATTTACCCTATGCATAACATCATGATATACTGGCATTAGATTCTGTTCCTAATCCTTTCCTAATTTTCTTCTTTACTTCAAAGAGACAGAAAAGCTTCATTCCAAACTCATATAAAAATTGTTTCATGTCACCAATAGTTTTAATTTTTCCATCTTAGGAAGCATCTTTCTGATGAGGGAAAACCAGAACCATGTCCTTGTGATTGTATCATGGTATAACACATCATAAAAATCTTCAACAAAACATAAATGTCCTGACACAAAACGATATTCAACTGTAGCCAAAACAGTCAACAAATGGCAGCAAAAATCTCCCAAGGGTGAACTGACACTGATTCTGTGTCGGTCATAATAGAAATAGAAAGGTAAAAAAAACAGAACACGGAAACAGACAGCTATTATTTTCCCAATATAAGAAGTTTTCTTATTTTTGTCAGTACAGATAAGGATGAGTTAGTAATGAATCCTTTACTCTGACTGCATTTTCTCAAACATAAAGCTTCAGAGCACAGACCCAGAGCATAGAGCTCCAAGGACCCTTGGAGAATACTCAGCCCAGTCTTTCATCTCATCAGATGAGAAGAAGGCTGAGATGTACTATGTGACTCACTCCAGAACCTAAAGCTAGTCAATGCAGAACTAGAGCTATGATCCTTATTTCCCAGCCCCAGTGTACTAACAGATGCCAACAAGCCATCGGGCAGAAGGCTCTCTTTCCTAAGAAAAGGCCAAGCAACATAAGCTAAACATATTAGTAAAGGTAGGGCTTAACTCTTATCAACTCTAGGCCAGTCCTAACACTATACTCTAAATCTCATAGCATCCAGAAGACCTGTAGAATTTAACTATGAATCTGTGTGAAGATATGTCAAATGTGAGATTTCCATATACTTAGAGTGACATCACTGCTTAAAAGTTTTATGAGACTATTTTCTAATAGTGTATGGAAATGGAGGTGAAAATGAATTTTTTTTTTTCAGTTATCTCTCATATTCTGACTGCCTCCTAAATTCCTATGACAGCCCACAGTGAGATTTGAGGGTCGGGGAGGGGGACACATGCCAGAGGTAGGAGTGGAATTAATGAAACAGCCACCTAGTTGAAAGCAGCAAAGATTCATTTCGGGGAAATAGCTGGTATTATTCACTACTGACTTACCTAAAGAGAAAAACGAACTCTTTATTAAAACATACTCTACAGCACAGATCCCAAGCTGAGGAGTCGGCTCAGCGGCAGGAGCTCTGGCCTGAAAGGCCTGAGGTGTGGGTTCTGCACGCGGCACCCTATGAGCAAGTGAAACTAGGAAGCACCAAGCACCAAGGAAAAAAAAAAGACAGAACCCTTTGGAAGATGATAAAGGCTACAGCCCAGTGTGACTTCTCAGACTGGCGTTGCTGATTTTCTCTGACAAAGACTTGTTCAACGTGAACTCAAATGAAAACATTAATAGTGAACCGAGGAGCCGAGTGGATGAAAGGCTCTTGCTGCTCCAGCCAGGAGTCAGGACTCTGCCTCTGAGGTGGGAGAGCCAACTTCAGAACACTCGTCAAGAAGAGACCTCCCAGCCCCACATAATATCAAACGGCGAAAAACTCCCAGAGATCGCCATCTCAACACCAGCACCCAGCTTCACTCAACGACCAGCAAGCTACAGTGCTGGACAACCTATGCCAACCATATAGCAAAACAGGAACACAACCCCACCCACTAGCAGAGAGGCTGCCTAAAATCATAATAAGTCCACAGACACCCCAAAACACACCACCAGACGTGGACCTGCCCACTAGAGAGACAAGATCTAGCCTCATACACCACAACACAGGCACTAGTCCCCTCCACCAGGAAGCCTACACAACCCACTGAACCAACCTTAGCCACTGGAGACAGACATCAAAAACAACGGGAGCTACGAACTTGCAGCCTGCAAAAAGGTGAACCCAATCACAGTAAGATAAGCAAAATGAGAAGACAGAAAAACACACAGCAGATGAAGGAGCAGGATAAAAACCCACCAGACCTAACAAATGAAGAGGAAATAGGCAGTCTACCTGAAAAAGAGTTCAGAATAATGATAGTAAAGATGATCCAAAATCTTGGAAATAGAATGGACAAAATGCAAGAAGCAGTTAACAAGGACCTAGAAGAAATAAAGATGAAACAGACAATGATGAACAACACAATAAATGAAATGAAAAATACTCTAGATGGGATCAATAGCAGAATAAATGAGGCAGAAGAACGGATAAGTGACCTGGAAGATAAAATAGTGGAAATAACTACTGCAGAGCAGAATAAAGAAAAAAGAATGAAAAGAACTGAGGACAGTCTCAGAGACCTCTGGGACAACATTAAACGCACCAACATTCGAATTATAGGGGTTCCAGAAGAAGAAGAGAAAAAGAAAGGGACTGAGAAAATATTTGAAGAGATTATAGTTGAAAACTTCCCTAATATGGGAAAGGAAATCGTTAATCAAGTCCAGGAAGCACAGAGAGTCCCATACAGGATAAATTCAAGGAGAAATACGCCAAGACACATATTAATCAAACTGTCAAAAACTAAATACAAAGAAAGCATATTAAAAGCAGCAAGGGAAAAACAACAAATAACACACAAGGGAATCCCCATAAGGTTAACAGCTGATCTCTCAGCAGAAACTCTACAAGCCAGAAGGGAGTGGCAGGACATACTGAAAGTGATGAAGGAGAAAAACCTGCAACCAAGATTACTCTACCCAGCAAGGATCTCATTCAGATTTGATGGAGAAATTAAAACCTTTACAGACAAGCAAAAGCTGAGAGAGTTCAGCACCACCAAACCAGCTTTACAACAAATGCTAAAGGAACTGCTCTAGACAAAAACACAAGAGAAGGAAAAGTCCTATAATAACGAACCCAAAACAATTTAGAAAATGGGAATAGGAACATACATATCGATAATTACCTTAAATGTAAATGGACTAAATGCTCCCACCAAAAGACACAGATTGGCTGAATGGATACAAAAACAAGACCCATATATATGCTGTCTACAAGAGACCCACTTCAGACCTAGAGACACATACAGACTGAAAGTAAGGGGATGGAAAAAGATATTCCATGCAAATGGAAACCAAAAGAAAGCTGGAGTAGCAATTCTCATATCAGACAAAATAGACTTTAAAATAAGGACTATCAGAAGAGACAAAGAAGGACACTACATAATGATTAAGGGATCGATCCAAGAAGAAGATATAACAATTGTAAATACTTATGCCCCCAACATAGGAGCACCTCAATACATAAGGCAAATACTAACAACCAT
>NW_006769631.1:972113-1017206 GCF_000442215.2 Lipotes vexillifer | reverse complement strand
TGGGATCTTCCTGGACCGGGGCACGAACCCGTGTCCCCTGCATCGGCAGGCGGACTCTCAACCACTGCGCCACCAGGGAAGCCCAGCAAGATCATTTTTGACCCACCTCCTAGAGTAATGGAAATAAAAACAAAAATAAACAAATGAGACCTAATGAAACTTAAAACCTTTTGCACAGCAAAGGAAAACATAAACAAGATGAAAAGCCAACCCTCAGAATGGGAGAAAATATTTTGCAAATGAAGCAACTGACAAAGGATTAATCTCCAAAATATACAAGCAGCTTATGGAGCTCAATATCAAAAAAACAAACAAGCCAATCCAAAATGGGGCAGAAGACATAAATACACATTTCTCCAAAGAAGATATACAGAATGCCAACAAACAAATGTAAGGATGCTCAACATCACTAATCATTAGAGAAATGCAAATCAAAACTACAGGTATCACCTCACACTAGTCAGAATGTCCATCAACAAAAAATCTACAAACAATAAATGCTGGAGAGGTGGGAATGTAAATTGATACAGCCACTATGGAGAACAGTATGGAGGGTCCTTAAAAAAATAAAAATAGAACTACCATACAACCCAGCAATCCCACTACTGGGCATATACCCTGAGAAAACCATAATTCAAAAAGAGTCATGTACCACAATGTTCATTGCAGTTCTATTTACAATAGCCTGGAGATGGAAGCAACCTAAGTGTCCTTTGACAGATGACTGGATAAAGATATGTGGCACAAATATACAATGGAATATTAACCAGCCATAAAAAGAAACAAAATTGAGTTATTTGTAGTGAGGTGGATGGACCTAGAGTCTGTCATACAGAGTGAAGTAATTCAGAAAGAGAAAAACAAATACCGTATGCTAACACATACATATGGAATCTAAAACAAAAAAAAAAAAAAGGTTTTGAAGAACCAAGGCGCAGGACAGGAATAAAGACGCAGACGTAGATAATGGACTTGAGGACACGGGGAGGGGGAAGGGTAAGCTGGGACGAAGTGAGAGAATGGCATGGACATATATACACTAACAAATGTAAAACAGATAGCTAGTGGGAAGCAGCCGCATAGCACAGGGAGATCAGCTCTGTGCTCTTTGACCACCTAGAGGGGCGGGATAGGGAGGGGGGGAGATGCAAGAGGGAAGAGATATGGGAACATATGTATATGTATAGCTGATTCACTTTGTTATGAAGCAGAAACTAACACACCATTGTAAAGCAATTATACTCCAATAAAGATGTGAAGAAAAAAAAGAAAAAAACAAGGCTTTACGCTGAGGCCCTGGCCCTAGCGTATGTCAAAATCCTAATGGCCCACCTCCTGTAGAGGTATAGCTAAATGACACCATGGATCTTGACAGAGTTGACAATAAATAAGGAGCAGCAGCAATGATAGTGATGTTTCGGTGGTGCCTGAAGATGAAGAAGCAATTTTTAAATGTCTGTTCTCTTTTTTCAGGCAATCCAGATCATGATTGGATTGATGCACGTTGACTTCGGAATTATGTTGGGTTTAATGGCCTCTATTTATAACCAAGAGTTGGGTTTTGCTTTCTTGTCTTTTATTGGCGGATATCCATTCTGGGGCGACCTCTCTGTGAGTAGCCTGCTGCAACAGCTGTCCTTCTCAGTTTATCAAGTATAGCTGTCCCCAGTCTATGTACAACTCATCTTTTAATAAGCCCTGCATCTGATCAGCTGGAGAATTTAGACACTAGATATTAATATTAGATATTAATTAGATAGAGAATTAAATAAAGAAGAGCTTTTGTTCTCCCTTTTAACTTGCAGCCTAAACTCACACCCTAAAGTTTACAGTAATCAAGTAACCAGCAAACCAAAGTTTTATTTCCCTATTACATTTTAGATGGAAATGTATGTGCTGGGTGGGAACATGGTTAAAAATATGCAAAAAAAAAAAATTCAATTGATCATGAGAAGAGACTGAGCAGTGAGGTCAGAAGTCATCCGAACAAGGAAAACTTACAAGGGAATGAGGTCTTTTTATGCGAGAAACTAAGGAGAAAAAAGAAAAGGATGTCGAAAGGACATAGAAACCTCGAGAGTTACTCCAAAAAATTGAGAAGGCAGATTCAGCAAATGAGAAGCAGAGCATTTTTTTCCCAGAAGAATCTGTGAGTTGCCTCCATGGTATGTATGCCCTCACATGGTCTACACAATTTGCCACTCAGAAATGGCAGAGCTCAACATCCCAACTCTTTAATTCACAAGAGTGGAAATTAGTAAAGATGGGGGTGTTTACTTCCAAGGCTCCCTGGTTCAGTGGGGTCACACTGCACGGGGAAACTCCAAACAGATACAAAGAAGCCAGGGGACACCCTCTTGCCACTTCAGTATCAAAGACTCTACTATGCATTTGCAATTTCTCAGTTCTGCCTTGCCTTGTATTGTTGTTTTTTCTTTGTGCATATCTCCTAGTCTTATTCAGATTTGACTTTTGTTTTATAGTTCTTTAGATCAACATGAAAAACACCTAGCTCAGTACCTAAGAAGAGTCCACAAATCCCTGAGACAGGCCTTTCAATTCTTTCTGTCACAGCACTGCACCTTTTGCAATCTCCTGGTCCACTTTTGACACAGGAGAAAGAAAATGGTTTGCCAAGAACTAGAGACAACAAGAACAGAAGTGGTTTCAAGATTATATTTAATCCAGCACAAGAGGGAAGAACTGGAAAATAGGAACACAGTCATGTTGCTCACGCTTTCCCAGACTAGATTACACTAGACTAAAAATAAAATAAAATAAATCAGTCTAATCTTGACTACTCTTGTTGTAATCCAAAAACAAAATAAAATATCCTTTCACTGCATGATTTAGAGATCCTTCCCTCTAACTATGCTTGTCCAAGCATAGAATCTGTCCATTTGGAGAAGAGAGCTAAAATTATACCTAAAGCGATTTTTCTAGGAGCCCTTTAGAGGCCTTCAGAAGACTATCTAAGGCATGCTGAAACGGTAGCACATTCCAAAGAACTCCTAACCAGTCAGCTGAGGACTTGGTTTCACAATTATTCTGCTGAATTTCAAAGTCTTCTTGTAGAAACTGGGGAACGTTTTATACTCTGCCCATTTACCCCTACCCTCAAAAGCCTAACAAGCTCCTCATTCTAAGGTGTGAGGGAGGGAGACAAAGAGGGAAGAGATATGGGAACATATGTATATGTATAACTGATTCACTCTGTTATAAAGCAGAAACTAACACACCATTGTAAAGCAATTATACCCCAATAAAGATGTTAAAAAAAAATTAAAAATAAATAAATAAAACATACTCTACAGGAAAAGATGATTAAATTTTGTTACAAATTTGTTATGGGATTTTGCCCAGTCTGCTCTGAGCTCTTACTGACCTGCTAACCCAAGAAGGGGCAGGACAAAGGAAACTTGAGGGAGGGAAGTCTCACCTATCTCTAGTCAACTGATGGTATTGTTTTTGCCTTAGTTTTGGCTTGCCTTGTTTAGTATGGATCTATGAGATTTTAAGTTACACAGAGTATACATACAGGAGCAGATAACCTTTTTTTTTTTTTTGAAATGGAGTAAATTGCCCCAACTGTTGTTTGATCCTATGCCTTCAGCCTAGCACATGGTAGATGCTCAGTAAACATTTGGAATATTGTGCTTTTCCAGTTTCCTTTTGATCCTTATCTATAATGATGTACAAATTTTATAAAGTATAATCAGAGTGAGCATAGGAGTTAGTCCAGTCTGAATTTTTCTGGTCCCCTGGATGACATTAGAACATCACTATTATTTCTCATATTAATCTTGCAGGTCATTACTCATTAGTGCGTAGTAAAATCCACTTACAGAGTCAGAGCCAGGCTGTTTTTTAATAAAATTGTATAATTTGGAATAGAAAAATGTATCATATAACAAAACTTTTGTTTTGGACACACATATAATCCTTACTGACGGCTGTAGTCAAAAAAGTTGGAAAACAATTTTTTAAAAGCTCTGCAACAACGTCTAAACTGTAGTTATATATCATCTGCCTCCACTTGTAAAACACCTCAGAAAATAACTGTCGCTTATTTTTGGTTGTAAGGATTTTAAATGAGAGACCATGCAAAGCACTTAGGCTGGCGGCTATCAAATAACAAATGCCCAGTAAATGCTAGCTAGTTATAGTAGCAAATACAGGAAGATTACTAGAGAATAATTCATTCTAGAAGCATGGGAAGACAATGGCTGGGACCATGTAAGGAATGAGTAATTTAACTTTTTTTATTCTTCAGAAAAGCTTTATCACAGGCTTTGGCTCACACTCCTTATAATCCTGCACCAGACCAAGTTCCCAGGCTATCTTCTCACCTGCTTCTCTAGTAAGAAGATTATCTCCTCATTTGCTAGGCGTTATTTAGTTTTAATGTATATCCAAACTCATATACTAATCCAGACTCGACCCTCTAATATCCCATAGAGGATAGCCTGATGGGATTGTTAGCTCACATCTAGGCTTAAGGAACGGGTCTAGCCAGACAGCATGTGAGTCATCCTATCAGACATCTTTATCAAGAATCAGAGGCTAGGGACCTCACCGGTGACGCAGTGGTTAAGAATACACCTGCCAGTGCAGGGGACACGGGTTCAAGCCCTGGTCCGGGAAGATTCCACATGCCACGGAGCAACTGAGCTTGTGCACCACAACTACTGAGTCTGCACTCTAGAGCCTGCGAGCCCCAACTACTGAGCCCTCATGCCACAACTACTGAAGCCCACGTGCCTAGAGCCCATGCTCCACAACAAGAGAAGCCACTGCAATGAGAAGCCCACGCACCACAATGAAGAGTAGCCCCCACTCTCCACAACTAGAGAAAGCCTGTGCACAGCAACGAAGACCCCCTCCCCTAAAAAAAAGAAAGAAAGAAAAAAAAAGAATCAGAGGCTAATGCAAACTACAGGAAAAACAAAGAACCAGCAAAGCAGGAACACAAGAAGAGCTCATCAGTTGAGAAACATAATGACGCATTCTTCTCCAGGTTAGTCATTACAGTAGGTCTTGAGTTTGAAGATGGTGAGCAGATTACAGCCTACAGGGCAAAGAAGTAGGTAACACCTGCTCCAACATTCTGGGACAGCTGAGTCTAAATGCTAACAAGTCTATGGAAACCTGACTTTCACAAGACTTAAAGTCAGCTACCAGCCAGAAATAATACAACAACAGGAATGACCAGACCCAGAACCAAAATGTACAAAGAAGATTACAGGACCTACTAAGGAACGAGGAAAAGGACCAGAAAGAACTCGAGTCAGTGCACAAATGAGGCATTCTCAAAAAGAAGTTAGCCCCAGATAGTTCCCATCGGTTCCAAGCCACTGAGGGGAGGATGGGGCACAGAACAATAAACTTAAATACCTCCAACTTCGAGTCAAGTAGAACAGTCTTTCTTCTCAAGACGGGCTGATAAGAAATGCTCAGCCCAGCTCCACATAGTCTGGAGACAGGAGACAGAGCCAGGCAAGGTCAAAAGCAAGATGATCTGAAAAGCTTTTAGTGGAGAAGACCAGTTGTAACCTATACTGTTGTGACTTGGAATGGATCTCTTTGCTAAACACTTTCCAAGTTAATAAAAGTTTTCATAGTGTCCTTTTCCTTAGTTTATAACAAATACCTATAAAATACAGATAGTCTCGGGCTTCCCTCGTGGCGCAGTGGTTGAGAGTCCGCCTGCCGATGCCGGGGAGGCGGGTTCGTGCCCTGGTCTGGGAGGATCCCACGTGCCGCGGAGCGGCTGGGCCCGTGAGCCATGGCCGCTGGGCCTGCGCGTCCGGAGCCTGTACTTCGCAACGGGAAAGGCCACAACAGTGAGAGGCCCGCATACCGCAAAAAAAAAAAACAAAAAACAAAAAACAAAAAACAAACAAACAAAAAAAAAATACAGATAGTCTCTGTATGGGATCCTGAACAGCAGGGGCCAGAATGAAAAGGAAAATTAAAAGGAAAACCTGAGTACACAGATGAAAGAAAGGAGATGGTATCTTTGGCTATTATTGCTGGTTTCCTCTATTCCCTTTGTTCCCCCCTTAAGGTGATCAGACACTGCTTGATGAAGAAGATTTTACAGAGTGTCAGCCCAAGACACCTCACACAGTGGCCCTGTTTAATGAATGCAGCACATTAGTCTACAAGTAAAATTACAGACAACATCTCTAATTATCAAAAATCACAGTAAGAGAACGGAGATGAACTAAGGTCATTTTAGGGGAAGGAACATGAGGTTTCTGCCTCCATTTGGAGTTATTTATTAATCACTTCATAACTTCTCTGCCCACCAATCACACAGCCTTTCCAGAATGGCCCAGATGTCTCCCTAGAACAGGGCCTTTGCAATTTTTGTCCCTACTACCTAGAATGCTCTCCTGCTACATCCCTTTGAGACCTCCACCTCAGCTCGAATTATACTTCTTTAGGATACCATAATGGACCTGAGACTGGATCAGATATTCATCAAGATTTCTCACAGCTGTCATGCTACTCACGTGGTTATTTGTGTCTTTTCCCCCAATGCATTATAAGCCTTACAAGCACACAAAGTCACTCAACATTATTTAAACAGAACGAACCTGTTTATTTCAATGAAGGACTCATCCAGGTACTTTTACATAAAGAATCACAATTGCTGAATACTCAGTTTTTAATCAATATCAAGAA
The DNA here is from genome assembly GCF_000442215.2 of Lipotes vexillifer. Classification (NCBI taxonomy): domain Eukaryota; kingdom Metazoa; phylum Chordata; class Mammalia; order Artiodactyla; family Lipotidae; genus Lipotes; species Lipotes vexillifer. The sequence goes on along the minus strand of NW_006769631.1, from coordinate 1,010,516 downwards.
TCTGGGGAAAATATGGGATCACTGCCACAAGTTAGGCTATAGAACAACTTTTATGGACAGAGGCACTCTGCTGCTCATAGAGATGAAGCACACAGGTTGACATAATATACCAAAAATTGGAAAACATTAGTTTTTATTTATTTTCTATTATTAGAATCCTTCCTAAACAAGTACATTAAACTAGGCATTTTCACGCTTCTCCTCAAACTGTCCTATAAAAATAAACAAATAATGAAAGAATGGGGCTGCCCATAAAAGATTAAGGGCAGAAATAGGTATGGATTGGGACATAAGTCCCAACAAGTAAAAAAAGTGTTGTCTTTGTGGTTTTTTCCTCCGTGCAGAGAAACAATAGAAATTAAAGAGCTGTGGTTTTACTTAGGAGAAAAAAAAGTACAGATTATATCTATCATACCTGAGGAGGCAAAGAAAAAAGTCATATTCTCAAAGTCCACTTGAGAAAAAAGAGAGAAAGAGAGATAAGAAAAGAAGCACAGTGAGTGAAGGAAATTAACTGAACCTCACTTGGTCTCTATTAGACCATTTTATCCCCTCCTCTCACCCCACCCCACCAAAATCTTTCTGAAACTCAAAGATTTAATCTCATGACAGCATAATAAAAATGGTCCTTGTAGGGGAGGCTATGCATGTGTAGGAACAAGGATTACATGGGAAATCTCTGTACCTCCTTCTCAAACAGCTCTAAAAAAAGTTTTTTAAAAAGGTACCTGGATCAAGTTAAAGTTGGATAAGTGACATTTAGAGTAGGTAGTTACTTACAGTATAAAACAGACCACTCCGCTGCACCAGAGAAAATATGTGTATGCCACCAAGCAGCTTTTCTGGCTCAGGTAAAACCTCTCAGATCACACAGATGGCGACCCTGACAACCACCCAACTGCTTAGTAGGAGTGCAACTTGAAGAAACAGCTAATGCTAAATCTCACTCACTATGAGGCTTGCTATAATTATGAACACTTACACTGGTAGCAGTCAATTGTGTTTAACTACATTTGGATCTGTGAGTCTGCTGAACTGTTCTATTAACCATAACATCTGATCTTCTATGGAAATCTAGATGAATTTGCTTAGTCAGGATCAAGCAGAAAAAGTTTCTGTAAGGTAAGAAATTAACACAAATGGGGACCATTACGGAGCAGTGAGGACGTCTGCAGCAAAGGAAATGATGTCTCTATAAGAACAGAGACATTCTTATTCATTGATCTCTTTCTTCTCCGGTAAAAGAGAAGTGCTCCAAGGAAAGCCATCCTAAAAAGCAACATAGGAAAAAAGCTAGGGGGAAGGAGAACCCTAGAGGTTAACTGCCACCTTCCTATACTGTGGGCTACACTGCGGTATCATCTGGTCTATACTTACTAATCATACAAAATATCATTTTGTGACCTCCCCCCAGATTAGCAACATAAATAATAGGAAATAGCATAAGAAAATAAGGTAAAGAAAGGAAGAGAGGGCTTCCCTGGTGGCGCAGTGGTTGAGAGTCCGCCTGCCGATGCAGGGGACACGGGTTCATGCCCCGGTCAAGGAAGATCCCACATGCCGTGGAGCGGCTGGGTCTGTAAGCCATGGCCGCTGAGCCTGCGCGTCCGGAGCCTGTGCTCCGCAACGGGAGAGGCCACAGCAGTGAGAGGCCCACGGACCGCAAAAAAAAAAAAAAAAAAAAAAGGAAAGGAAGAGATGTTACAAAGATTCTGAAGTAAACACTCATTAATTCAATGACTCAGAAAAAAATTCTATAGCATTAAAGGTTAGGGCACAGTATAATAATAAAAAAAGCTAAAAGATATTCTATGCAGGTGTATTTTCTGTAGCTTAGAGATGTGGAAACTAAAATTTAGAGATTAAGTGATTTGCTCTAAGCCATAAAGATAGCACTAGCACCTACGTCTTCTAATTTCTAACCTCTGGTTTTCTATTGCAGCTTACTAAAACCTGGAAAAGGTTAGGAAAAGCCTGCTGGATCCATAGGTCTAATGATAATAATAACTGTAAACAATAACAACACAACAGTTTTTACTCGTGGCTTAAATTGTGTACATTCTAACAAATAGAAAGTCCTTTCATAAGCCTCCTACCAATGTGTAGCATATGTAATAGGAAAACCTGACAACACTATTTCTGCTACTAAATTGGCCATCAGTTGTGGCTATTCAGTCTACAGGGTCCTTTAAGACAATGTCTGTCTTATAAGGTTCAGACACCAACAAGCACCAAAGAGGGGAACTGGAAACCAGTGCTTGGGTGCCTCTCTTTTGTCACCATCACTTACCTTGATGGGTACTTCAGTGAGTAGGCAGCAGCCAGGAACCCACCCAGGTTGTGTCCAAGCAAAATCATTTTGTCCAATCCTAATGCACATCTCCACTCTTCAATGGATTCCACAAACTGATTCTCTACTTCTTCTGCATCACTGTCAAATCTGGGTCTGCTACTTCGTCCAAAGCCCAGCAGGTCAAAAGCATAGACAGGTCTATTGGTGCAAAGATCTCCAAAATTCAGGGCCCAGAGTCCAAGACCTCCTCCAAAACCATGGAGGAGGACAAGTGGAGTCTTATTTGAAATATTATGAGAAAGCTTCAGTGTCCATATTTTATTTCCATTAGATATACAAACAGGTCCTTTTTTGTATGTGCAGGGGACACCTAATGGAAACATAAAAGAGAAATTCTGCTTAGTGTCACTACTTCTGAGAAGGAGCGTATTCTCAGAGCAATCAGAAATTAATAATCTAGAAACCATCTGGTATTCATTTATATGAGTTTAGCCTTTATTATATCAGCCCTAAAAAAAAAAGTGCACATTTTATTGAAGCAGTTCTTTTTTTCTTTAATTTTACTTATTTATTTGTTTGTTTGTTTACTTCTTCATTGTGGTGCACAGGCTTCTCATTGCGGTGGCTTCTCTTGCTGCAGAGCACGGGCTCTAGGTGAGCAGGCTTCAGTAGTTGTGGCATGCAGGCTCAGTAGTTGTGGCTCGCGGGCTCTAGGGTGCAGGCTCAGTAGTTGTGGTGCACATACTTAGTTGCTCCGCAGCACGTGGGAGCTTCCTGGACCAGGACTCAAACCCATGTCCCCTGCGCTGCCAGGCGGATTCTTAACCACTGCACCACCAGGGAAGTCCCAAAGCAAGTATTTCTTAATTACCATATTTTACATCTTGGTGGTAAGATCTATCTCAGACAAGTCTCAAGCAACTGTGGCCTAGGTTTTCTGGCAAGTCATGTCAGCTCTTTGGACTTCTTTCCTTATCTATCAGTTGAGGGTACTGGAGTGGAACTTAGTGGCTGCTGAATCCATTATTTTAAAGTCGCTAGCTTTACAGACAATAGAATACTACCTTGTATGTGTAGAACACTTGAAGATTAAGCATTGAACATTGAACTCAGACTCAAAAGAAACATTTTTTTCCTAAAACATCATCATGAATTTAGGGAAGGATTAACATGTATTAAACACATAACTGAAATCTTAAGTCATCATAACGTTTAGTAGAAAAAGATGGCAGGAACTCCTCAGCATGAGGTGCCAGGTAGTCTGAGTTCATATCCAACAATCTCTCTAGAGAAAGCAAATAATCACAATTTTGTACATAAAAAATCTTTCTTGCCCTCAATGCTACAGGACTAAATACTTTAAATCTCCCCCATAACTGACTAAAGATGAAACTAATTTGAAATTCTTTTACATTAAATTATCAACTGAATAGCTACACTTTAGATATATCTTAATTATTTGTGCATATACATCTGCAGTGGACAAACACGGAGAACCGGGAGTTTCTGCCCTTTAACCAAATACTCTCCAGTTTTGTACCCACATAGTGGCAGAGGGGAAACTCAGCAATTGTTCAGAATATTAACAGAGCCCAGAGTGAATGGAAATGACACCAGTTTAGAAAAGGAGGTGATCCAGTACTAGTGCCAAGCCAAACCACATTCTGAACATAGATGTCTGCGTATTCCCATAAAAACGATCTGTGACCTCTATGAGGGAGCTCACCCCACTGTATTAGTTGCTTGCTTCCATGTCTGATATTAAAGCAGGGGCCAATTCTCACTCCTATTTGCATCCCTAGAACCCAGCAGTAGGAAATCAGTATGTTTGTTAAACACATGAATTGAGTATCTAGCACCCTTTTTTTTATCTCTTGACAAGAACTTTTTCTTTTAGTAAATCACAATGACAACTTTGCCAGCTTTGTAGACAACAAGATTACCCAACCATACAGAGCAGAAATCCATTTGCATGTTAAAAATCCATATAAGATGGCTAATTGTCCCCTTCTTTGGATATATCCAGTTATGGTCACTTACTCCTGAATCATTTAAATGTACAAACAAAATTCATTTGTGGCAGAGAGTATGAAAAACAGGTGTGGACAAGTATATGCACAAATATACATAATAATCATGTATGTGCACTGCACCACTTAAGCTCTTCCTCTAAACAAAATTGCACAGTAAACACCATTACTTGAAAGTATACCCACAGATATCTGGGAACACTCTGACAGTACAAGTGTGGGTAAATTTCAGTGCTCACAAGAAACAAAAAAGATGAAGGTTTCCACACTACTATAAATGTAGACATAAAGAATCCTAGAATACTAGACTAAGGATCACCCCACCCACTCCTCTTATGGGCAAAAACTAGGAAGGTGAGAAAAGGAACTTGCCCAAGACGCTGTAACCCCTGGACTGCAGCCCTGGGCCTAGAACAGGTTACCTGGATGTAGTCCAGTATGTGTTCTACTAGACAAGGCTACTTGCTCTGCGATACCTACAGCCTGCTCTCAGAGCAGTCTGCGGACCTCTGGTGACCCAGAGATCCTTTCAGGAGGTCTCATGAGGTCAAAACTATTTTCATAACAATCTAAGACTTTATTTGCCTTTTTCACTCACAGTGGAGTTTTCCAGAGGTCACATGATAAATGATTACCAACAGTCTGAATGCAGAAGCAGATATGAGAATCCAGCTGCCTTACATTAAGCCAGATATTAAAGAGAGGTGTAAATTTGTAAACAATGTTACTCTTTTCACTACATTTGTTTTTTTAGAAAGCAGTTATTTTTAGAAAACATGTTGTTTATTTTAACCTGCAACAGGTTTATTACTATTGTTTTAAAATAAATTAATAAGTTGACATATTTTGAATTATTCAGTTTTAATTTTTTTTTTTTCCCGTATGCGGGCCTCTCACCGCTGCGGCCTCTCCCGTTGCGGAGCACAGGCTCCGGACACGCAGGCCCAGCGGCCATGGCTCACAGGCCCAGCCGCTCCGCGGCATGTGGGATCCTCCCGGACCTGGGCACGAACCCATGTCCCCTGCATCGGCAGGCGGACTCCCAACCACTGCGCCACCAGGGAAGCCCTCATTTTTAATTTTTAATACAGTAAATATTGATAGCTATAACCTCTAAACAAAGTTCCTTGGGGTACTTCCTAATTTAAGAGTATAAAAGGGACTCAAGACCAAAAAGTTTGAGAACCCTTGACTTCTTCCCACATTTACACACTTACTGATGACATGTAAAAGGAAAAAAAAGTTCTTTTGCCAACAACTAACACACAACAGAATCTGATCTTCGGTTTCAAGGTGATGCTTTATATTGGACCTATTTTAGTAAATGGCTCAGTTAACTTAGAAGAAGAAAACCTTACATTTTAAAATTTTCTCTTCAGCTTCTTTAAGGTGTGATGTTGACGAAGGACACCATGTGGGAAGCCAACCAGTTAGCCATCCTGACCTGGAGCATCAGAAACAAAATACAAATAAGTGAGTTAATGCTCTTCTCAATTCCCAACTGTAACATAGGGAGAAGAAAAGCAGAATAGAAAGTTTACTGTCGGTGTGATGAGGAAGCTATCTGTATGTGACAAATTCACCTAATAGGTACAAAGCATTGCGATAAAGTACTGGGATACAGATACCTTCAACCTGAGAACCCACAAGTAGATCTCCAAGTCCATCTTACCTTCATGGATAATCAGATTCCACATAATCAAGCAGAGACTAAAAATGGGCAGAACAAGAAAAGACAAAAAAGGCATTCCACCACCCCACTGCAAGACAGTTTCTTATCAGGGTGGAAGTACAAAAATGTTAAAGATCATGAGTACGATCATTTCAATGGCAGGTTCACCGCAAGTACAAAATATACCTACTGTGAGGGCTGAGAGAAGAGACATCTTATTAAAATATGAGATTTTCTTTAAAGCTTCAAATCTCATGTTTAAGTGTAGAACACACCCCTAATACAAATGCAGAGGATGGGCCCATGTCCAATCTACCTAGCATGAACCAGTTAACTTTTAAAAGCTTTGGATTCCAGCAAACAGTAGATGATAAGAAGGCCCCAGGCATCTGACAGAAGACAGCATAACAAAGAGAACAAGGAAGCAGGCCTTGCGCAAGAGGAGACAAAAGGCATGGGTAGGCTGGAACTGACACACTTTGCTCTTAGCCAACCAAGGAGAGGGTGAGCCTTCAACTCCTGGTCTAGCAGCAGACCCCAGGCATATCTTAACAATCTGAGATAATGCAGGGCATTAGCAGTCATCTGACAGTTAGCAAGCACTCAGCATATGGCTAGTATCACTTAAAGTGAGAACTTTCTCATCTAAGAGAAAATGAATTAAAGAAGAAGAGAAACCAACTACTGCAGATTCCAGGTGAGAGGTAAGAGCCAGAACGAAGGCTTTGGCAACAGGGATGGAGACAAGAAGATGAGGAATATTTAAAAATAAAACAGGGGGCTTCCCTGGTGGCGCAGTGGTTGAGAGTCCGCCTGCCAATGCAGGGGACACGGGTTCGTGCCCCGGTCCGGGAAGATCCCACACGCCGCGGAGTGGCTGGGCCCGTGAGCCATGGCCGCTGAGCCTGCGCGTCCGGAGCCTGTGCTCCGCAATGGGAGAGGCCACAGCAGTGAGAGGCCCGTGTACCGCAAAAAAAAAAAAAAAAAAAAGAAGAATAGCTGTGAATAGAGAAATGTGCTAAGTTTTGAATGGGTTGATACAGCATCTACCTTTTCTAAGCTTTGTAGGCTCATCCTACTGCATTTCCCTTCCCTGTAGAATTTCTCTGGGCATTATGTATAACAGGCGCTCAATAAATAATGTTTGCTGAATGATTAAGTCACTCACAAACCAAGGTACTCTCAGTCCAAGCTACACCCATTTCACAGATGTGAACACTGAAGTTCAGAAATGTTAAGCACCAGACCCAAGAGTATTCAGCTAGTAAGTGACATAAGCAGAGATGTGAGCTGAATTCTGAGTGACTTCAAAACACTTTTTTTCTCAGGTGGCTACCTTCCTTGAAATGTCTGAGGAGTTGTCATTACCTACAGAATAAAATCACATTCCTTAAATCTGCACAGAAGATGCTTTACAATCCATCCACAGGTTACTTTGCCCCATCTTGTCTTTTCACATTGTACTTTTTTTTTTTTTTTTTTTTTTTTTTTTTTTTGTGGTACGCGGGCCTCTCACTGTTGTGGCCTCTCCCGTTGTGGAGCACAGGCTCCGGACGCGCAGGCTCAGCGGCCATGGCTCATGGGCCCAGCCACTCGCGGCATGTGGGATCTTCCCGGACCGGGGCACGAACACGCGTCCCCTGCATCGGCAGGCGGACTCCCAACCACTGCGCCACCTGGAAAGCCCCACATCGTACTTTTTCAATACCTCATAACTCCCAAAATTTCATGTTATTTTATGCCTCTATGGCTTTTCCCTCTGCCCAGAATACCTTGTCTTTTCTGAGATACTGTCCCTGATCCTGATGCCAAGAGCACAGATGATTAGTCAGTCCTCTGGTCCTTGTTACAGGTATAGTTACTATTGCTGTGGTTACTTGTCTCCTATTTATCTGCCCTACTGCACTCTGAGCACAATGAATACTAAACCCACGTTAAAAGTCATTCTTATATTGTCAGTGCCAAACACACTAACCGGCTTGTGGCCACATGAGTGCCTGGTAACTGTGTGTGTGAAATGAAGGCCTTGGTCAAAAGAAATACAAGAAGCGGATGGAGAAAGGCAAGTGAGGTTCATTTCTATAGGCAGAGAGCACTTACAGTTCCACTAGTTCTTTATTAGGTGACAGGATATGGGCAAGATGCGGGCCTGAAACCCCCCCAAAACAAAACAAACAAATGTCAACGCAAAAAGATCAGTCAAGAAAAGGGTAATCAACAGAATGAACAATTTAGGAAGGTGATGAAAAGCACTGTAACTCACATTTTTTCTCATATATATAAATTTTTCCTTTTTATGTGCTAGTCAACTTTCTTCTTGTCTCTTTATCTTCAGATATAAAAACTTCCTAGTAAGGTCCATAAGTAAGCATGTATATATGTATGTATGTATGCATGTACACACACACACACAAACACAGGATTAAAGGACAGGACTATAAGCAGATGTATTTGGTCAGGTTTTCATGGCATGTGGGTTATACTATGGAGATATTATGTGAATAAAAGAATGTCGGGGTTCCAGTTCAAGATGGAAGATCCTGATCTCACCTCCTCCACACTCACACTGAAATCTACAGCTACACATTCAACAATTTCCTCTGACAATAACCTAAAAACTGGCAGAGCAAGGCCCTCCACATCACCCAAACCAGAGAGAAACCACATTGAAGCAGGTGGGAAAGGCTGAGACACAATCTCACCATAAACCCCACCCTGGTGCAGCGACCCACAGTCGGGAGGGAACTCAAAACCCAGAGCTTCTCCCTGAGGAGCAAAGGGCTCATAACCCACATTGGGCACCCCTATTTTTAAGACTGGCAGCTGAAAGATGAGCCCCCAAAATGTCTGGCTTTGAAGACCAATGGGGCTCAAGCCCATGAAACACATGGGGTGTGGCAAATCGAAGAATGGCTCTTAAAGGGCTTGTGTGCAGACTCACCTGCACCAGGGCCCAGCACAGAAGCAGCCTTTTGAAAGCACCCGGCCTTTACGTGAAAGAGACTAATTTCCTAATTTTAAAGCAATGGCTGAAGGAGCAGGGGCCTACTGGGATGCTCTCCAGGGATGGAGACTGGTGGACACCATCTTCCTGCTCCCCCTCTGCCATTTTGTTTGGTGACCCAGTTTTTATGTTTGCTACCCAGAGGACACCCCTTGATCACCTGGCTCTGGCAGTCAGAGGGACTTATGTTCCTGGGTCCCATGGGACTGTAACAATCAGAGAGACGGTTCTTGGCAGACTGCCACTCTCAGGACACCACACAGACAGTTAACAGAAACACATCCCTAGTCTCTCTGAGAAAGTAGCCTATTTATTTGTCCAGGAGTTTTGGCCTTAGAAGCAGGTTTCTGGTTTGGCACACATTAACGACTACAGAGGTGCTTTCATGGAACAGAGGCTGGGAGATGCCATTTTGCACTCACCCTCTGCCTTGCTATAGCTCACCAATATCTCCCAGAAAGGAGCTTGTATACTCCTCTGGAGCCCTGATTTGTGTGACTGCTGCCCAGGCGATGCCTCCAAACCTGGAGGCCAGCAAGGCTTATGGCTGTGGTCCCACAGCAATATATATATATATATTTGCATTATTTAAAAACTGATACCTAAGGTTTTGGCTTCCATTCAGCCTGAATCTAGGTGCTGACTGAGATACTCCCCTTTGGGACACTGGCCTTGGCACATCCTCAACTACTGGGAACCAGTAAAAATAAAATAAGCTTCTTGGACAATCACAAAGGTTTGAAAGACATGAAGAGCTAGGGCAGGGTTAAACAATAAGGTTTATCTCCTATGGTCAACCCTTTAAGACTGGGAGAAGTGGTTGTTTTTCATCTATTGCACAGAAACCAACAGAGAATCAAGCAAAATGAAGAAACAGAGGAATGTGTTCCAAACAAAAGAACATGATAAAACCCCAGGAAAAAAGAAAAAAACCGCTAATGAAACAAAGATAAGTAATGTACCTGATAAAGAGTTCAAAGTAATGGTCGTAAAGGTGCTCACTGAACTTGGGAGAATAAACACGGTGAGAATTTTGACAAAGAGACAGAAAATACAAGAGAGTTCCACAGAGAAATCACAGAACTGAAAAATATGGACTAAAAAATACACTAGATGTGGGAATTCCCTGGCAGTTCAGTGGTTAGGACTTGGCACTCTCACTGCAGGGGCCCGGGTTCAATCCCTGTGCAGGGAACTAAGATCCCAAAAGCCACAGTGTAGCCAAACAAACAAATAAACAAAACAAAACACTAGGTGAGTTCAACATCAGACTAGATAAAGCAGAAAAAAAGGATCAATGAACCCAAAACAGGGCAGAGGAAATCACCCAAACAGGGCAGGAAAAAGAAAAAAGAATGATAGAAAAAAAAATAAAGATACTATAAGGGACTTATAAGAAAACATCAAGCTGAGTAATATTCACACTTTAGGAGTCCCAGAAAAAGAAGAGAGAGAGAAAAGGGCAGAAAACTTATTTTAAGAAATAAGGGCTGAAAACTTGCCTAACCCGGGAAAAGAAAAAGACATCCAGATCCAGGAAGCCCAGAGAGTTCCAAATAAGATGAACCTAAAGAGACCCACACTAAGACACATAATTAAAATGCCAAAAGTTAAAAACAAGGAGAGAATCTTAAAAGCAGAAAAAGAAAAATAATTTTTTATACATAAGGTACCTCATAAGTCTCTTGGTTGATTTTTCAGCAGCAACTGCAGGACAGAAGGGAGTGGCATGATATATTCAAAGTCATGAAAGAAAAAACATTTCAAACCAATAACACTTTAACCAGCAAAGTTATTCAGAACTAAATAAGAGGTAGAGTTTTCCATACAAGCAAAAGCTAAAGGAGTTCATCACTACTAAACCAGCCTTACAAGAAATGTTAAAGGGATTTCTTTAAGCTGAAAAAAACCAGCACTAATTACTAACCAGAAAACATAATCAAAGTATAAATCTCACTGGTAAAGGTAAATATACATAAAGGTAGTGCACTAACCACTACTAAAACTAGTATGAAGATTAAAACACAAGGGACTTCCCTGGTGGGACAGTGGTTGGTTAAGAATCCACCTGCCAATGCAGGGAACACGGGTTCGAGCCCTGGTCCAGCAAGATCCCAAATGTCGCAGAGCAAATAAGCCCGTGCGCCACATCTACTGAGCCTGCACTCTACAACCCACGAGCCACAACTACTGAGACCATGTGCCACAGCTACTGAAGCCCGCACACCTACAGCCCCATGCTCCACAACAAGAGAAGCCACCGCAGTGAGAAGCCCATGCACTGCAATGAAAAGCCCACGCACCGCAACAAAGAGTATCCCCCACTCACCGCAACTAGAGAAAGCCCACATGCAGCAACGAAGACTCAACATAGCCAAAAATAAATTTTAAAAAAAACAACAAATAAATTTATTTTAAAAAAATGATTAAAAGGCAAAAGTAGCTAAATCAAGTGAACAACCTAACTTTATACCTCAAGAAAAATCTCAAATAAACAACATAACTGTACACCTCAAGGAACTAGAAAAGGAAGAAACAAGGCCCAAAGTTAGTAGAAGGAAGGAAATAACAAAGAGAAAAAATAAGTGAAACAGAGACTAAAACAACAATAGAAAAGAAGAGTGAAACCAAGATCTGGTTCTTTGAAAAGATAAAACTGACAAACCTTTAGCTAGACTCACTCAAAATGAAAAATGAAAAAGGAAGCATTACAACTGACAGCACAGAAATACAAAGAATAATAAGAGAGCTACTATGAAAAATTACATGCCAACAAATTGGACAACTGAGAAGAAATGGATAAATTCCTAGAAACATACAACCTTCCAAGACTGAATCAGGAAGAAACAGAAAATCTGAACAGAATGATTACTAGTAAAGAGATTGAATCAGTAATTTTAAAACTCCCTACAAAGAAAAGTAAGAGACCAGACAACTTCACTGGTGAATTCTACCAAACATTCAAAGAAGAATGAATACCAATCCCTCTCAAACTATGCCAAATAACAGAAAAGGAGCCACACTTCCAAACTCATTTTACAAGGCCAGCATTTCTCAATACCAAAATAGACAAGGACACCACACAAAAAAGAAAATTACAGGTCAATATCACTGATGAACATAGATGCAAAAATCCTCAACAAAATGTAAGCCAACTGGATTCAACAATACGTATATTAAAAGGATCACATACCACGATCAAGTGGAGTTTATTCCAAAGATACAAGAATAGTTCAACAATCGCAAATCAATGTGATATACCACATGAATAAAATGAAGGATAAAAATCATATGATCAAGAGAGACCTTCAAGATGGTGGAGGAGTAAGACATGGAGATCACCTTCCTCCCCACAAATACATCAAAAATACACCTACATGTGGAACAACTCCTACAGAACACCTACTGAGCGCTGGCAGAAGACTTCAGACTTCCCAAAAGGCAAGAAAATCCCCATTTACCTGAGTAGTGCAAAAGAAAAAAGAAAAAACATAGACAAAAGAATAGGGACGGACCTGCACCTCTGGGAGGGAGCTGTGAAGGAGGAAAAGTTTCCACACACTAGGAAGCCCCTTCACTGGTGGAGATGGGGGGTGGCGGGGCGGGGGGAGCTTCGGAGCCGCGGAGGAGAGCGCGGTTTCCACACACTAGGAAGCCCCTTCACTGGTGGAGATGGGGGGTGGCGGGGCGGGGGGAGCTTCGGAGCCGCGGAGGAGAGCGCGGCAACACGGGTGCGGAGGGCAAAGCGGGGAGATTCCCGCACAGAGGATCGGTGCCGACCGGCACTCACCAGCCCGAGAGGCCTGTCTGCTCACCCGCCGGGGCGGGCGGGGGCTGGGAGCTGAGGCTTGGGCTCTGGAGGTCAGATCCCAGGGAGAGGACTGGGGTTGGCTGCGTGAACACAGCCTGAAGGGGGCTACGATGCCACAGCTAGACAGGAGAGAGTCTGGGGAAAAGTCTGGACCTGCCAAGGAGGGAAGAGACCACTGTTTTGGGGGTGCACGAGGAGAGGGGATTCCTTCCCCGTGTGCCCACAGAAGGCAGAGCACCGCCTAAATGAGCTCCTGAGATGGGCACCAGCCACAGCTATCTGCTTAGATCCCAGATACAGGCATGAAACGCTAATGCTGCTGCTGCCACCAAAAATCCTGTGTGCCGGCACAGGTCACTACCCACACACCCCCGGGAGCCTGTGCAGCACATCACTGCCAGGGTCCCAAGATCCAGGGACAACTTCCCCAGGAGAACACACGGTGCGCCTCAGGCTGTTGCAATGTCATGCTAGCCTCTGCCGCCACAGGCCCGCCCCGCATTCCAATTATGACTACCGTACCCCTCCCTCTCCCTGACCTGAGGGAGCAAGAGAGCCCTAATCAGCCGTTACTTTAACCCCCTCCAGTCTGGGCAGGGAATAGATGCCTGAGGGTGACCTATACACAGAGGCAGGGCGAAAACCAAAGCTGACCCCAGAAGCTAAGCAAAAAAGAAGAGAAAGGGTAATTTCTCCGTGCAGCCTCAGGGTTGGCAGATAAAACCCCACAATCAACTTGATGAACCCTGCACCTGTGGAATACTTGAATAGACAATGAATATTCCTAAAACGGAGGTGGTGGACTTTGGGAGCAACTGTAGACTTGGGGTTTGCTTTCTGCAACTGATTTGTTTCTGATTTTTATGTTTATCTTGGTTTAAGTTTTAGTGCTTGTTATCATTGGTGGATTTGTTTATTGGTTTGGTTGCTCTCTCTTATTTTTTTATTTTACTATTTATTTTCTTTCTTTTTTCTTTTTTTTCTTCCTTTTCTTCTGAGCTGTGTGGCTGGCAGGGTCTTGGTGCTTCACCCGGATGTCAGGCATGAGCCTCCAAGGTGGGAGAGCTGAGTCCAGAAAGACCACCAGAGATCTCCTGGCCCCACATAATATCAATCGGCAAGAGCTCTCCCAGAGACTCTGTCTCAACGCTAAGACCCAGCTCCACCCAACGGCCAGCAATCTCCAGTGCTGGACACCCCATGCCAAACAACTAGCAAAACAGGAACACAACACCACACATCAGCAGAGAGACTGCCTAAAGTCATACTAAGTTCACAGACACTCCAAAACACACCACCAGACATGGCCCTGCCCACCAGAAAGACAAGATCCAGCCCCAACCACCAAAACACAGGCACCAGTCCCCTCCCCCAGGAAGCCTACATAAGCCACTGAACCAACCTCACCCACTGCGGACAGACACCAAAAACAATGGGAACTACGAACCTGTAGGCTGTGAAAAGGAGACCCCAAACACAGTAAGTTAAACAAAATGAGAAGAAAGAGAAATATGCAGCAGATGAAGGAGCAAGATAAAAACCCACCAGACCAAACAAATGAAGAGAAAGTAGGCAGTCTACCTGAAAAAGAATTCAGAGTAAGGACAGTAAAGATGATCCAACATCTTGGAAAGAAAATGGAGCAAATACAAGAAACGTTTAACAAGGACCTAGAAGAACTAAACAGCAAACAAACAATGATGAACAACACAATAAAAGAAATTAAAAATTCTCTAGAAGGAATTAATAGCAGAATAACTGAGGCAGAAAACAGAGAAGTGAACTGGAATATAAAATAGTGGAAATAACTGCTGCAGAGCAGAATAAAGGAAAAAGAATGAAAAGAATTGAGGACAGTCATAGAGACCTCTGTTAAACACACCAACATTCAAATTATAGGGGTTGCAGAAGAAGAAGAGAAAAAGAAAGGGCCTGAGAAAATATTTGATGAGATTATAGCTGAAAACTTCCCTAACATGGGAAAGGAAATGGTCAATCAAGTCCAGGAAGCACAGAGAGTCCCATACAGGATAAATCCAAGGAGAAACACGCCAAGACACATATTAATCAAACTATCAAAAATTAAACACAAAGAAAAAATATTAAAAGCAGCAAGGGAAAAGCAACAAATAACATACAAGGGAATCCCCATAAGGTTAACAGCTGATCTTTCAGCAGAAACTCTGCAAGCCAGAAGGGACTGGCAGGACATATTTAAAGTGATGAAAGGGAAAAACCTACAACCAAGATTACTCTACCCAGCACAGATCTCATTCAGATTCGATGGAGAAATCAAAACCTATACAGACAAGCAAAAGTTAAGGTAATTCAGCACCACCAAACCAGTGTTACAACAAATGCTAAGGGACTTCTCTAGGCAGGAAACACAAGAAGGAAAAGACCTACAAAAACAAGCCCAAAACAATTAAGAAAATGGTAACAGGAACATACATATCAATAATGACCTTAAATGTAAATGGACTAAGTGCTCCAACCAAAAGACTGGCTGAATGGATGCAAAAACAAGACCCATATATATGCTATCTAAAAGAGACCCACTTCAGACCTAGGGACACATACAGACTGAAAGTGAGGGGATGGAGAAAGATACTCCATGCAAATGGAAATCAAAAGAAAGCTGGAGTAGCAATTCTCATATCAGACAAAATAGACTTTAAAATAAAGACTATTATAAGAGACAAAGAAGAACACTATGTAATGATCAAGAGGTCAATCCAAGAAGAAGATATAACAATTGTAAATATTTATGCACCCAAGATAAGAGCACCTCAATACATAAGGCAAATGCTAACAGCCATAAAAGGGGAAATCAACAGTAACACAACCACAGTAACACAATAACGGCCATAAAAGGGGATATCGACTTCAACACCCCACTTCCACCAATGGGCAAATAATCCAAAATGAAAATAGACAAACACAAGCTTCAAATGACACATTAGACCAGATGGACTTAATTGGTATTTATAGGACATTCCACCCCAAAACAATAAAATACACATTCTTCTCAAGTGCTCATGGAACATTCTCCAGGATAGATCATATGTTGGGTCACAAATCAAGCCTCGGTAAATTTAAGAAAACTGAAATCATATCAAGTATATTTTCCGACCACAATGCTATGAGACTAGATATTATGAGAAAAAAACTGTAAAAAATAAAAACACATGGAAGTTAAACAATATGCCACTAAATAACCAAAAGGTCACAGAAAAAATCAGAGGAAATCAAAAAAATACCTGGAAACAAATGACAACAAAAACATGACGACCCAAAACCTATGGGATGCAGCAAAAGCAGTTCTACGATGAAATATTATGCAATACAATCCTACCTCAAGAAACAAGAAAAATCTCAAATAAACAACCTAACCTTAAAACCTAAAGCAATCAGAGAAGGAAGAACAAAAAACCCCCAAAGTTAACAGAAGGAAGGAAATCATAAAGATCAGATCAGAAATAAATGAAAAACACATGAAGAAAACAATAGCAAAGATCAATAAAACTAAAAGCTGGTTCTTTGAGAAGAATAACAAAATTGATAAACCATTAGCCAGACTCATAAACAAAAAAAAAGGAAAGATTCAAATCAACAGAATTAGTAATGAAAAAGGAGAAGTAACAATTGACACTGCAGAAATAAAGGAACATGAGAGATTACTACAAGCAACTATATGCCAATAAAATGGACAACCTAGAAAAAATGGACAAATTCTTAAAAAAGCACAAACTTCCAAGACTAAACCAGGAGGGAACAGAAAATATGAACAGACCAATCACAAGCACTGAAATTGAAACTGTGATTAAAAATCTTCCAACAAACAAAAGCCCAGGAGCAGACGGCTTCACAGGTGAATTCTATCAAACATTTAGAGAAGAGCTAACACCTATCCTTCTCAAACTTTTCCAAAATACAGCAGAGGGAGGAACACTCCCCAACTCATTCTACGAGGCCACCATCACCCTGATACCAAAACCAGACAAGGATGTCACAAAAAAAGAAAACTACAGGCCAATAAGACTGATGAACATAGATGCAAAAATCCTCAACAAAATACTAGCAAACAGGATCCAACAGCACATTAAAAGGATCATACACCACGATCAAGTGGCATTTATCCCAGGAATGCAAGGACTCTTCAATATATGCAAATCAATGTAATACACCATATTAACAAACTGAAGGATAAAAACTATATGATCATCTCAATAGATGCAGAAAAAGCTTTCAACAAAATCCAACACCCACGTATGATAAAAACTCTCCAGGGCTTCCCTGGTGGCGCAGTGGTTGAGAGTCCACCTGCCAATGCAGGGGACACGGGTTCGTGCCCCAGTCCGGGAAGATCCCACATGCCGTGGAGCGGCTGGGCCCGTGAGCCATGGCCGCTGAGCCTGTGCGTCCGGAGCCTGTGCTCCACAACGGGAGAGGCCACAACAGTGAGAGGCCCGCATACCACAAAAAAAAAAAAAAAAAAAAAAAAAAAACTCTCCAGAAAGTAGGCACAGACGGAACTTACCTCAACCTAATAAAGCCCATATATGACAAACCCACAGCCAACATCGTTCTCAATGGTGAAAAACTGAAACCATTTCCTCTAAGATCAGGAACAAGACAAGGGTGCCCACTCTCATCAGTACTATTCAACATAGTTTTCAAAGTTTTAACCACAGCAATCAGAGAAGAAAAAGAAATAAAAGGAATCCAAATTGGAAAAGAAGAAGCAAAACTGTCACTGTTTGCAGATGACACGATACTATACATAGTAAATCCTAAAGATGCCACTAGAAAACTACTAGAGCTAATCAATGAATTTGGTAAAGCTGCAGGATACAAAGTTAATGCACAGAAATCCTTGGCATTCCTATACACTAACAACGAAAGATCAGAAAGAGAAATTAAGGAAACTATCCCATTCACCAACGTAACAAAAAGAATAAAATATCTAGGAATAAACCTACCTAAGGAGACAAAAGACCTGTATGCAGAACATTGTAAGACTCTAATGAAAGAAATTAAAGATGATACAAACAGATGGAGAGATATACCATGTTCTTGGATTGGAAGAATCAACATTGTGAAAATGACTCTACTACCCAAAGCAATCTACAGATTCAGTGCAATCTCTATCAAACTACCAATGGCGTTTTTCACAGAACTAGAACAAAAAATTTTACAATTTGTATGGAAATACAAAAGACCCCGAATAGCCAAAGCAGTCTTGAGGGAAAAAAACAGAGCTGGAGGAATCAGACTCCCTGACTTCAGACTATACTACAAAGCTACAGTAATCAAGACAGTATACTACTGGCACAAAAACAAAAATACAGATCAACGGAACAGGATAGAAAGCCCAGAGATAAACCCACACACATATGGTCACCTTATCTTTGATAAAGGTGGCAAGAATACAATGGAGAAAAGACAGCCTCTTCAATAAGTGGTGCTGGGAAAACTGGACAGCTACATGTAAAAGAATGAAATTAGAAACTTCCTAACACCATACACAAAAATAAACTCAAAATGGATTAAAGACCTAAACGTAAGGCCAGATACTATAAAACTCTTAGAGGAAAACATAGGAAGAACACTTTATGAAATATATCACAGCACGATCCTTTTTGACCCACCTCCTAGAGAAGTGGAAATAAAAACAAAAATAAATAAATGGGAGTAATGAAACTTAAAAGCTTCTACACAGCAAGGGAAACCATAAACAAGACGAAAAGTCAACCCTCAGAAAGGGAGAAAATATTTGCAAACGAAGCAACTGACAAAGCATTAATCCAAAATATACAAGCAGCTCATGCACCTCAATATTAAAAAACCAAACAACCCAATCCAAAAATGGGCAGAAGACCTAAAGAGACATTTCCCCAAAAAAGATATACAGATTGCCAACAAACACATGAAAGGATGCTCAACATCACTAATCATTAGAGAAATGCAAATCAAAACCTTAGTGAGGTATCACCTCACCCCAGTCAGAATAGCTATCATCAAAAAATCTACAAACAATAAATGCTGGAGATGGTGTGGAGAAAAGGGAACCCTCTTGCACTGTTGGTGCAAATGTAAATTGATACAGTCACTATGGAGAACAGTATGGCGGTTCCTTAAAAAACTAAAAATAGGGCTTCCCTGGTGGCGCAGTGCTTGAGAGTCCGCCTGCCGATGCAGGAGACGCGGGTTCGTGCCCCGTTTCGGGAAGATCCCACATGCCGCGGAGCGGCTGGGCCCGTGAGCCATGGCCGCTGAGCCTGCGCGTCCGGAGCCTGTGCTCCGCGAGTGAGAGGCCCGCATAACGCAAGGAAAAAAAAAAAAAAAAACTAAAAATAGAACTACCATATGACCCAGCAATCTCACTATTGGGCATATACCCTGAGAACACCATAATTCAAAAAGAGACATATACCACAATGTTCACTGCAGCACTATTTACAATAGCCAGGACATGGAAGCAACCTAAGTATCCACTGGCAGATGAATGGATAAAGAAGATGTGTCACATATATACAGTGGAATATTACTCAGC
This sequence comes from Lipotes vexillifer, assembly GCF_000442215.2. NCBI lineage: Eukaryota > Metazoa > Chordata > Mammalia > Artiodactyla > Lipotidae > Lipotes > Lipotes vexillifer. The sequence continues at coordinate 991,150 of NW_006769631.1, read as the reverse complement.
CACAAGAAGAAACGAAATTGAGTTATTTGTAGTGAGGTGGATGGACCTAGAGTCTGTCATACAGAGTGAAGTAAGTCAGAAAGAGAAAAACAAATACTGTATGCTAACACATATATATGGAATCTAAAAAAATGGTTCTGATGAACCTAGGGGCAGGACAGGAATAAAGACACAGGTGTAGACAATGGATTTGAGGACACGGGGAGGGGGAAGGGTAAGCTGGCACAAAGTGAGAGACTGGACATATACAGACTACCAAATGTAAAACAGATAGCTAGCGGGAAGCAGTTGCATAGTACAGGGAGATCAGCTCGGTGCTTTGTGACCACCTAGAGGGGTGGGATGGGGAGGGTGGGAGGGAGACGCAAGAGGGAGGGCATACATGTATATATGTATACATATAGCTGATTCACTTTGTTATACAACAGAAACTAACACATTATAAAGTAATTATACTCCAATAAAGATGTTTTAAAAAATCATAGGATCACCTCAATAGATAGAGAAAAGGCATTTGACAAAATTCATCATCCATTTATGATAAAAAAAAAAGTCTCAACTAAGTTGGTACAGAGGGAACATATCTCAACATAACAAAGACCATATATGACAAGCCCACAGCCAACATCACAGTTAATGGCAAAAACCTGAAAGCATTTCCTCTACGATTAGGAGGAAGGCAAGGATGCCCAGAATTGCCACTTCTATTCAACATAGTATTAGAAGTCCCAGCCAGCACAATTGGGCAAGAAAAAGAAATAAAAGGCATCCAAATTGGAAAAGAAGAACTGCCACTATTTGCAGATGACATGGTGTAGTATATAGGAAACAATAAAGACTCCACCAAAAATTAAAATAAAAAACTGTTAGAACTAATAAACAAATTCATCAAAGTTGCAGGATACAAAAATCAATATACAGAAATCTGTTACATTTCTATACACTAATAATGAAGTATCAGAAAGAGAAATTAAGAAAACAATCCCATTTACAAGTGCATCAATAAGAATAAAATAACTAGGAATAAAGTTAACTTAGGAGGTTAAAAGTCCTGTACACTGAAAACTGTAAGACACTGATGAAAGAAATGGAAGAAGGCACAAAGAAATGGTAAGATACTTCATGCTCATGGATTATTAGAATATTGTGAAAATGTCCATATTAACCAAAGCAATCTACAGATTCAATGTAATCCCTATCAAAATTCCAATGCCATTTTTTCACAGGAATAGAACAAACAATTCTAAAATTTGTATGGTACCACAGAAGACTGCAAATAGCCAAAGCAGTCTTAAGGAAGAAGAACAAACCTGGAGGCTTAACACTCCCTGATTTCAAACTATATTACAAAGCTATAGCAATTGAAATAGTAATGGTGCTGGCATAAAAACACAAACAGAGATCAATGCAACAGAACAAAGAGCTCAGAAATAAACCCACACATATATAAATTAATTCATAACAAAGGAGCCAGGACTATTCAAGGGGGAAAGGATGGTCTCTTTCGTCAATGGTGTTGGGAAAAATGGAGAGCAACATGAAAAAGAATGAAACTCAACCACTATCTTATATCATACACTTAAGATGGATTATAGACTTGAATCTAAGACCTGAAAGCATAAAACTCCTAGAAGAAAACAGTAAGCTACTTGACAATGGTCTTGAGGATATTTTGAATCTGACACCAAATGCAAAGACAACAAAAGCAAAAATAAATAAGTGGGACTACATCAAATTAAAAAGCTTCTAGGGCTTCCCTGGTGGTGCGGTGGCTGGGAGTCCACCTGGCGATGCAGGGGATGCGGGTTCGTGCCCCGGTCCGGGAGGATCTCACGTGCCGTGGAGCGGCTGGGCCCGTGGGCCGTGGCTGCTGGGCCTGCACGTCCGGAGCCTGTGCTCCGCGGCAGGAGAGGCCACAGCAGTGAGATGCCCGTGTACCGCAAAAAAAAAAAAAAAAAGCTTCTACACAGCAAAGGAAACCATCAACAAAATGAAAAGGCAACCTGCTGAATGGGAGGAAATATTTGCAAATCATAAATTTGATGAGAGGTTAATACCCAAAATATATGGGCTTCCCTGGTGGCGCAATGGTTAAGAATCTGCCTGCCAATGCAGGGGACATGGGTTCGAGCCCTGGTCTGGGAAGATCCCACATGCTGCACAGCAACTAAGCCCATGTGCCACAACTACTGAGCCTGCGCTCTAGAGCCCGTGGGCCACAACTACTGAAGCCCGCGCGCCTAGATCCTGTGATCCGCAACAAGAGAAGCCACAGCAATGAGAGGCCCGCACACCGCAACAAAGAGTAGTCCCCGCTCGCCACAACTAGAGAAAGCCAGTGTGCAGCAACGAAGACCCAACACAACCAAAAATAAATTAATTAAAAAAATACATATATATATATATACGTAAAGAATTCATACAACTCAATAGCAAAAAAACCAGTCCAATTAAAAAATGGGCAGAGGATTTGAATAGACTTTTTGCCAAAGTTGACATACAGATGGCCAACAGACATGAAAAGATGCTCAACATCGGTAACATCAGGGAAATGTAAATTAAAACCACAATGAGATATTCCCTTACACTGGTTAGAATGGCTATTACCAAAAAGATGAGAAATAACAAGTGATAGAGAGGATATGGAGAAAAGGGAACCCTTGCACACTGTTGCTGCTGGAAATGTATAATGGTGCAGTCATTATAGAAAACAGTATGAAGGTGCCTCAAAAAATAAAACTACCATAGGATCCAGCAATTCCACTTCTGGGTATTTAACTGAAGAAAACAAAAAAATTAACTTGAAAAGATATATGCACCCCCCATGTTCACTGAAGCATTACTTACAATGGCCAAGATATGGGAAAAAAAACCTAAGTGTCCATCAACAAATAAATGGATAAAGAAAATGTGTATGATACACAAAATATATACATAATGGAATAGTATTCAACCATAAAAAAGAATGAAATATTACCATGTGCACAACATGGATGAACCTAGAGGGTATTATGCTAAGTGAAATAAGCAGAGAAAGACAAATTCGTATGATCTCACTTATATGTGGAATCTTTCAACAACAATAAACTCAGAGATAAAACAAACTGGTGGTTGCCAGAGGTGGAAAATGGGTAAAATGGGTGAAGGGGGTCAAAAGGTAAGAGCTTCCAGTTACAAATAAAGTAAGTTATGGGGATGTAATGTACAGCATGGTGACTATAGTTGATACTGTACTGCACATCTGAAAGTTGCTAAGAGAGTAAATCTAAAAAGTTCTCATCACAAGAAAAAAATTCTGTAACTATGCATGGTTAAGTAGACTTACTGGGATGATCATTTTGCAATATATAAAAATATCAAATCATTATATTATACCCCTGAAACAAATATATGGTATATGCTGCCAGTTTCAAATCTTCTGAATTAACAGGAGATAAGACCTCTAGGCATCTCTGACAAATGTTACCTGTAACTTATTATCAAGGTATCAAGATAACAGAAAACATTACTACTATTAGTTTATTGTAAATATATAAACTATTTACAAATTATCAAGGAAAAACAACTCAAGCCTTCAGCAATGAAATTTTCAATTTATTCAACAATTTTTTCAATTGTTGAAAACAGCAGTTTAACAGGCAACTAAAAGGAAAGAATCTCATGATCTTTGGAGCTCAAAATAAAAAAAGTCCTTGACAACATGGTCATCAGTGTCTATGTTCGGCCACAAATATATGAACTAGTACCTACAGAAAGTTACTTACTCAATCTCATCAATTTTTTTCAACAAATATCCCTCAAATAATAGCACAGTTCTTGGCCAAAGAGAGTCAGAGATCAGTACAACAACAAATCAAAGTGAAACGAACTATAACCTACTACTGTTCCCACTTACATCATAGACATGTTGGGGCAGAGAAAACACAAATGCAATCTTTGTTTCAGTCTTCAAAAAAAATAATATTAAAAAAAATTCAGTCTCTGAATACCTACTACACACAAGGCACTAGAGTTTAAAATGTGATATATCAGCCGGTAATACAGGTCTCATGCCTACCTCCACCTATTTACCACTCATGACAAAACCAACTTTCAAAGGATAGGATTGTCTTGTCTATGCATTTTGCCTCCTAGTGATTGGCTTAACTCAAAGAGAAGGGGCAAAACAATGTTTTTATGTTTGCAAGGCTACTGTATTACATTAAAAATTCAACCACAAGAGGCACCAATACTCTCCAAGTTTTTACAGCAGCTTTTTCATCAAAGTAGATAATTTTTTTTTAAGTGGAGCTTTTCTAAAGTATATTTAAACTGAAAAATCTATATTTAACAAAGCAGTAAAATATTTTATTTTCACTGTTAACGGAACTGTAAAGATACCTCTCCCCTAAGCCACGATAATGTTTCTATCTAATCGGTTTTTGCCTTAACCAAATGACAATGTTTTATATAAACTGCCTTTACTTCTTTCTTAGAGTTATTATTCTATAGGATTGAGTGTTAGCACATAGTAGGTTCAAAGGAACATTTTTAAAGAGTGAAAAGCAAGGGTCTATCTTTTCCACCCTTTAGGTTATCACCCTTTGTTCACTGAGTTCCCACACCTTAGCTTGCAACCTCTGTTGCTTCAACCCTCTGAAACAGCGGTCCCCAACCTTTTTGGCACCAGGGACCAGTTTCGTGGAAGACAATTTTTCCATGGACCGGGGTGGGGGGGGGTTGTGGGGGGGGGGGGGGGGCGGCTGTTCAAGCTGTAATGTGAGGAATGAGGAGCAGCAGATGAAACTTCGCTCACTGGTCCACCGCTCACCTCCTGCTGTGCGGTACCAGTCCGCAGCCCGGGTGTTGGGGACCCCTGCTCTAAAACACCCATCCAACCTCACTTCCTGTCTTTGGAGTAAATTGACCTCATCTTCAAAGAAACCCTCTGCCTCTTCCACAAAATCTCCTATGCCATTCAGTGTTGTTCTGCATTTCTAGGCTTAGTGTGTGGAAGACTGGAACTAAGGACATGAGACTGGAAATAAGGACACAGACTGAAGTTTGTCAGATATCCAGCCATACTTCTGAGGTCACAAAAACCAAAGTAAAAATTAAATTTACCAAGGCCATAATACAGTGAACAAGATACAGGGCTGCCTCCTCAGAACTTTGGAAAATACACAGAAAAGCAAAAATTAACTTCTCTAATTTATTTAAGCAGATCAACAATAAACACCATCATATACTGCTGAGGCCCTAACTTCAGAAGAGAAGAAAGGTGTCAATCACAACGTAAAGATAAGCCATTCACTACAGGAACTATCTATCTATGGCATCAGGAAGGCTTACCAATGTGCACCAAAAGGTTTTCTACACTGTCCATTTGTTGAGAACTGACCTCATTAGGAAGGCTGACGATCTAAGCCCTAAAGCATCTTATCAAAAAACTAAATAATCTTGCTTTATAACCTGTAACAGATATAAGGAATCTTTTTAGTGAGCAGACTTCTGAGTAAGAAAAGCTTTAAAACACTACACTAAAGGTGGCAACTGTAAGGAAGCCAAACAGGATGTGCTTAGCATATTAACAGAGTTTATTAACTTAAGAATGTAATTTTAAGTATCCCGAGTTTGAGAGATAAAACTGAATATTTTTTCCCTTCACTTTTTTTTTTAATTAATTTATTTTTGGTTGTGCTGGGTCTTTGTTGCTGCACGCAGACTTTCTCTAGTTGCAGCGAGCAGGGGCTACTCTTTGTTGTGATGCACTGGCTTCTCATTGCGGTGGCTTCTCTTGTTGTGGAGCACGGGCTGTAGGCGCACGGGCTTCAGCAGTTGTGCCGCGCAGGCTCTAGAGCGCAGGCTCAGTAGTTGTGGGGCATGGGCTTAGCTGCTCCACGGCATGTGGGATCTTCCCAGACCAGGGATCGAACCCATGTCCCCTGCATTGGCAGGAGGATTCTTAACCACTGTGCCACCAGGGAAGTCCTCCCTTAACTCTCTACGTAATCTTTTGTTAAAAAAAAATATCATTAACATTGTACTTGTATCCTAGGACATCAACATGTAAATTGGCTAGTAATTCCTGTTTTGTTCTCTAAGGCATTTGACTATCTATAGTATTACTAAATCTGATTTGCACAATCTGTAAATATTGTGAAACAGTGAAAGGTTTCAAAGTATTCTGAAGAAAATATACAGAAGTCTGGTCAATTTCCACACACTCTTGGCCACTTAAATAACATTTCTAATTAGGTTATAAGTAAAGAGGATTTCATTATATTACAATTTTGTTTAAAATGGCCTCCCTCCCTATATTGGTACTGTCAAGAGAGAAAAACTATGTTTATTACTGCTCTGTATATAAGCTATTCTAAGCACTCTATGCACAGTAGTCTATCTCATTTAGAGAAACTATGAGGTTTTGATTTTATTATAAATATCCAAATTTATTAGACATATGAATATACACATTCCTCTGAAATAATTCCTCAACCAATGAATGACCGAAAACTTCCAAGCTGAAAATGATAACACACTTGGGCAAATAAAGACCTTCTTTCCTGGGAAATGACTTCTTAAATCCTATCCTGGAAAAGAGGAAGAAAAAAAAAAATAGAGTATGTCTCATACAATCATAATTTAAGTGACTAATATCCCATTTTATTTTAAATAAATAATACTAGTGATTCAAATTATCACAACCATTAGACCAATGACAACACAGGCCCTCTAGTATATTTTAACACGTTAATTAGTATTCTTTTAACTATTTTTCATTTCTAACCTGTAACTTTTACTTTTACTATTATTTTTTTCTATTTTTTAAGAAATTTTTATACTATTTTTAAACATTACTGTCCTAACCTGTGACTTTTAAAGACCTAGAGTTGGAGAATTGGTGTTTTAGACATAGCCATGTGCTGGTAATATTTTCCCCCAATTGTTTCCTACCTTCTCGCACACAGTAAACAAGCCATTCTAGAATCAGACACATCATCATCCAACATACATAATTAAAGAAACTACAAGTGTACTTTTAGATTTACATTGTTAAATAAATCCAAGTGACATTTTGTGTTAATTCCAAAATAAGTTCATCCACTAGATAAAGAAAATTAAAACTAAAAATTCTAAGTCTCAAGCTGAATAATAAGTTTTAATAAAATCATCTTTCTATACAATTTTTTTTATGATTCACGATCAGGAGTGAGAGATTATAGAACTGTGGAATCAGACTAAATATCTAACTATACAATGTTTCTGAATGGCTATTATAAATAATACAGACTTTAAGGACTCATTCAGAGACACATTTGATTCTGAAATGTATTATTCAGTGTTGTTTTTACTAAGTGTACCATACATGGGACTTTTTTCTTGCGGTACGCGGGCCCCTCACTGTCGTGGCTTCTCCCGTTGGGGAGCACAGGCTCTGGACGCGCAGGCTCAGCGGCCATGGCTCACGGGCCCTGCTGCTCTGCGGCATGTGGGATCTTCCCGGACCAGGGCACGGATCTGTGTCACCTGCATCGGCAGGCGGACTCTCAACCACTGCGCCACCAGGGTAGCCCCTACAATCTTTTGTTAAGTTCTTTGTCATAGGAATGAAATCTGCATTTGCTGGTCTGTAATTGGCATTTTGGAGAACAGGCAAAACAGTGAAGCATGGTTCCCTGTTGGTTTATCCAAGGTCAAGGAAAAGAATCATATTCCCAACCCCTCCAATATAATTTAAGTTCATGATCCTAATGGCTCAAACTCGTCCTAGTCAAGTTCAAACTTTGAATTTCTTACGAATATATCCATTGATGTCCTTTGGATATTTTAGGATTAAAAAATTTAAATCACAAACTGCAAAATAAATAATCAAGTACTAGGTTTTTGATCTTAATATTTGTGTCAGCCTAAGTTTACAACAGTTGAAGTGTTTGATTCTTAAAAATGTATTGAAGCTTTCTATTTGTAAAGCCTCTTTAGGTTCTATCAGACATTTGAATAAGACAAAAGCTTTGTCCTCAATGAGCTGACAAACAAATATAGAAAAACTATACTACAAGACATGGTGGAGATGCCATGAAGAAAGTTTTGGAAAATACCATGGACCTTTAGAGAAGGAAGATCACAATCTGTTTTGGGTCAGAGAAAACAACTTGAACCAAGTCATGGGGAAAAGGGAAGTGAGCAAGAAACATGTTTAGGAAACAATGAAAGACACAGCTTGGCCAGAGCCCAGTGCACAGGGAGGAAATAAGACTCCAAAGACAGGAGCCATGCTGCCTGTAAAGGGCTCTGAAGTCAGGCTGAGGACATATATGTAATAAAGCCACTGTGTGTGGCTGTGCTACAAGCAAGACTCTGCCTCTTGGGGGTGTGAAAGTAACGAATAAATTACACTGAAAGCATAGGGACAGAACATATTACTAAAGCCTGCAATAAATCAGAAAAGGGAGTAACGGGGATCTGAACCAGGTGGTCCCCAGGTGACAGTGGGAATGGAAAGGTGATGCTGCACTTAAAATCTACTGCATGTGGTAAAGGAGTTGGTATTTGGAGCAATGAAGGCAGGGGAGGGGGAGTGGGAAGCCGGTGCCACAGTTCTTAGTCTGGATGACCAGAAGAAACTAAATACCTAAGTGCCCTAACAAAAATAGGAAGTCAAGGGGAAGAACTGAGCTTTTTGTATTGTTAGTTCAGGGGAAGGCAGTGCAAGTGAGATTCTGGTCTGGACTTGTTACATTTGAGGAATCAGTTGCAAACACTTGGCACACAGAAACATCACTAGAGTACTGAAGAAGGCTCCATCCTGAGGAGATTTGAGCCCTCTCCACAGACAGGATAGTTAAAAGGAGTGTGAGTAAACAAGGCAAAAATGAAAACATAGATGGAGGCAGATTGGAGAATGACTCCATTTAGAGAATGGGGGGGGCAAATAAAACTAACTACTGATCTCAGGTAAGACAAGAAGCAAAATGTCGGAAGATGGCTCTTATCAGACATTCGCTAGAATGTCTGATCAGAGTCTCAAAAGGGAGTAGCTATCTTTAGTGTCAAACACTAAAAAGGACCCAAGAAATATAAGTATTGAGAAAAATAAAAGTCCACTGGGATGTGGCACTGAGAAGTTCTGTGATGTTTAAGAAGTCAGGAGGTAACGACTTGGAAAGGGGAGATGGCAATAGAGACGAGTCACTTATCTTAGAAGTCTTTTAAAAGATGGGAGAGTGGACTTCTCTCTCTTATTTCCAAGGCAAAGAAATACAGTAAAACTCTAATCAAATCCAGTAGTGCAAACCCACTGGAGGGGAAAAAAAAAATCCCTTATTTATTACTATTTGATGATTTCCACGGTGTGAGTACTACCACCATGGCTGATTTCAAGATGCCAATGGTTGGCAAAATTCCTGAAAATTTAGCAATAACTCTGGACCACCACTGCAAACTGCTACTCTGTGGTCTACTGTGCAACTCAGCAATTCCGTGACAGCCTTCCTCTAAACTCAATTGATACTTAATTATTCTCTGGGACAACCTTGCAGCAATTTACAGAAATCTACCCAACTCTTGTTACATATTGCTTTCTCAACCGTATTACAACTGAAAAGGGTTAGATGTTGAAAGCCAAATGGCTCCCAGGCATGCCTGTCTTCACTAAGAAGGAAACAACAAGAATTATATACTCCAAAAAGCCTTCAGGTGACCTTTTTTATAATTGTTTCCTTTGTTAATGTCATCACCCCTTATAAATCTGAGATGTCTTGATAATAGGGAACTTGATTCAAAGACCAGTTTTCCCACAATCCACTTGGCTCTTGGGATAGTTCTATTGCTGATCAACCAATTAAAAAAAATTTTTTAAGTGAGCTCTGTATCAATGAAGGATTAAGTAATGAAGTATCAGTGGAATAAGCAAAAGAAACATGAACCAAACATCCTAGTAGGCCCAATCATGGTGAGAGGCAGCAGAGATATGTGAAAGCTCCTTAGACTAAATCCAGACACCTAGGGGGCTCCAATCCATCCCTGCTACTTGCTGGTGGGATGCTAGCAGCAGTCCCAGTTGCAGTTCCACCTGAAAAATGGGAACAGTAATACCTAGCACACAGAGTCGACCTTAAGGTTTCATATGAACACATTAGGGAACACCCAGCAGGAACAGGTACTTGCTTGGTACAGTTCACAATGCCATATCAGTTTGTACACTGGACACTGATCAAGTGTATCACCAAGAGCACCAAGGAGGCCCACCTCTGACAAGGGACTGCGGCTGGTTAGCTGCTAAGGATAGTTTATAGTCTGTCCCCAGTGACCTCCTGCTATCACCCAAAATCACAAATTCCTTTCATGGTTGTGCCCCGGACTCCCAAGTCCCACAACAACATGGAGGCCAAAGAGTCCTCCTAAAAGCAATCTGAGAGCCAAAAATGTTGTGACAAAGGAGAGGGTAACAAGCTAACAGGTTCTGACTTGTATTCACACAGCCTGCAGCATCTTACATCAACAAGGAAGTTCATCAACAAACCAAAATAATGGACCTATTCATCATATAAACAAAACTCAAGAGAAGAACCTAGTTTCTAATATTTCACAACTCTTCCTCTCTGTCATCTTACCAAATACCCCTGTCTGTCATGATACTTTATATTCCCTTCTGTCATTTAGTTTTTCATATGCTAATTTCTCCTGACATCTGAAATAGAATTGTTGTCAAAATATTAAACATATATGGGGGGGGTAGCATAGAAGTTTATTTACTTTCCAATCTGAATGACTGGCCTTGAGAAATACGGCAATAATGTTCATAGCAATTTAATTTTTCCACTAATTAACTGCTACTCATCTACTGCCAAGTGCATAAAGTTACAGGTAGAAAAGAATAATACAAACAGTATATTTGTATATCAAAAAGTTTCCCATTAGAACCCTCCTAAACTGTTGATGGGAACGTAAATTGGTGCAGCCACTATGGAAAATAGTACGGAGATTACTTAAAAACCTAAAAATAGAGCTACCATATGACCCAGAAATCCCACTCCTGGGCATATATCCAGAAAAGATGAAAACTCGAATTTGAAATGATACATGCACCCCGATGTTCACAGCAGCACTATTTACAAGTGCTGGAAGACATGGAAGCAACCTAAACGTCCATCAACAGATGAATGGATAAAGAAAATGTGGTATATATATACATTGTGTGTGTATATACACACACACACACACAATGGAATATTAGCCATAAAAACTAATGAAATACGACCGTTTGCAGCAACATGGATGGACCTAGAGATTATCATACTAAGTGAACTAAATCAGAGGAAAACAACTATCACATGATACCACTTACACGTGGAATCTAAAAGAAAATGATACAGATGAACTTATTTACAAAACAGAAGCAGATTCAGATATAGAAGACAAACTTATTACCAAAAGGGAAGCAGGGGAGGGATAAATTAGGAGTTTAGGATTACCAACTACACACCACTATATATAAAATAGATAAACAACAGGACCTACTGTATGGCACAAGGAACTATATTCAATATCTTGTAATAACCTATAATGGAAAAAAATCTGAAAAGAATATATATATATATATATATATATATATATATATATATGTGCACTGAATCACTTTGCTATACACCTGAAACTAACACTACATAGTAAATCAACTGCACTTCAATAAAATAAAATTTTTTTAAAAAAAGCTTCCCGTTAGACATCTGTCCCCCCCACTTCCATAAAGTTTTCTACACATAATGTGTCTTCTGAGAAGCAAACGCACACATCTCTCCAGTAACGCCAGAACACCTGGAAGCAAAGGAACATCTCCATTTGAGAGATTACTGACTCTGAATTCGCTACCCATATCGTGTTAATTTTCTTTCTATAAAGCATCTGTAAATTAAACGTCCTCTGAAAGCTCAAGCCACGGACTCACTCCCCCAGCCCTTTCCCCCATTCTGGGCTCCACCTTCCCCCGACACTCCCTTCCCTCCCGCGGCTTCCGGGGTGAACCTGGGCTCGCCATCCTACACTGTCCCGAGAAAGCGCCGCCCCTTCCTCAGGCTCCCGAGACGCTCCGCCGGGTGGCACTTTCGTTCTCGCCCCGGGCTGGACCGAACACAGCGCAAACCTGAGGTCCGAAGCCGCGCTCGGAAGTGGACAGAGTGAGTCAGCCGTTTCCCATGACTAGAGTCAGGTGCAGGGACGCCAGTCAGCACTCGCGGGCCGCGCTGGGGGCAGGGCTGGGGTCCGCAGCCGTCTCTGCCCGGAAGGAGACCTCAGCGGACGACCAGCCCGGACTGAGTGCCTGGTCACCCCCGCCGCCCGCCCCGCCGAGCCGCTGACACGACCCCGCGGCGGCCCCTCCGCGCGGGGGTCAAGCGGCCTCCCGGCGCTGCCTGGGTCACACTCAGACCCGAAGGGCGCCCGCCGGGAGCAGAGCGAGGCCAGGGCTTCTCGTCCCGGCGCCGCGCGGATTCGCGCCGAGGCCGGCCGACAGAACCGCCGGGCGAGTTAAAGAGTCCTCGGCGCTGCCCGCGCGCCCGAGCCTGACGTAGCCCCCGCCGCACTTACTTCTCACTAGCGTCCACAGAGTCCACCTCCACCTCCTCAGCCGCCATGGCCGCCGTCGCCGCGCAAGCTTCCGGCCGTACTTCCAAGCCGGCTAACAGGCCGACTGGGAGGCCGGGACCCGCCGCCGCCCTTAAGGCCACCGCCAGCGTAGGCGTCGGCCGCCCCATCGCGTGACCGGGCGGTGCGGCCGCGCGCCTGCGCGTGCCGGACCATCCTGCCCCCCCCCCACCCCCAATCCACCAGTCACGCATGCGTCCTCCCGTCCGACGCGCTCGGGTGTGGGCGCTAGGCGGGGCAGTCAACCTGGGGGAAACGAGACTCACCCGGCAGAGCTAGGTGGTAACTAACATCAATAATAACCGTATTAATGCATCATCCGCTGATATTGATTGTCAGGTGCTGGGCACTGGACAGGCACCTAGCAGTTCCCTGGGGAATGAGGCGCGACCTTGCCCTGAAAGAGCCCATCTAGTATTCGATAGATGCTAAAATAGCGAATGGAAATGCTGTAATGGAGGAGCTGTGTGGCCTGCCGCCGGCCCTTCCTCGCAGGTGGGTGGCCTAGTGGAGAGGGCGACCTTTAGTCAGTTGATATTCACTGATGTGTGGGACACTACTCCAGACCCTGGAGTTACTGTAGTGACCAAAACCAGCAACTCCTATCCACCCCGCGCTGTGTACACACGGGAGGAGTGTAAAGAGTCAGCATTTAGGTACTTAAGAGTTCTTGAGAGGACATCACTAATGTAAATATCAACACTTCTTGACCTGTTTTCAAGTCTTTTAACCGTCAGATACTACCCGCTTTTGTATTTATATCAGTTCCTGCCATTCATTCATTTGTATTTACCGTCTGCCTACTACGTCCCCACTCTGTTCTAGGCGCTTAGAAACAATGGATTGATGTAGGGCTCGCTCCTTTGCGGAGCCTATGCTAATATATTACCCTTTATTTTATTTTAGTTTTTATTATTATTATTATTATTTTTTGCGGTACGCGGACCTCTCACTGTTGTGGCCTCTCCCGTTGCGGAGCACAGGCTCCGGACGCGCAGGATCAGCGGCCATGGCTCACGGGCCCAGCCGCTCCGTGGCAGGTGGGATCTTCCCGCACCGGGGCTCGAACCCGTGTCCCCTGCATCGGCAGGCGGACTCAACCACTGCGCCACCAGGGAAGCCCTACCCTTTATTTTAGACGCAGTTCATCCCTCTCCTTCCCTAACTCTCCTCACTCTCTGCAGCCTCTTTTTCTCTCCTCTGAGTCCCCCTAACCCAGACAGTTTCTGTCACTCATCTGACACTCAGATTCTCAGCGTCTACTTGTTGTGGCTTTTTAATGGACATTAATCAGTATTCTTCCAACTACACTGGAAGTTCCTTGAGGATAGGGATGGTGTCTTCTGTGACTTAGGGGGGGAAAAAAGCAACTCATAATCCCTTGGACATAGCAATAACTAATAAATATTCTTATTGTATTTGATCCAATTTGTAAGTATGTTAGGGAAGACTAGGACATATGAAAACATTGTTCCAGGAATTCATGGTGTTGCCAGAGACCTGCAGTGTGTCTGCAGAAACTGACTCTCGACTATCTCCACCTATCAGACCATATCCATACTGGGGGCACCTCTTTCTACGTGGGCCAGACAGGTAATTGAGGACTCTACTGCATGGAGTACAGTCCCAGCCCTGTGGTACTGAGTCCAGTATCAAAACCTAAGAATATGGCAGCAACTCCTGCAGCACCTTCAGAAACTTGGACTGGCAAGTATGCACCCTCAAGACTTTGTGGACCTGGAGCCCACTCTCATAGATGCCTATGGCTGCTGCACAGTTTAAAAAAAAAAAAATCATTGATCCAATGCTGGAGTTTATCCAGAAACTGACAGAGCAGTGCATAGGGCTATGGGATTTCATGATCTTCCCCAATTCTGGGGATATCTCTGCCCAGGCTTCACTTTGCTGCTGGTGGAGGAGCTGTCCTTGACTATGGCAAGAAGTCCAAGCTGGTATCACCCAGCCCCTGGGTGCTGCCAGCAGTGGAGGAACCCCTGCTGCTTCACTGTGACTGCCACACCACCCTGGAGTTCCTGAACTGTGTCTTCTTGGGAGACAGTGAGACCAACATCTTTTGATGCAACCTGTACCTGGACAGCTCCTCCTATACCACCCTCAGTCACTGCTCGGCCAGACCTCCATCACTGCCTCCCTGTGCTTTGGTGGTGCCCTGAGAGCACACCTCCCAGAGTTCCAGGCCAACCTGGTGCCCTCTTTCCAAATCCACTTCTTTGTGATGACGAGTACGTCAGTTACTTTGTACCAGTTACTTTGATTAAGCAGTACTTATGTTGGGGGATCACTTGCGCCTACTTTGAACTCTCTCTCTCATCAGATGGTCAGATGTGACACTCATCAAGGCAAATTCATAGCCTGCTCTGCCTGCGCTACCCCAGGGCTGTGGCGTCCAAAGAACTAATGCTGCTATTATACCACCAAGACCATTATACCACGATTATACCAGTGTACCATAGAAGTTGATGACTGGTGCCCCACTGGTGTCAAGATTGGCTTTAATTTCTAGCCCCTCAACAGTCATTCTCCAGGAGAAATGCTGAACACCACCACGGCCGTCAGAGAGGGCTGGGCCTTTATCACAAGTCTGCCAGGCTAGCACTTGCAAACCCGAATGAGGATAAGGGCGTGAAGGGTTTTCTGAGGACTTCGATGGCCTTGCTGCCCTGTAAATGTTGATAAAGTGCTGTGATTAAATGGAGTAAGAAAGCAAGTGTGGCAGGGAAATAATAAGGACATGGGAGAGTAAGGGAGAATGGTAGCTGGATCCAGGGAAGGGCTGGACACCAGTCAGCTGTATGGCCTGGGGAGGTTTGGAATCACACGATTAGGGCTTCTCAGACTCTAACCTGCATCCACACTTCCTGTGGATCTTGTTAAATGGCAAATCACATGATTAGGGCTTCTCAGACTCTAACCTGCATCCACACTTCCTGTGGATCTTGTTAAATGGCAAATCACATGATTAGGGCTTCTCAGACTCTAACCTGCATCCACACTTCCTGTGGATCTTGTTAAATGGCAAATCACATGATTAGGGCTTCTCAGACTCTAACCTGCATCCACACTTCCTGTGGATCTTGTTAAATGGCAAATTCAGCCTCTGTAGGTCTGGGGTGGTGCCTGAGATTCTGTATTTCTCACTGGTTCCCAGTGATGCCTGTGTTCCGGCTGCCAGTCAGCAGACCACCCTTTAGATAACAAAGCTCTTGAGCAGCCCTGTCCACTAGAACTTTCTGCAATCATGGAAATGTTCTAAATCCCCACTTTGCAGTATAGTAGCCATGAGTCACATGTTCTACAGAGCATTTGAAATGTGGCTAGTGTGACCGAATTTTTCATTTTAATTAATTTAAAGCCACATGTGGCTAATACTACCATGTTGGACAGCAAGATCTAGATTTATGAAAATGAGAGTTTGAGACCAGACAATTCCCACGGTCCCATCTGATGTCCTGTGGTTCCAAGATGTTGTTTTCAAAGTGTGTGGAGGGTGAGGATAGGAGTTTGATGAGGGGACGGATGTTAAAGTCTGGAGTAAAGCATGAAGGGTTGGCAGTTCCACCAAATGGAAAATAGTTTGAGAGTTACCTGTTTAAAATGTAGAATATTTTGACTTTTTGTACCTAAGTTGTCAAATTTATTGGCATAAACTCTTTGTAATGTTGCCTAATTATCTTTCTAATGTTGTTAGGCTCTGTAGTGATAGCCTCTTTTCAAACCTGATATTGTTCACTTGCACTTTCTTTTTTTCCCCTGGTCAGTTAGTTAAGAAGTTATCAATTTTATTAGTCTCAAAGAACCAACTTTTGGCAATTTCATGGATTTTGCTTTTTCTACATATGCTCTGGAGAGCTTTCCATATTAGTGCATATAGATTTACCTCATTTTTCTTAATTGCTACCACAGTATTTCATATTATGGGGGTACTGGAATTTATTTAATCATAGGCATTCTCATTAATTTTTCTTTTCTTTTTTTCTATTAGAATACTGAAGGGAACCTCCTTTTACATGCCTCTATATGCACATGAGAAAGGCCAGGACCTTCACCTCGCCTGCTGTTATATAAATGGAATCATACAATGTATAACCTTTTGAGATTGACTTTTTTCCTCTCAGAATAATTCCCTGGAGATTCATTAAAGTTGTCAAGTGAACGAATAGAATAGCTCATTCCTTTTTAGAGCTGAGTAGTTTTCCACAGTTAGTTTAATCAGTCATCTGTTGAAGGACATCTGGGTTGTTTCCAATATTTTTGGATATTACAAATAAAACTGGCATAGACGTTTGTGCACAGGGTTTTGTGTAAACCTAAGTTTTTCATTTTTCTGGGATAACTGCCCAGGACTGTAATTGCCGGTCACATGATAGTTACATATTTAGATTTTTTAAAGAAACCGCCAAATTATTTTCCAGAATGGCTGTACCATTTTCTGTTCCCAACAGCAAAATATAATTGATCTAATTTCTCCATATCCTCACCAACATTTGGTGTTGTCTCTATTTTTTATTTTAGCCATCTTGATAGACCAGTAGTAATGTCCCATTGTGGTTTTAATTTGCATTTCCCTGATGACTAGTGATGCTGAGCCTCATTTTACATGCTTATTTGCCATATGTATGTTCTTTTCAATGAAATGTCTGTTCATGTATGTCTTTTGCCCATTTTCTAACTATTAAGTTTTGAGAATTTTTAATATTCTCTAGCGACTAATCCTTTGTCAGATATGTGGTTTGCAAATATTTTCTCCCATATGCAACTTGTCTTCTTATCCTCTTCACATGGGCTTTTGCAGAGAAAACATTTTTTAATTTAATGAAATCCAATGTATTGATTTGTTTTATGGCCTATGCTTTTTGGTGTTTTCTAAGAATTATTTGCCTAACCTGAGGTCTTGAAGATTTCCTCCTTTGTCTTTTTCTAAAAGTTGTATGGTTTAACATGTTACATTTAAACATTTAAGTCCATGATCCATTTTGAGTTAATATTTGTATAAGGTGAGAGGTTTAGGTCAAGGGTTTTTGTTATTTGCCTATGGATATCCAATTGTTCCAACACCATTTGTTGAAATCACCAATGTTTTTTTTTAGTTTTTAAAAAATATTTATTTATTTTATTTTTGGCTGTGCCGGGTCTTAGTTGCGGCATGCAGGATTTTCATTGCTGCGCACGGGCTCTTTGTTGCGGCACATGGGTTTAATTGCCCTGCGGCGTGTGGGATCTTAGTTCCCCGACCAGGGATCAAAACCTTGTGCCCTGCATTGGAAAGCAGAATCTTAACCACTGGACTACCAGGGAAGTCCTGAAATCACCAATGATTTTTAATGTATTACTAGGTAGCCTCTTTTTTCTTTCTCCTATTTTTTTTTCTTTTTTTAAAAATTGAAGTCTAATTGATTTACAGCGTTATATTAATTTCTGGTGAACAGAATATATATTCTTTCTCATATGGTTTATTCCAAGATATTGAATATAGTTCCCTGTGCTCTACAGTAGGACTTTATTGTTTATCTATTTTGTATAGAGTAGTTTGTATCTGCTAATCCCAATCTCCTCATTTATCTGCCCCCCCCTTTTCCCTTTGGTAACCATAAATTTGTTTTCTGTCTGTGAGTCTGTTTCTGTTTTGTAAGTAAATTCATTTGTATCATTTTAGATTTCCACATATAAGTGAACTACTTATACTAGGTAACCTCTTATGCTCTTATAAAGGATGTCTGATGTGTGAATGATGATAGGTGTTTTTCTGGGTTAGGAGATTTGTAGTGGTGCACATGGAGGTGGGGTGCTCAAACCCCTCTTCAAGGAAGGACTTATTACCCCAGCTGCTGTGAAAGTTTCAGTAGAAAAGCTCCCAGCTTACAGTCCTTTCAGGGAGCACATCAGCTACAGAAAGCCACCTCACCAAGGTCATGCCCTCTGAGGTCATGCCCTCTGGTGAGAAAGCCACCTGACCAAGGTCATGCCCACTAATGAAGGATGGAGGTAGAGATACTACAGGACCAACCATTTCCACCCAAAGTGAGATGATTCTGGTGAGCCATTTCTGCTCCAGAACTCCCTGTGGCTGAGGCTGTCTAGCCTACATCATGGCTCAAACTTCTCCCTCTGTCGGATCCCACTTTTCCCCCTCCTTTCCACAGGTGTGATCTTGAGGGCACTCCCTGAACGTTATCTCAGAGACTGCTTCCTCCAGATTCCAAACTGTGATACTCGTTTTCATTTTTCTTTAATGATAAGTATGACATTTGGCTTAGGTACTGAGAATGGTGAAAATATAACTTGATGGTCTTTACACCAGTATTATAGGAATCAGTAACAACAGGAAAACTTTCATCAGAAACTCTACTCTCAAAACACACCACTGCAAAAAAGAAGTGAGCTGAATGGTAGGG
>NW_006769631.1:964682-972038 GCF_000442215.2 Lipotes vexillifer | reverse complement strand
AGGGAAAGGATGGGTGTGAGAGGTAAGATTAGCACAGGCATGCATATAAGACAGATCATAAGCGAGATAGAGTGAGAGTTGCATGATGCTGTCCCCTCCTGTGTCACCATGGTTTATACAGGTTCCAACACTAGAAAGGTAGATGTGTGGGTGAGTATCCAGATGTACAGCAGACCAAATCTCCCCATAGACGTGATCAGAAATCAGGTAGGCATAACCCTTGAAATAATTTCCAGGCTTATACCGGTTCCCATTCTAATGTGTTTCTGATACTTTTCATAACTTCTTAGGAAACCCAAATGTGGATAGAGAGGGAAGTCATAGACGTGATTGTCCAATTTCAACCTCAAATGCCATTGGAGTTGGAGGCAGGAAAGAGAGAGAGGAAAAGAAGCCAGAGGGGCTAGCATTCAATTTGCAGTCATGTCCCCTGGCCCCAGGAAATTTGAAGTCATGATGATCTTGGGAGAGAATTTTAATGGTGTCCCTTTTCTCCACCTTCCACTTCATTTGATTACAATCGAAGAGTCCTAGATTTTTATTTTCAATAGAATCAGTGTTTTTAAAAAGGATTTTTCTCACACTATTTCACATCTTTTAACTTTTATTCTAGTTGTTTTTTTCTGATCAGTCCATGCTGAACTAATAGGCATTCTCATAAACCAGGAAAAATGTTGCCCTCCAAACTGTTGACGCTGCAAATGTCAGTGGCCTTCCTGTGTTTCAACTTCCAAGAGCAAAACTCATCTATGTAGTTATTATGCCACTGAACATTTTTAGCAGGGGCCAGTTTATACAGTAGTAGAAAGAAGGTGTTCATACCCATAATTCCCTCTGACATTTTTGTTGCCTGTTTATTTACCCCTCCCCATTTTGAAAATGCATCCTTCAGTGTAAAACAGTTTACTGAATATCCATTCCGCTTAGTCTGCACTTAGGGCAGATAACAAACAGCAATGGGTGTCTTGGCTCTGTTACATTTTCTGACAAGTGGGAAATATCTGTTTGTAATGCAATAAATACTTGGTTCTAAGTAATTCAGCAAACTGGCTTATTTAGCTTTAACTCTGAAGGGATGCACAGAGGGAACACTTTTCACCCATCATTGATTCCACACTGAAATATGATTGTATGCCCGCAGCTGGGGGAACTTTGTGGTGGTATGAGTGAATAAGCAGTTAATGAAAACGCTGTTCTGAGTCAGTGAAAAACTAGCAAAGACCTTACTGCTTACCTGGATGGCTGGAGCTGGCTCTTGTCGGTTCATGGGCGTCAACTGTTAAATATTCAAGAGTTTTGTGGACTTCCCTGGTGGCGCAGTGGTTGGGAATCTGCCCACCAGTGCAGGGGACATGGGTTTGAGCCCTGGTCCGGGAGGATCCCACATGCTGTGGAGCAGCTGGGCCCGCGAGCCACAACTACTGATCCTGTGCTCTAGAGCCCACAAGCCACAACTACTGAGCCCGCGTGCCACGGATGCTGAAGGCTGCGCGCCTAGAGCCCATGCTCCGCAACGGGAGAGGCCACTGCAGTGAGAAGCCTGTGCGCCATGGCGAGGAGTGGCCCCCTCTTGCTGCTGCTAGAGAGGGCCTGCACGCAGCAATGGGGACCCAAAGCAGCCAAAAATAAATAAATAAATACAATTTTTTAAAAAGTAAATAGTTGTTATGGGTATTGTTTCTAAAAAAAAAAAAAAGTTTTGTGAGCTGGATGTTAAACCTTGCGGGACTTTGAAATTGGGAGTATTTACACCCCAGAAATTGGCAATCACTTCAAATCAGGGCTCTTCTTTTTTCTTTTGAGAGCTGGTTTACCAACACACCATTGTGTACTCTATCTCAGTGTAGGAGAATTATCAATACAAAGCAGATGGCAGGCCAAGAATTAAGTTTTCACAGGGAAGGGGGAATAAACACAAGTCAACTAAAAATACACAAAACAATGGATGACAAAGGTATAACAACCTTCTGTAAAGGCACACGGGTATAGATTAGCACATTTAAGCACTGGAAAGACAGAGACCTGGTTATTAGATCAAGCAAGTG
Organism: Lipotes vexillifer; assembly: GCF_000442215.2. NCBI lineage: Eukaryota > Metazoa > Chordata > Mammalia > Artiodactyla > Lipotidae > Lipotes > Lipotes vexillifer. The sequence continues at coordinate 969,993 of NW_006769631.1, read as the reverse complement.
TGGTAATGATTTATGAAAGTGAGTCTCGTAAGGCTTGTTTTCTTTTAGGTTGAAATATACAGCACAGATCATAATGATCATCACAAAGTGATAACACACCCACCTAAACACAATCCAGATTATTAAGCAAATTTTCTAGGAGAAAATGGGACTCTCTGATAGAGATTAATGGAGTGGGCAACCCAGGAAGGCTTGCATCAGAAGAGATGGCTTGCAGCTTCACAACGCATATCGAGCTTCAAGAATTTCACCTAGGCAATATAACCTACTCTGGATTTTTATTTTATTTTAATAGATGCTGCAAATCAGTTTATGAAGATTTTTTTTGCTGTGCTGATGAATATACATTTAATAGCTAAATTTAGGGCTTTTCTCCTTTGAAATTTGAATGTGTTGCTTAGCTACCCTCTGTTTTTTGTGTAGTCTCTGATTTACTATAATTTCTTCAGCTGCAGGTGAGGAAAATGGGCTGTTATTAAATATCTTCCGAGTTCAGTAGCACACGCAATGTGTATATTGCTCTCTGATACTTCTGTGTTATTAATGAATTAGTCTCCCAAAACTAGACATTTAAACTATCATTAATGTACATATGTGCATTATTTTCATGGGGAGAAGTTGTATGTAAACAAAAGGGATAATTTTAGTGATGACACATGTCTATATGAGAGTTAATCTATCATTTTTTGTAATAAAAATTTGTTTTTTCAGTACAAACCTTTCAAACAAAAATTGAACAGTAACATGAGATTATGCTAAAATGATTTACCAAAATAATTAAACTCTCACAAGTGAACCCCTCTTACATGCCCAGTTTTCCTTCCTTGAGTCCAGTAGACCTTTCTGTTCATCACATCTGAATCTGGTCACAGAGCATTGGAGGAACATCAGAGTCCTAGTCAGTGGCTGCAATTGGTTATATTTTCATTAGTTTGCTTACCAACTTACACTGGGGTTGGTCCTATCTCACCTGAAGTATAAAAATTCCTTGAGAATAGAAATGTGTCTTATACTTCCTTTATAAGTCCCAGAATTATTAGATTATTATTGTAATCTATATACTTTGGGGACCAAATAAACCCTTTTAGTTGACTGAGTTACAACCAGATTTAAATAACACCTGCAAGGAATTAAAAATGCTACCTGATTAAGCCAACTGATCTTTCCATCGCTCTCAACAGCTCATACAATTTCCATCATTCAAAAGAGAAATCAGGGATTAGAGAGGTTCCATTGCTTACCAACAATTATACAGAGAGAACGAAGAGGACTTTTCTCTGTCTCTTTGTGTCATGTGTCCTAGCATGATGGTGGCTGTCCCGTGAAGTGACAGTGAGTTGATAAAAGGCTATCCCACCACACCCCCACTGCTAAGGCACTCTCCTGGAATTGTGTTTCTAACAGTGGTAACAGATTTGCATCTATTGCAGTGCAATTGGAAGGAGCTAGCAATTACGGCTTTATCTATGAACATGACAAGACTAGTTTTGTTGGCCTTCTTAGTGGGAAGCAATAACCACTGGTCTATCAGCTAAAGATACACTTTAGAGCCATAAGGCAACTGTCACCAGCCAGAGACTCTGTTCCCATTGCCAGTCAGCCCATGCAAGTAATGCTGTAACTAGTAAATTAAAACAACTGAGACCTCAGCTATCCATTACATTTGTAAATCAGTTATACACTTGGGCCATTTAATTATAAGAATGCTGAATCCTCTGTTTTTGCCCAGTTTCACTTCTGAGGATTGGAGCAGATGGATTATTTTTCACCCTAATTGGAAACTTGGAAATCAAGTTCGTGTAGTCATATAAACATTATGTAAAAATATCACCAAAATCTGCTAAATAAAAATGTAGGCTCTTAACCATAAATCTCCCAACCTGTTAGAAAATTAGGAATGATTTCCAGATTTACGCCATAGAATTTCATTTAAAAATAAACTAAAAATTTGCTTTGATTATGATAGATGATAGATTAATATCTACGATAAAGATGTATGTAGATATAGCCACTGTTTTTTTCTCCTCATGAGTATCTTGTCAGCATAACATTATCTTTTTTTTGGTTGAAAATGAAAGAAAAGAAAAGAAAGCAATTATCTCTAGACAAAATATATAGAATCCTGGTTGAATTCCAAAGCAAGAGAGAATTTAGCTCTCTCATATTAATTTTTAACCATTTTAACAACTTACAGAAAAAGTGATTGCCAAGCTAACAATTCAATCCCCCAAATCCAGAATGAGACGTTTCATTCTCCTTTTAACTGTGATTCTTAACCTTTTCTTAATTTTTGATCTATCACTGCAGTTTAGCCTTTACTCAAGTGGAAGACTTTTTTTTCTCTTGTGAGAAAGAAAACAAAGAGACGTTAAGTACTTTTGTTTTTTTGGCTGTGTTAGGTCTCCATTGCCATGCACGGGCTTTCTCTAGTTGCGGGGAGAGGGGGCTACTCTTCTTTGCGGTGCGCGGGCTTCTCATTGCAGTGGCTTCTCGTTGCAGAGCACAGGCTCTACGGGCTTCAGCAGTTGTGACACATGGTCTCAGTAGTTGTGGTGCACGGGCTTGGTTGCTCCGCGGCATGTGGGATCTTCCTGGCCCAGGGCTTGAACCTGTGTCCCCTGCATTGGCAGGCAGATTCTTAACAACTGTGCCACCAGGGAAGCCCAAGTACTTCTTTTGAAGTACTCAAAATATAGGTTTAATTCCCAGACCAATGTTTGCACTTTGAAGAGCGTACAAATCAGGATTTGAATTTAAAAACCCTGAACCTATGATAGAAAGATAGTATTGTTCTTTAACATGTAAGTAAACTACATTAATTTTTTTTTGTCATCTATGCATGCTCTTGCTTCTTTGGAGTTTTTAGATTAAAAATGTTCTCAAAACAAAAAACCCAGTAAGTAACACTGAAAGCACATGCTAGAAACTCTTTATCATTGTATCATTACACATCCCCAGGTTGGGAAATATAAAAGTAAACTTTCAGAGAGCAGTCAGCTCCCCATGTTGGTTACAGTGAGTGCATTACCCAACTTTACACACAATGATTTGAATAATATAATCACCCTTAAACTAGTTGGTTGAATTCTCAGAGTTGGAGCTATGGCCAAACAGTAAATCCTGAGAATTTTGCTGGTGCCTCATACTCTATCCTTGAGCAAGAGCAATATGTTTTTAGAGAGGTGTTGATAAAGAGAGTGGAAAGTAAATGAAAAGGGTGACAGAACAGTTAATAAAGAGAAATTTATTGAGTTTTCGGTAATAAGCTGCCTTAAGAATCACAGTACTAGAAAGCCAAGATTTTTTCTTTAAAACCAAAAAATATATATTATTTTAAAAGATACTACCGGGCTTCCCTGGTGGCGCAGTGGTTGAGAGTCTGCCTGCCGATGTAGGGGACACGGGTTCGAGCCCCGGTCCGGGAGGATCCCACATGCCGCAGAGCGGCTAGGCCCGTGAGCCATGGCCGCTGAGCCTGCATGTCCGGAGCCTGTGCTCCGCAGCGGGAGAGGCCACAACAGTGAGAGGCCCGCGTACTGAAAAAAAAAAAAGTAAAAGATACTACCTTTTTTCCCTCATTTAAAATTTTTTCTGCTGAAATACATATCCAGAAAAGTGCACAAAACAAATATCCAGACCAAAGCTTTATCATAAAGCAAACTCTCATGAAGCCACCACCCAGGTCAAGAAATGGAACATGCCAAACATCCCTAATACCTCCCCCATATGCCACTCAGTCATTACCCCTCCTCTCTAAAGGTAATTATTACCCCTCCTCTCTAAAGGTAACTCCTCTCTTAACTTATAATGCCACAGTTTAGTTTTGCCTGGTCTTGATCTTTACATCAGAATATGAGCTTTGGTGTCTGGCTCTTTTCACACAACGTTCCTTCATGTGACTATAGTTCCTATAGATGTTCCTATCCATTGAACAAAGACAGCACAATGTATCGATCCAAGCAGCTGCTCTTTCTTCAATGACTTGCTTTGTGACTTTAGATCTATTTTAATAGGTTTTTTAAAATATTAGCTTATGATCCTTCCTGTGCCTTGATGAACTGTCCATTCCCATGGAGTTTAAAAAATACACCTTAAGATATATTCATCTTGATTGTTCAAATTCTCTAGAGGCAATTTTAAAGCTATTTCCAATGTAACTTGTACTATTATGATAGTTCATATTGTTTCCAAGGACTATTTAAATAGCAGCGGTTGTGTGCTCTTATGGTGGGTTTTACCTAGGTGGAAGTGGGACCAGCAGGCAAAAGAGAAAGAAGAAAAATCAAAATAGGAATATAAATACAAAATACTTACGTTTAACCCTGGGAAAAAACATCAAAATGTCCAGATTGAATGCACATCTTATAGGAAAGAATTAAGGGCTGTGTAATTTGTTTAGATCTTCAAATTTTCCCACACAATAAATAAAAACATAGCTCTTCCAAAGTTGAGATTTGTGAGGCACTGACACTCTCTGTACCAGTTCAGTTCTTTGGCTTCAATCATAGCAACTCCCTCGGGCCATCGTAAGCAAGAAGAAAGGTACCTGAAGGATACCAGGGGCTATAGAATAGATGGGAGGCTGGATAATGGGGTTAGAATAAAGGCTGTCCTAGATTCCAGAAAGATCCTCAGTAGCCATTTGATAGCAAGAAGAATATGGGCAAGTGCTACGAGTCAGATGGAATTAAATTAGTTTTCAGTCTCTATTCCTCAGCTCAAGATTCACATTCCAAGGCGGGAACAACGAATTGCTTTGACTTGGGTCAAATACCTTCCCTTTCGCTGGGCAGAGGGGGTAGTGGGAGGGGGAGAACTTCAGTGACAGCCCCACAAAACCCTATGCACTAAATATATACCTAAGAGAAATGAAAACTTATGTCTGAAAACAAAAAAAACCCTATGCAGTAATTGAAGGGTAATCCTACTAAAGGAAACTGAGGGGCAGATAGGAAAGAGAAATGGACGCAAGGAAGCCCCAACTCTGTTTTCTTCTGGTAACTCATTTAAATCCTTTTAAACTAGTTTTTTTGAGATTTAATTCACAAACCATAAAATTCACCCACTTAAAGTGTGATGTCCAGTGGTTTTTAGTATATTCATGGGGTTGTAAAACCATCACCATTATCTACGTTTAGAATATTTTCATAGCCCCCCAAATGATTTGAATATGTGATTCATTTGGAGTTAATTTTTTACATGGTGTTGGGTAAGGGTCCAACTTCATTCTTTTGCTTGTGAATATCCAGTTGTCTGAGCACCAATTTTTGAAACAACTATTCCTTCCCCGTTGAATTTTCTTGGCATTCCT
>NW_006769631.1:943173-964615 GCF_000442215.2 Lipotes vexillifer | reverse complement strand
CATTCCTGTTGAAAATCAACTCACTGTAAGTGTAATGGTTTATATGTGCACTCTCAATTCTATTCCATTGATCTATATGTCTATCTTTATGTCCATACCACCCTCTCTTGATTACTGCAGGAAGTTTGGAAATCAGGAAGTGTGAACCCTCCAACTTTATTCTTCTTTTTCAAGATAGTTGGCTATTCTGAATCCCTTGCCTTTCCATGTGAATATTAGGACCAGCTTATCAGTTTGTGCCAAAAAAAAAAAACAAAGGGCAGCTGAGATTCTCATAGAGATTACATTGACTCTATAGATCAATTTGGGGATATTGCCATCTTAAGAATTTTAAACCTTCTGACCTAAGAATGTGAGGTGTTTTTCCATTAATTTAAATCTTCTTTAAAAAAGAAGGCTGGGGCTTCCCTGGTGGCGCAGTGGTTGAGAGTCCGCCTGCTGATGCAGGGGACACGGGTTCGTGGCCCAGTCTGGGAAGATCCCACATGCCGCGGAGCGGCTGGGCCCGTGAGCCGTGGCTGCTGAGCCTGCGCGTCCGGAGCTTGTGATTCGCAACGGGAGAGGCCGCAACAGTGAGAGGTCCGCGTACCGCAAAAAAAAAAAAAAGAAGGCTGTTTTGTAAGAAACGCTGCCTTATTTATAGTCCTGGCCCCCTTTCAACTCTGGAGGAGTAGAACCAAAGAGAGATACGAAGCAGTCCTGCAACAGCCAGCTCTAGGCTGTGCTGTAGGAAGGAGGGAGATAGAAACTGCTTCTGATATTATTAAGGGTCAGGCCAGGAAGATTCAACCATAGAAAGGTTGAAGCCTGATTGGAAAAAATAAAAATATTTTTCACATTTATAACTCAATGGGTTAAAACTTCGGTAAACCTGTTCGCACAAAGCTGGATAGGAGAAAAGCTCTGCTCTCAAGAAATTCATCATCTTGCCTGCTCCAAGTGACTTTGCTAAGGCTGCCTCTAGCCCCTGTGACATCTCTGTGCTAGTTTAGAAGAAAAGCCCAATAGTTTCTCAAGACACTTTGTTTCCATCTTCAAAAAAATGTTGTAATAAATTACAAACCTACAACATCTACCATATGAACGGTGCCCCTTCCACTGTGATATAGAACGTGCAATGCACAACTGAACACGTGGCTGTTCTTAGAGGAGGAATTTCATAAAGTTTTACAGCATGTCTTTATGACATAGCTTGTTATCGTTTTAGCTTGCTTTTTAAGTCATCTTGTGTAGGTTTTTCTTCTGTGCAAGATTATAAATTCTGTGAAAGTGAGGACAGTGTAGGACACATAGTAGATATTTATTATTTGTAGACTTGGGTTGGATAGAACTGAATAAAGTCTTTTGAAAGACGTTATGAATGGTCCTTTTATCCTAAACTTGGTCCAAATTTCACATCCATTATTTCACCTAATTTTATTGACTTTCAAAAATATCACATTTAGTGCCAAACACCTTTTGTGCAAGAAGCAGAATATTAATTGAACACAGACTTGCTGGCATATCAGAGGGACAAGGAATAAGTGACGGGATGAGCACTTATTATTCATTTTATCAAAAGGTGCTGCCTGAAGGAGAACGCTGTTGTGTTTCTTGTCAAGGAAATTAACACAGGTGTTTGTTATTGTAAATACAACTTCCACGAGTGATTTGGAGGCTGTTGACTTCTTTCAGAGATAGGAAATTGCTCATTTATTACATTTTAATGTATACAACTTAATGCACACTATTTATCAGGCAGGAAATGAAAGAAGCTGAATTAACACAAAGTCAGAACACAGCTGCCTTAATATAATTATTTAGGGCTATGGGGAAATGCTCAAAACAGCCTAAAACCTAGAAAATAATGATCCAGTACTTTAATTCTTGCATGTGTACTTTCCCTAAGCCCTACTCTAATCCCTACCCAGAAACCCTTTGATGACAGTCTTGCCTTTTACTGAAGCTATTTTTTTAACTTCCACAAAAGAATTTCTGATTGCATTTTTCCTGTAATTCTTTATGATTTACCCCCCAAAAGTTCAAGTTACTGCAGCTTGTCTTTTTTAAGTTTGATTTCCTGTTGCTTCTTTTTCTAACCACCCAAAAAGGCCACCAGATGATATCCTTGATGATTTTGCTCTGTAAATCAATGTTTTCCTCAATTTTCAAAACAGTTTCCTTTCCATTACTTGTTATTTTTCTTATCTTGCACCCACCATGTCCTTTTACTTACGTAGGACATTCCAAACACCTCTGTCTCCCACCCAGTTTCTGTTGTACTTGGTGAATTCTGCATTCTCACTGCTCAGCTCCACTACTTGTGAAATCCTCTATCCTCATGTGGTGGTGTGTGTGTCAGTCACAGGATGATATGTATGTATATGGGTAAGAAGGACTTTGTCAGGTTATGTATGTGTACAGCCATAACAGGAGTCATGACTAACTCAGAGTGGAATGGACAAGGGACTAGTCTTATAGGCAGACATCAGCACTAGATTCTTTAACATAGGGTATGCATTCTTCTTTTTCTTCCCTAACAGATTTATTGACATATAATCTACATGCCATAAAGTTCACCCTTTGCAAGTGTCCAGTTCAGTGGTGTTGGGGATATTCACAGTGTTACAGGCCTATCACTAGTATTTAATTTCAAAACATTTTCATCTGAACATTTGCATGTTCAAAAGAAAACATTAGCATCTCTCCTTCCCACAGCCTTAGATGACCACTGATTTATTTTCTGTCTCTACAGATGTGCCTATTCTGGATATTTCATACAAATGTTACCGCACAACATTTGGCCTTTTGTAAATGACTTCCTTAACTTGGCATTTGCCCATGTTATATAACGCATCAATACTTAATTCCTTTTTATGGCCAAATAATATTCCATTGTATGGACATGTCACATATTATTTATCCATTTATCAGTTGATGGACATTTGATTTGTTTCTGGTTTTTAGTTACTATAAATAATGCTAATAAGAACCTGCTGTATAAAAGAATAAATTAAATTTTAAAATTAAAAATAAATAAATAAACAATGCTGCTATGAACATTCATGTACACATTTTTATATAGACACACGGTTTCAATTCTCTTGGGTATATACCTAGGAGTAGAATTTCTGGGTTGTATAGTAACTCTATGTTGAGCATTTTGAAGAATAGCAAAAATATCTTCCAAAGCAGGCACAGCATTTTACATTCCCACCAGCAATGTATGAGGGTTCCAGTTTCTCCACATCCTCGGAAACACTTGTTATTGTCCTTCTTTTTGATTAAAACCACCCTACTAGATGTGAAATAATATCTCATCATGGTATTGATTAACCTTTCCCTAAGTGCTAATGATTTTGAGCATCTTTTCTTGTGCTTGTTAGCTCTTTCTATATCTTCTGTGAAGAAATATCTGTGCAAATCCTTTGTCGATTTTTTTTTTTTTTTTTTTTTGTGGTACACGGGCCTCTCACTGTTGTGGCCTCTCCCATTGCTGAGCACAGGCTCTGGACGCGCAGGCTCAGTGGCCATGGCTCACGGACCCAGCCGCTCCGCAGCATGTGGGATCTTCCTGGACTGGGGCACGAACCCGTGTCCCCTGCATCGGCAGGCGGACTCTCAACCACTGTGCCGCCAGAGAAGCTCTGTTTTTAAATTATTTGTCTTTTTTATGTTGAGTTGCAAGAGTTCTTTATAAATTCTGGATATGTCTCTTATCAGATAAATATCCTGCAAATACTTTCTCCCATTCTGAGTGAGAGCTTTATTGATGGTATCATTTGTCACAAAAAAGTTTTAAATTCTTATGAATACCAGTTTATCTATTTTTTTCTTTGATTGCTTGTGCTTTTGTTGTCATATCTAAGAAACCATTACCTAACCCAAGGTCATGAAGTTTTAATCCTATGTTTCTTTCTTAGAGTTTTATCGTTTTAGCCCTTATGTTCACGTCTTTGATCCATTTTTAGTTAATTTTTTAATATATGGCATGAGATAGGGCTCCAACTTCATTCTTTTGTATGTAGGTATCCAGTGGTCCTTGCATCATTTGTTGAAAAAACTATTTTTCTCCATTAGCTCCCTTGCCAAAAATCAATTGACCATAAATGTAGGGGTATATTCCTAGACTCTCAATCCTATTCCATAGATTTGTCCATCCTTATGCCCATACCACGATGTCTTGATTACTGTAGTTTTTAGTAAATTTGAAACCTATATGTGTAAATAAAAGAACTTTGTTATTTTTTAAGATAGTTTTTACTCTTCAGGATTCATTGCATTTCCATATGAATTTTGGGATCACTTGTAGAACATTGTGAAAAAAGGCAGCTAGAATTTTGATAGGAATTGTTTGAATCTATAATCATTTTAGGGAGTAAAATGTGAAACGAGATGTATTTCCATTTATTTAGGCCCTCTTTAATTTCTTTCAATGATATTTTGTAATTTTTAGCATCCAAGTGTTCAACTTCTTTTGTTAAATTAATTCCTAAGTATTTTATTTTTTTGAAAAAGTTGCATATGAAATTGTTTTTTAATTTCCTTTTCAGATTTTTCATTGCTAGCATATAGATATACAATTGATTTTTGTATATTGATCTTGTATCCTGCAACCTTGTATCCTCCTAACTAGTATAAGTCTTGTATTAATTCTAATGGTTTTATTGTGAATTCTTTAAGATTTTCAATATACAAGGTCATGTCATCTGTGAATACTTCTTCCATTTCAAAGTTATTGTCTTTTATTTCTTTTTCTTGCCTAATAGCCCTGGTTAGAAATTCTAATACTGTAAACCTGTTAATAATGAGCCCATCACTAATATCCAGTGTAAACTTTAATACGGTTTGACAGTAAATAAATGTGAATTTTTTCAAGTTAAAAAAAAAAAAAGAAATTCTAATACAATATTGAGTAGAAGTGGGAAGGTGGACTTCCTTGTCTTGTTCCTGCTCTATAGATGAAATCATCCAGTGTTTCACCATCGGTGTGATATTAGCTGTGAATGTTTCTTAGCTGTCCTTTATCAGGTTAAGGAAATCCCTTTGTATGTCTAGTTTGGGGAGTGTTTTTATTTGTAAAGTCTTTTGCCAAATGCTTTTTCTGCTTCTACTGAGATTATCATGTGGGTTTTCCTTCTAATCTATTAATAATGGGTGTGTGTGTGTGTGTGTGTGTGTATGTGTGTATTGGGTGGGCCAAAATGTTCGTTCGTTATTTTGCATAAGATGGCTCTGGTACCACTTAGTTGTCTTTTTTTAAATTATTATTTATTTATTTATTTTTGGCTGCATTGGGTCTTTGTTGCTGCATGCGGGCTTTCTCTAGTCATGATGAGCGGGGGGCTACTCTTCGTTGTGGTACGCAGGCGTCTCATTGCCGTGGCTTCTCTTATTGCTGCACAGGCTCTAGGCGCGCGGGTTTCAGTAGTTGTGGCACACGGGCTCAGTAGTTGTGGCTTTCAGCTTCTAGAGCACAGGCTCAGTAGCTGTGGCGCATGCGTTTAGTTGCTCTGCAGCATGTGGGATCTTCCCAGACCAGGGCTAGAACCCGTGTCCCTTGCATTGGCAGGCGGATTCTTAACCACTGCACCACCAGGGAAGTCCCACTTAGTTGTCTTTGACTTCATTCAAAACAATTTTGTTAGACTGTATGTGACAGCTGTCATATCAGTGTGCATTTTAAAAAAAGACTTATCAGAATTGGTGAATTATTGTGTAGCTATTTTAATATTGAAGATGGAAGAAAAACAACATTTTCAGTCTAATATGCTTTATTATTTCAAGAAAGGTAAAAAAGCAACTGAAACGTACTAAAAGATTTGTGCAGTGTATGGAGAAGGTGCTGTGACTGATCGAACGTATCAAAAGTGGTTTGTGAAGTTTTGTGCTGGAGATTTCTCGCTGTACGATGCTCCACAGTCAGGCAGATGAGTTGAAGTTGATAGTGATCAAATTGAGACATTAATTGAGAACAATCAACATTATACCATGCAGGAGATAGCCAACATACTCAACGTATCCAAATCAAGTGTTGAAAATCATTTGCACCAGCTTGGTTATGTGAATCACTTTGATGTTTGGTTTCCTCATAAGGTAAGTGAAAAAAACCTTCTTGACCATATTTCTGCATGCAATTCTCTACTGAAAAATAATGAAAACGTTCCATTTTAAAACAAATTGTGACAGGCGATGAGGAGTGGATACTGTACAACAATGTGGAACGGAAAATATTGTGGGGCAAGCGAAATGGACCACCACCAACCACACCAAAAGCCGGTCTTCATCCAAAGAAGGTGATGTTGTGTATATGGTGGGATTGGAAGAGACTTCTCTATTATGAGCTCCTTGCAGAAAACCAAACGATTAATTCCAACAAGTACTGCTCTCATTTAGACCAAGTGAAAGCAGCACTTGACAAAAAGCATCCAGAATTAGTCAACAGAAAATGCATAACCTTCCATAAGGATAACACAAGACCACATGTTTCTCTGATGAGCAGGCAAAAACTGTTACAGCTTGGCTGGGAAGTTCCGATTCATCTGCTGTATTCACCAGACATTGCACCTTCAGATTTCCATTTATTTCGGTCTTTACAAAATTCTCTTAATGGAAAACATTTCAGTTCCCTGGAAGACTGTAAAACGCCCCTGGAACAGTTATTTGCTCAAAAAGATGAAAAGTTTTGGGAAGAAGGAATTATGAAATTGCCTGAAAAAAGGCAGAAGGTAATGGAGCAAAAGGGTGAATACGTTGTTCAATAAAGTTCTTGGTGAATATGAAAAATGTGTCTTTTTAAAATTAAATTAAATTAATTTATTTATTTTCGGCTGCGTTGGGTCTTCATTGCTGTGTCCGGGCTTCCTCTAATTGTGGCGAGTGGGGGCTGCTCTTCTTTGCAGTACGTGGTCTTCTCATTACGGCGGCTTCTCTTGTTGTGGAGCACGGGCCCTAGGCGTGTGGGCTTTAGTAGTTTGGGCTCGCAGGCTCAGTAGTTGTGGCTCATGGGCTCTAGACCACAGGTTCAGTAGTTGTGGCACACGGGCTTAGTTGCTCCGTGGCATGTGGGATCTTCCTGGACCAGGGCTTGAACCCATGTCCCCTGCATTGGCAGGCAGATTCTTAACCACTGCACCACCAGGGAAGCCCTGAAAAATGTGTCTTCTATTTTTACTTAAAAAACCAAAGGCACTTTTGGGCCTACCCAATATATATATATATATTATATATTAAGAATTCACCAGGGAAGCTATCTGGACATGGGAAATTTTTTAAATTACTAATTCAGTCTCTTTACTTCTTAGTTTTTGTCTTTCTAGTAATTTGTACATTTCATCTAGGTTATCTAATTTGTTGTCATACAATTGTTCATAGTATTCCAATATTCTTTTTTATTTCGTTTCTTTTTTTAAATTAATTATTTTTTGGGGGGGCTGCGTTGGGTCTTCATTGCTGTGCGCGGGCTTTCTCTAGTTGTGGTGAGCAGGGGCTACTCTTTGTCGTGCAGTGCAGGCTTCTCATTGTGGTGGCTTCTCTTGTTGAAGAGCACGGGCTCTAGGCACGCGGGCTTCAGTAGTTGTAGCGCACGGGCTTAGTTGCTCTGCGGCACGTGGGATCTTCACAGACCAGGGCTCAAACCTGTGTCCCCTCCATTGGCAGGTGGATTCTTAACCACTGCACCACCAGGGAATTCCCAATATTCTTTTTTATTTCCGGAAGGCTAGTAGTGATGACCCCTCTTTCATTCTTGATATTAATTTGCATCTTCTCTCTTTTTTTCTTGTAAAGTCTAGGTAATGGTTTGTCAATTTAGCTGATCTTTTCAAAGAGCCGATTTTTGGTTTCTTTGATATTCTCTGTTGTTTTTCATTTATCTATTCATTTATTTCCACTTTAATATTTATTACTTTTTTCCTTCCATTTGATATTTGTTTAGTTTTCTCTTATTTTTTTTTTAATTTCTTAATGTGGAAAGTTAGGTTATTGATAGGAAATCTTTCTTCTTTTTTAATACAGTTAGTTACAACTATAAATTTCAGTCAAAGCATTAACTTTATTCCATAAGTTTTGCTGTTTCATGTTTTCATTTGCATTCATGTCAAGTTATTTTCTAATTTCCCTTGTGAGCTTTTCTTTTACGTATAGTTATTTAAGAGTGTATTGCTTAATTTCCACATATTTGAGAATTTACCAAATTTTCTTTTTTATTGTTGATTTCTATTTTTATTACATTGTTGTCAGAGAATATTCTTTGTATGTTTTATATTATTTAAAGTGTATTGAGTCTTGTTTTATGACCTAGCGTACAGTAAATCTTGGAGAATGTTATACGTGCACTTGAGAATAATGTGTATGCTGTTATTGCTGGGTGGAGTATTCTGTAGTTTCTGTTAGGTCTCATTCGTTTGTAGTGCTATTCAAGTCTTCTATTTCCCTGTTTATCTTCTCTCTAGTTATTCTATCCATTATTGAAAGTGGGATATTGAAGTCTCTAACTATTATTGTTGATTTTCTCCCTTTGATTCTGCATTTTGTGGCTCTCTTGTTAACTACGTATATGTTTGTATGTGTTAAGTCTTCCAAAGGGATTGAACCCTTTATCATTGTCAAATGTTCTTCTTTTGCACTAGTAACAACTTTGGGCTTAAAAATCTGTTTTTTTCTGATATTAGTATAGCTATTTCAGCTCTTTTTGGTCTTGTTGACCTGCTATGTGTTTTTCCATCCTTTTACCTTCCATTTTTTTATGTCTTTCAATCTAGTTGAATCCTGTTTTTGTACCAATTTTTGCCTTTTGATTGGGATATATATTTCATTTGCATCCCATACTATAACTGATAAGGTAGGATTTGCATCCGCCACTTTTTCTTCTGCACGTCTGATGTCTTTTTTGTTCCCGTGTTCCTCTATTACTGCCTTCTTTTCTGTTAAATATTTTATAATATATCATTTTAATTCCCTTATTTCTTTTACTGTATTTTGGGGCTATTTTTCTCAGAGGTTGCCTTGGAATTACAATTAACATTGTAACTTAAAACTATCTAGTTTGGATTAATACCAACTTGATTTTAATAGTATACAAAATTCCAACATGGCTCCAATTAAATGTTGAACAAAACTCCAGCATAGCTCCATTCTCTTCCCCTTCCTTTGTCTATTATTGTTAGGCAAATTATATCTTTACACATTATAAGCACATCAACACAGTCTTATAATTATTGCTTCACGAGTTGTCTTTTCAATCTGAAGAAAGTACATTTATACTGTCTTTTATGTTTACATATGTATTTACCTTTACTGGTGATCTTTATTGCTTCATGGGAATCCGAGTTCCTGTCTAGTGTCCTTTCATTTCAGCCTGAGGACTCCCTTTAGCATTCTTCTATGGTAGGTCTGCTAGTGATTAATTCTGTCAGTTTTTGTTTACCTGGGAGAGTCTCAATTTCTGCTTCCTTATTACAGGTTAGTTTTGCTGTATATAGAATTAGTTGACAGTCTTTTTTTTTTTTTAACATCTTTATTGGAGTATAATTGCTTTACAATGGTGTGTTAGTTTCTGCTTTATAACAAAGTGAATCAGCTATACATATACATATAACCCCATATCTCCTCCCTCTTGCGTCTCCCTCCCACCCTTCCTAACCTACCACTCTAGGTGGTCACAAAGCACCGAGCTGATCTCCCTGTGCTATGTGGTTGCTTCCCACTAGCTATTTGGTAGTGTATATATGCCCATGCCACTCTCTCACTTTGTCCCAGCTTACCCTTCCCAATCCTCGTGTCCTCAAGTCCATTCTCTATGTCTGCTTTTTTATTTCTGTCCTGCCCCTAGGTTCTTCAGAACTACTTTTTTTCTTTTTCTAGATTCCATATATATGTGTTAGCATATGGTATTTGTTTTTCTCTTTCTGACTTAACTTCACTCTGCATGACAGACTAGGTCCATCCACCTCACTACAAAAAACTCAATTTCGTTTCTTTTCATGGCTGAGTAATATTCCACTGTATATATGTGCCACATCTTCTTTATCCATTCATCTGTCAATGGACACTTAGGTTGCTTCCATGTTCTGGCTATTGTAAATAGAGCTGCAATGAACATTATGGTACATGACTCTTTGAATTATGGTTTTCTCAGGGTATATGCCCAGTAGTGGGATTGCTGGGTCATATGGTAGTTCTATTTTTAGTTTTTTAAAGAACCTCCAGGGGCTTCCCTGGTGGCGCAGTGGTTGCGAGTCTGCCTGCCGATGCAGGGGACACGGGTTCGTTCCCCGGTCCGGGAAGATCCCACATGCCGCGGAGCGGCTGGGCGCGTGAGCTGTGGCCGCTGGGCCTGCGCGTCCGGAGCCTGTGCTCCACAACGGGAGAGGCCGCAACAGTGAGAGGCCTGCGTACCGCAAAAAAAAAAAAAGAACCTCCATACTGTTCTCCATTGTGGCTGTATCAATTTATATTCTCACCAACAGTGCAAGAGGGTTTCCTTTTCTTCACACCCTCTCCAGCATTCATTGTTTGTAGATTTTTTGATGATGGCCATTCTGACCGGTGTGAGATGATATCTCATTGTAGTTTTGATTTGCATTTCTCTAATTAGTTGACAGTCTTTTTTTAGTACTTTGACTCTATCATTACATTGCCTTTTGGTTTCCATGGTTTCTGATGAAAAGTCAGCTGCTAATCTTGTTGAGGGTCTTTTGCACATGAGTTTCTTCTCTCTTGCTGCTTTCAAGATTTTCTCTTCTGCTTTTGACAGTTTAACTCTAATGTGTCTAGTTGTAAACCTCTTTGACTTTGTTATAATTGGAAATGGTTGAGTTGCTTTGATGTGCAGATTAATGTTTTCATCAAATTTGTGACATTTGGACCATATTTTCAAAAAATATTCTTTCTTTCCTCCTTTTTTCTCTATGCTCACCTTCTGGGACTTCAATTATGTGTATTTTGTCCCTTTTATAATCATGGGAAATAGAACTCCTGGAACCTTCTGTTTTTACATTATATAATAGTGAGACCCTTATGATTTATTCCCAAGGTCAGTAGTCACTGAAACAAAGGTAAGTCATAACTTTGAACATGACTCAGCAGTAGAATAATAAACCTCCCATGCAAGTTTCCCACTGGTCAACTAAGCAACTTATGACTGGCAGAGCTATTTGAAAACCTTTGCTAGAGCCTTTTAAAAGCTAAGTACAGAAATATCAGGGTAAAGAAATATACTCAGGAAATAGCATTTGGGGCTTGGCTGTAAGTGATGGGACTAGGGGTTTTTTTTTTAAGCAAAGATACCAGAGCCTGTACTTGCTCCTGTCTGACTTCAAAGCAATCGCCTCAGAGAAAATACCAGCACAAAGCATTTTAGGAATGCTTTTTAGTGGAACTGTCTTCAGAGTCACAGAACACTATCTTTAGTGTCCTAGGAAGAGTTCAACCTTAAGCCCTTGAAGATGGACTTGATTTGTGAAACCAATCACAAATTAGACCAGAGCCTTGTATAGCAAATTAGGAAGATAATCAAGATAAATAATACCACACTGGATTTCTAAATGAGGTGTGACCTAATTGAGTGTTTTTCAGCTTTACTCTGTAAAATTTCTAATTTGGGGATGGTGGAGTGGAACCATACTGCCTACCTTTTTGCTGATGGGTTGGTGTGTATTTGTGATGCCGTTGGTATATCAGGCTCTGACAGGACACAGACTGCATGCTCAAAGGGCAGAGAGGCATAAGTGAAGATGGTTTAGGAGGACCTTTTTACAGTGGTGTGTGTGGGACTGAGACAGCAACTGGGCAGGACAGAGCATGGATCTGGAATGGCTAGTGGAGGACCACACATGTCTACCGTTGTGAGCATTGTTCCTCTCTATTCCAAATAGTGAAGGAGTGGTTCTGTTCCACACTAGAGTTAAAATGTCTATTTGTGGATCTCATTTCTCCCTGATGTTTGTTCCTTAGTCTCTGTGTGCTGCATTATATCAAGTTAATGTCCAAAAATAAATCAATTTATTCCTATCTGAGGAAAATGTGGGCTTTTTAATAAATGATGTTGGGACAGAGAGAAAGCCATCTGGAAAAGGATGAAAGTGAATCTAAATCTCACACTGAAATAAACTCCAAGTGAATCAGAGACCCAAATGTAAAACATGAAACCAAAGACCTATGAATTACAGGAGAATTATTTTATAACCTGGAAGTGAGGAAAGTCTCTCAAAATCCAACAGTAACATAGGGACAAGACTGATAAACTTTACTACCTAAAAACAAACAAGCAAAATGAAACACCATAAGCAAAATCAAAAGACAAATGATAAACTGGGAGAGAATATTTGCAAGTTATTTCACAAATGAGGGCAAGTACACAAAGAGCTCTTAAAAATGGAGAAGTCCCATATACTCGGAAAAGACAAAAGCTCTTAACTCAAGGAACTGTGCTCAATTTTTTGTAATAAGCTGTAAGGTAAAAAATTATGAATCTAAAACCGAATCACTTTGATGTATACCTGAAACTAACAAAACATTGTAAATCAACTATACTTCAATAAGAAAAAAAAAGATACATGCACCCCAATATTCATAGCAGCACTATTTACAATAGCCAACACATGGAAACAGCCCAAGTGCCCATCAATAGATGAATGGATAAAGATGTGTTATCTATCTATCTATCTATCTATCTATCTATCTATATATATATATATATATACACACATACAATGTAATATTATTCAGCCATAAAAAAGCAGGAAATAATGCCATTTGCAGCAACATGATGGACCTAGAGATGATCATAGTAAGTGATGTAAGTCAGTCAGAGAAAGACAAATATCATATGATATCACTTATAGGTGGAATCTAAAAAAATGATACAAATGAACTTATTTACAAAACAGACTCACAGACATAGAAAACAAATATATGATTACTAAAGGGGAAAGAGGGGGAGGGATAAATTAGGAGCTTGGGATTAACAGATACACACTACTATATATAAAATAGGTAAACAACAAGGACCTACTGTACAGCACAGGGAACTATATTTAAAATTTTGTAATAACTATAATGGAAAAGAATCTGAAAAAGAATATAAATAAATTAAATATATATATATATATATATATATATATATATATAAACTCAATCACTCTGTTGTACACCTGAAACTAACACATTGAAATCAGCTATACTTTAAGCCCCAAAATTGTATAGAAATATGGACAAGAGTCACTAACAGAGAGGAATGTGGTAACAGAGAAAAATAAATGTGAACAGCGAGGAATATGGTAACAGAGAAAAATAAATGTAAGTCACTCCTTACACATATGAAATGATGCTCGCTTTCCCTTATAATAAAAGAAACACAAAATTGAATTCTCCTGAATCTAAAAGTTTGATAACATACTCTGTTGAGAGTGGAAGTGCAAAATGGAACAAACCCTACAGAAGGGGATTTGGCAAATTTTAACAAAATTACATATGCATTAACCTTTGACCCAGCAATCCCACTTTTAGGCCTCTACCCTGAAATTTCCATAAATTTGCACAAGGTTATGCAACATTGTTTGTAGTACCAAAAGATTAGAAGCAACCTAAATGTTCACCAACAGGAGAGTGGGCAAATAAACTATAGTTCATAAATGAGTCGGAGACCAGGCAGTCATAAAAAGACAGGAAAATGTGAACTGAAATAATCTCCAGAACATACTTTTAGATGAAAAAAGCTAGCAAACCTCAGTATATAGAGTATGCTATATTTTGTGTTTAGGAAAAAAAGGAGGACATGAATATATTTAGATATTTGCTTATATTTTCAAAAAGAAGCAAGAAAAGTGGTTACCTAGAGGAGATTGGAGGAATGGAGTGAAGAGAGAGTTGGAATTGATACTTCTGTGAGTTTGGTTACCTTCTCACACAGTTTTTCTCCTTTTTATGATATACTTTTTATTATATAAGTTTCAAGTATACAGAATTATAATTTGACATCTGTATATACTACAAAGTGATTACCACCACAAGTCTAGTTACAATCCATCATCATATAGTTGACCCCCTCTTCCCATTTCCCCCAATCCCCCTTCCCTCTGATAACCACTGATCTCTGTATATATGAGTTTGGTTTTATTTTATTTCGCTTGTTTTGTGTTTGTCAGATTCCACATATGAGAGAAATCATTTGGTGTTTTTCTCTGGGTGACTTATCTCACTTAGCGTAATACATTCAAGGTCCATCTATGTTTTCACCAATGGCAGGATTTGATTATTTTTTATGGCTAATATTCCACTATATATATATAAAGAATATAAATAGAATGTAATATATAATATAATGTAGAATATTCCTTATCCATTCATCCTTATCCGCATCTTTGTCATCCGTTCATACATTGATGGGCACTTAGGTTGTTTCCATATCTTGGCTATTGTAAATAATGCTGCAATGAACGTAGGGGTACATATATCTTTTCAAATTAGTGTTTTCATGTTCTTTGGATAAATACTCAGAAGTATAATATCTGGGTCATATGGTAGTTCTATTCTTAATTTTTTGAGGAATCTCCATACTGTCTTCTATATTGGCTGCATCAATTTACAGTCCCACAAACAGTGTGCAAGGGTTCCCTTTTCTCCACATCTTCTCCAACATTTGTTATTTCTTGTCTTTTCAATTGTCATTCTAACAGGTGTCAGCTGACATCTCATTGTGCTTTTGATTGCGTTTCCCTAATAATTAGCAATGTTGAACATCTTTTCATGTGCCTGTTGGCCATCTGTATGGCTTCTTTGGAAAAATTACTATTCAGGTCCTCTGCCCATTTTTTTCTTTTTTTCTTTTTTGTGGTACGCAGGCCTCTCACTGTTGTGGCCTCTCCCATTGCGGAGCACAGGCTCCAGACGCACAGGCTCAGCAGCCATGGCTCACGGGCCTAACTGCTCCGCAACATGGAAGATGCTCCCGGACCGGGGCGCGAACCCACGTCCCCTGCATCGGCATGCGGACTCTCAACCACTGCGCCACCAGGGAAGCCCCTCTGCCCATTTTTAAATCAGGTTGTTTGGCTTTATTTGTTGTTGAGTTGTATGAGTTCTTTATATATTTTGCATATTAACCCCTTATTAGATATATGATTTGCAGATATCTTCTCCCATTCAGTAGGTTGCTTTTTCATTTTGATGTTGATTTCCTTTGCTATTCAGCTTTTTAGTTTGATGTAGTTCCATTTCTTTATTTCTCCTTTTGTTTCCCTTGCCTTTAGAGTCAGATCCACAAAGATATTGCTAAGACGAGTGTCAGTGAGGCTACTGCCAATTTTTTTTTCTAGGCATTTTATGGTTTCAGTTCTTATATTCAAGTCTGTAATCCATTTTGAGTTAAATTTTTGTGTATAGTGTGAGATAATGGTCTAGTTTCATTCTTTTGCATGCCATTGTCCAGTTTTGCCAATGCCATTTATTGGAGTGACTTTCCTCTCTCCATTGTATGTTCTTTGCTCCTCTGTCATAAATTAATTGTCCATATATGTGCGGGTTTATTTCTGTCCTTTCAGTTCTGGTCCATTGATCTGTATGTCTATTTTTTGTGCCAGTACCATACTGTTTTGATTACTATAGCTTTGTAATATAGTGTGAAATCGAGGAGCATGAAACCTTCAACTTTGTTCTTCTTTCTCAAGATTGTTTTGGCTATTTGGGATCTTTTGTGGTTCCATAAAATTTTAGAATTGTTTGTTCTAGTTCTATGAAATATGCCATTGGAGTTTTGATAGGGATTGAAATGAATATATAGATTGCTTTGGGTAGTATAGACATTTTAACTATATTAATTCTTCTAATTCATGAGCACAGAATATCTTTCTATTTGTTTGTGTCTTCTTCAATTTCTTTTATTAGTGTAATAGTTTTCAGTGTACAAGTCTTTCACCTCCTTGGTTAACTTATTTATAGGTATTTTATTCTTTTTGATACAATTGTAAAAGGAATTGTTTTCTTAATTTCTCTTTTTGATAGTTTGTTATTAGTATATAGAAAGGCCACAGATTTCTGTATATTGATTTTGTATTCTGTGACTTTACTGAATTAATTTATTAGTTCTAACAGTGTTCTTTTTTACATCAATCCTGTGTCAAGTTCCTTAAACATGTTAGTATGGATAAGGGCAACAAATGGTTCCCTTCGCTCAGTATGACAATCTCTAGGTCCACCCATGTCACTGCAAATGGCAGTATTTCATTCTTTTTTATGGCTGAGTTAATATTCCGTTGTATATATGTACCACATCTTCTTTACCCAGTTCTCCATTGGTGGACATTTAGGTTGCTTCTGAGTCCTGGCTATTGTAAATAGTGCTGCAATGATCCTAGTTCAGAATTATAACACTATAATAAGTCCCCTACATATGAATGAGTTCCATTCTGAGAGTGCGTTCGTAAGTCCAATTTGTTTGTAAGTCCAAGAAAGTTAGTCTAGGTACCCAACTAACACAATCAGTCATATAAATAGTACTGTACTGTAATAGGTTCACAATACTTTTCACACCAATAATACGTAAAAAACAAACAAACACAAGAAATAATGAAAACATTTTTAATCTTACAGTACAGTACCTTGAAAAGTACAGTAGTACAGTACAACAGCTGGCATACAGGAGCTGGCATCGAGTGAGCAGGCAAGAAGAGTTACTGACTGGAGGAGGGAGAGGAGGTAGGAGATGGTAGAGCTGAAGGACCGTCAGCAATAGGAGACGGAGGGCAGGCTGCGCTTTCACTCATGCCTTACGTGATTGGACATGCGACACACGTTTGCATCTTTGAAAATTTGTAACTTGAAGGTTCACATGTAGGAGACTTACTGTATTAACAATACATTTCTGAGTGAAGTTTGAGATTTCATTTTATTCATTTATCCGTAGATCATATCCCACAAAGGGTGGATAATCAGAGTACTGAAATAATTCTGTTCTCTGTGCAGCTATGTTGCCACATTTCAAATAAAGTTAGGCTCATTTGTCATAAATTGTTTTCCACTTTAGGGGTTTATTTTTATCTTTTTAAAAAATCTTTTGAATATGTAAGATATTTACATGATTCCAAAGTAAAATCTGTGTGAAAAGATGTCCTAGCTACAGTAATGAGGCAAGAAAAACAAAAAAAACCCTGTTATCCAAATAAGAAAGGAAGGAGAAAAACTGTCACTATTTACAGATGATATATAGTATATGGAGAGGACCCTAAAGACTCCTAACTTCTCCATGATTCTCTTGTTTTTAATTGACACCTTTCCAATGGAGAAAGAGGCTCAGGTTTTGTTTTTTTGTTTTTGTTTTTTTGGTGTGTTCATTTCTGCTTTATAACAAAATGAATCAGTTATACATATACATATAGCTCCATATCTGCTGAGGTTTTCTTTAAGTTTTTGAGGCTCCCACTATATTAAACAATAAACAAAAAGTCAAAGCAGGGTTATAAAATGTTTAAATTGTTAATTAAATACTTTAAATATCCACATTTAATGCAGTGCATCCTTTAACACAAAAGTACAAGACAATATAATTATACTAATTACAAGATAATGAAAAATATTAAATTCATCGTATATAACCATTACTATTGTGGTCTGTTTAAGGGACACAAACTAAAAGTTACTTGATAGGCGTGTTCTTTCAATCCTGTGTGTATATCTCTATAACTACTTCTGTACCCTTAGAGATGGTGTTTTACTTAAATCTGGAGACTTTTGTGAATGTAGATTATGCACCAAAGGACTCCCTAGGCCCTGTTAATGACCCTTGTAGCAGGTGCAGGCATAACCCACCTATATTCCCTCAGGGCTGTCCAATGGCCAGCACTACATCTGGTAGCCTGAGGGTGCCTCTGGTGCTCCCAACAGAAACTTTAGCCAAAATACCAGAGAAGAAACCTCTTCCAGCCAGCAGTCCTCAACCAGCTCCCTCATCCATCAGGCAGGAAACTGCGGTGTGTTCTCCACTGGCTCCCAGAGTTGCCCGGGAATTTCAGCCCCTTCTACCCACAGAGCCACCTGCTTGGCCACACCCCCTGCATTCCCCATCTCCCTCCTTCACTCCCCCACCTGTGCTCCCTGGCTTTCCTCCCAAATAAACTGCTTGCTGTGAATCCTTGTCTCAGGGTCTGCTTCTGGGGAAATCCACACGAAGACAACACTGATTTGGGTTTATGTTTTTTGCTTATTTGTTTGTTAAGCATTCACCACATGAAAATATTTACCTCTCACACACTGGGCTCCTCAAAAAGAAGGTGTCAGAGCTTCCAAATTATAGGAACAAAATAAACCAAAACTATAAGTCACGTCAAGTCAAAGACCTTCAAAACGTTCCCTTTTTCTATTTCATCTATTTCATATCCCATTCTATTTCTATAGGTTAAAGGACTAGATTTACTTTATAAAAGTCAGAATTCATT
The DNA here is from genome assembly GCF_000442215.2 of Lipotes vexillifer. NCBI lineage: Eukaryota > Metazoa > Chordata > Mammalia > Artiodactyla > Lipotidae > Lipotes > Lipotes vexillifer. Next base: position 946,205 of record NW_006769631.1, on the reverse strand, counting down.
TTCGTCTATGGACTTAGGTGTACTGGACAATACTTAAATAGAGAGTAATATCTGTAGCATATACTGGAAGACGTCAGATGAAAGGATTTTAAATTATGTCCGGTATACATGAAAGAAGACAAAGAGATGGGTAGGGCTTTCCAGGCTTCAACGCACCAACGTTTGACGTGAGTGATGAGCAACAGTGGGGGCTCAAGTTAGCCTTAGGCTCAGAAACTTTTGCTTGCCATGAAGGAAGTAGATGCCAGCGACAAGGTGTCCTAAATGATGCGTGAGTCGTTACACGTGGGTTCAGGACCCTTGTCTTGTGGTGGGACCAGTGATCATTTTTGCCTCACTCATGCCCAGGAAGACCATGGTTGGCAGCAGCATCATGTCTGAGACCTCACCACGAATGACTCCTCCTTCCATCCCTTAATTCCTCACCTACCTTCTGCCCAGCTCCATGGACTGCTCCTTGTTTCCCTGTTGCATGATTTGCTTTCCTGCCTCTGTACCTTTGCTCATGTCTTCCTTCTTCCTAAATGCCTGTCTACTCCTCCACTCCCCACCCCCTGCCCAACTCATGCATGTCCCCACCTCCTTTCATTGAAGCCACCTTGGGTGTCACACCTGCCATCGATCCTCTCAGCAGTCCTTCCAACTCTGGGTAATTTATCCCTCCTCTGATCTCCTATAGTACATTTCTTCTTCCTGCTCTACCTGCAGTTGACACTTGAACAATACAGGTTTGAACTTCACAGGTCCACTTACATGCAATTTTTTCCCAATAAATATGTACTACAATACTACACTATCTGGTTGGTTGACTCTGCAGATACCGAACCACGGATACAGAGGGCCCACTGTAAAGCTGTTCACAGATTTTTGACTGCTGGTGGCCGTTGACCCCTAACCCCAGCGTTGTTCAAGGGTCAACTGCATTCTTTCTATTATAATTGTGTGTGTAGGCACCTTGCTCCCCTACACGTGTAAGCTCAGTGAGTGATCACCAGTGGGGAATGCATGAGTAAGGGAATGCAGGAACTTTGAAAGTCACTGGATGGAACTGGAGTATTTGGGGTTTTAGATTTTTTGGTCTGTCTTAATTTTTACTGTTTTTGGTGAGTGGGGATGTGTGAAGAAGGGAACAAGATTCTAGGTAAAGGAAACTTTTTTTTTTAACTAAAAGACATGTAAAGAAGAAATCCAGTAATCTTTTGTCCTCTTATAAAGTGTGTGTAGCTCTGAGGTTTGGCTATATGTGCAGGCTGTAGGATATACTTCCATTGGGAAAACTCATGAGTTGGGCTGGTAGCAAGGCTACTCCTGACTGTTGGGAGATAATCTACAGGGGTGTGTGTCTGCATATCTTCTGAGTAAAGGCGCTGACATATTTGTTCCAAACTATCTTTTTGAAGGATGTTTGCATAGCAAATGGCCTTGAAATTGAGCTGGTTTCTCCCTATGGAGCAGAGGGCAGACCTGTTTTCTGTCTAGGATAATAAAGATAATGTCCCCCTCAGGGGTCAAGGTTGATCAGGCTTGCTACCAGCCCCTTAGAAGTCCACGGTTACCTAAACTCAGAGTTTCTTAGCTATGATGCAAACCTGATGAGTGTGTAGAATCCACTTGGGCTGCTCCGTATTGCTCCCATGGGACTTGGGGACAAGGGGAGCTGACACAAACGTGGAGCTCAGACTCATGTGCAATGAGTAATAAAGTCCTCTGTCTCTGACCCAGGAGTCTCCTGTCTTCTGTTGGCATCTATGAAACTGATGAGTTAACTTACTAGCTCACAAGTATGGTAAGATGTCATAGCATTTGTAGTTCTTGACACTAATGATATAGATTTTGATAGTTGAAGATACTCATCTTAATCAAAATCTAATATTTAGGATGATCAGTTCTCCTCAGGTGAGCAATTTCATAGAGGAATTCTGTTACTTCAATGGCTTTATTCCAGGAGTGTGTTAGATACACGGAAGACACAGAAAAGACCCATGAGCCATTTAGCCTGCTCTCTGCTAAGACAAGAAATTGAAATAATTGTGTTCTTAGTTACTAGGCAGATGTCAAATGGTCATTTCTCTACGTTATAGGTTTCCGGTAAAAATAGAGTGGAAATAAAACAACACTTTCCCCAGGATATTCAAAATACTTATATGATCTTTCATCTACTCTAGCAAATAGGTGCTTGTATTCAACACTTACAGGAAGGATGGAAACAATTGATATATTTCTTTCTAGGAGGATGAGATAAGTCTTTCATTATGTGAAAGTAAATTTCTGTTTTTCATTTTTAGATATCAAAATGGAAAACATCAAAAAATTTTTTTGTTTAAGTCACCAGTCTATGATTTTTTGTTTGTTTGTTTTATAGCAGCCAGAACTGACTAAAACACTCATCTTTGACAAAACAAGGAGACACTGAAGCTCCAAACCATACAAAAATGATGGCAGTGGTCCCCAGGGCAGTGAGGATAAGTAGGGACACTGGCAGAAGTGGAGAGAGCACACCCATGTCATGAGAGCAGATCTCAGATGGGGCTGGTGGATACTCCAAGGTAAAGGGCTCAGGGTAGACGGTGCACAAAGCCAAATCCCAGCTAGAGGAGTGGCATGCAGAGAATAAAGGTCAAAGCAAAGAGGGCAGGGCTCAGTGAGGACACAGGCAGAAAAAACATATATTTGCAGGAAGCAGCCTGCCAGCGAACAGGGAGAGGGGAGGACCACACTGTGAGCAGCCCTCCAAGCCCTCCAGCTGCCTAATTTTTCACTGACGAGAAGTAATGTCTGAATCAATTCACTCACCTAATACTGAGCCATAAGAAAAACTCCTTCCAGCCAGGAACCTGGACCCTACCGATATCTACATCCTGCAAGTAGCTCACGTGAGAGAAGGTGAGACAGAAAATAAAACATGAACTGGCAGCACTTCAAAAAGAAGTGAAAGGAAAAAAAAAAAAGGCATCAAAGAATTGAAGGAAAACTGGAAGAAGTCCATGAAAGAACAGACACTAAAGAAAACCCAGCAAGGGCCATGGAGAGCA
>NW_006769631.1:932154-942667 GCF_000442215.2 Lipotes vexillifer | reverse complement strand
CAGGAATGAAAATAGTAAAATAGAGTTTAAAAGGATTAGAGAGAGTAGGTTACACTTAAATAGGGAGATCAGAGTAGGACTCATTGAGGAAATGACATTTTGAACAAAGTCTTAGAGGAGTGAAGGAGTAAGCTGTTCTCTAGGAAAGAGCACCTTAATGTCAGATATAAGACAAGAAGGAAGGAAAATTATAATGATTTTCAGATTATAGGACTGTAAAATTGGAGATCCTAATGGAATAAACCACTTATAAACTGCAAAAGATTTTATTCAGGGTATAAAATTAATATGCATAAATTAATGTTCATATAACAGGCAACAACAAATAGAAGCTATAGTGGAAGAAAAAATCTCATTTACACTAGCAACGAGAAAGGTAAATTACCTAGGAATAAACTTCATAAGAAATGGACAAGATTTATATGAAGAGGTGCTGGGTATAGGTGTTGGAAGCCTAAAAATAGCGTCAGTTTCCCTTGTTAGATGCACTCACTTGAGATCAGGTAGGTGGGAGTTAGGAAACCATCCTGCTGTGGCTCCTGGCCTTGCTACTGGAGAAGAAGGGTGTGGTTTCTTTGCAGCTAGTTCCCGTCTTTATTCTCAAGCTCCCTGGGTCTCAAGAAGCAGCAGTGGTTGTGGCAGCTTCCTGATCTAACTCTGAGATCCTAGGATCATAGGATAAGGTGTCCATTCTCCACATTCAGCCAGTGGCTGTGGCTCCAGCCCTGGCATGGATCAAGTAGCCTCAAAAGTTGCAGCTCCCAGTTCAGCAATGTTGCTCCCTCCAAGATATACGCCTACAAGTGCTTTTCCAGCACTTCCCGATGATTCCATAAGGACTTAATTCCCTTTATTAAATCTCTTCCTGTGTAAAATACACAGAGTGATTTCCGTTTTCTGTACTGAAATTGGTCTGACATATTTGATATTGGAAGTAGTTGCAGAAATCAGGCCCTCAAGATGGGAATCTGGGATTGGATCTGACCTGGCTAGGTTTGAAGATAATGGTGAACTTGCCACCAGGGGAAAATGGGATACTGCAAATGTAGGGCATGCAGTGGAAAAAGTTCTGTAATCACCTGTGGTTGCCTGGAATGAACAGTTTACTGAAGGCAAGGAGGCTTCAGTGGCTGCCCTACTAGATAGCTATGATGGGAATGAGGGATTCAAGAACTTTTGGGATGGGTTGGCCTTTTCTGACTGTATTGGAGAGTTTACTGAAAGAAAATGATATATTGTGAAAGTCCAAAAATACAGAATTAAATTTAATTATGATAACAGTGGCATTTAAAATCAGTTGGTGAAAGATAGATTATTTAGTAATTGAGGTTGGGCAAATGCATAGATATCAAAGTTGGATCCACTGTACTTAACCCACACCAAAACAAATTCCTGAAGGGTCAGATTTTTAAAGGAAAAAAGCAAAATCATGAAACATTAAGAAGAAACCATGAAAGGATTTTCAAAGTAATCGAACAGAGGTGAAGTCCTTTCTAAGTCTAATATACCCAAAAGCAGTAAATAGTAAAACAAAAGCTTGATAAAAGTTGACCAATTAGAAATGAAAAAGGTCTGCGTGGCCAAAAAAACAAAACAAACAACAAAACCAACCCAACAAATAAGCGAGTAAAACAGTGTAAGAAAAGTCAAAAGACATGACAAACTGAAAAAAAGTTTTGACATTCATTTCTAAGGAAAGGACCATTCTTACTATTATATAAAGTGTTTCTATATCCAGTAGAAAAGTGGACAAAATACATAAATAGATAATTCATGGCAAATGAAATACAAATGTGCTTTATCACTCATAATAAGAGAAATACAAATAAAAACATTTTTTCATTTATTAAATTGATCAGTTCCAGTTCTGGCTGAAATGGACTATGTTCACTGCAGCCTATGTCCACCACAGATGACTATTAAAACCTCTGGACAAAATATGAAAAAAATGCTACCATAAGCTGGAGAAAGGGGTGAAAACTCCTGATTGCTTTTTCTTCTCCCCACTCTGTCCTGAGGCCACTCCCAGTCACAGAGCTTCACTGCTAGTGTACAGTGATGTGGTTAACTAGACCCTGATAGAAAACCTGTCCATCTGGTCAGAGGAAATGGGGAAAAGGACACATTGTGCAGAGTATGGGGAGAATCCCTGTCGTTTTTTCTCTCTTTCCCCTCAACATTGTCCCGAGGGCAGCCCCAGTTGCACAGAGCGGCACAACAGATATAAAGTATGGCAGACTCCAGGAGAACCCTATCTCTCTGGCCAGCAGAACTGGAAAAAGGGGGTTCTGGGTGCCAGAGTTTATAAAGGAAATGCCCAAAAGGAGAGTGATGCAAAAGGGAATCCTTAATTCTGTGTAGTGGTTTGTTACACAGCAATAGCTAACTGATACAGGAATCCATGTCATTAACTGAAGTCTGCCCTTTGTGTTGTCCAACAGCTAATTTGTCATACTTAACACAAAGTTTTAATATGCTAATTGTGGAGATGAAAGGAGACCATCTGTGTGAAACGCATTTTTAACATTTCCATTCAATCTTTTTTCCAATCCTTCCAGTCATATAAATATCAGAAGATGACATTATATTGAGGGATGGCCATAAATTCAAGGAATGAGAAGTTAGGAAGAGTGCAATTAAAAAACAAAAATGTAGGGCTTCCCTGGTGGCGCAGTGCTTGAGAGTCCGCCTGCCGATGCAGGAGACGCGGGTTTGTGCCCCGTTTCGGGAAGATCCCACATGCCGCGGAGCGGCTGGGCCCGTGAGCCATGGCCGCTGAGCCTGCGCGTCCGGAGCCTGTGCTCCGCAAATGGGAGAGGCCACAACAGTGAGAGGCCCGCATAACGCAAGAAAAAAAAAAAAAAAAAAAATGTACTGAGTAATCAGTGTCTAAACATGTTGAAGTGCATAAACAATTTGTCCAGATTTTCAGAATAGAAAGAACTTCTGGCCATACCCATGATGGCCACAGGGGAACTGGCCAATAACGTTGTGAGCTGCTATGACAGGCATCTAGAAAGATCAACAAAGGGCCCCTCGCAAGTAATTAGGCTTCTGTGCCTTGCCCCTGGTCTCCCTGTCTTCTGTCTTGAGTCTGGAAGACACAGGGAAGGGGCAGAGGATGGAAAAGCAGACATAGCTTTTCTGGCGTTGTAGGACCTCGAGGCATCTGTTTAGACTGAACTGCGTGTACGGAAGGAGAAAGGGTTCATACATTGTTTTCTTTCATTCCTTTGAGTTATTGCATGCCTACTGTGACTCTAACGCTGTTCTAGGCACTGGGGATGTATCAGTGGATAAAGCAGACAAAATTCCCTGCCCTTGTGAAGCTTACATTCTAGGGGAAGACTGACAATAAATATAATAATATAAAACGTTAGAAGGTGATGAGTGCTGAGGAAAAAATAAATATGCTAAGGTAAGATAGTGGGGTAGGGTGGAGAGCAGGTATTAAATAGGATGGTCAGAAAGGGCCTCAGTGACAAGGTGAGATTCGGTTCCCGCTTCCCGTGAGGGAAGGGAGGAAATAAATCATCTCCTTAATTAACGAAGAGCTTGCAAGGCACTGGGAACACATTCCCAGGGCACAGATCCCGAGGTGGGCGGGGGGATAATATATTGGAATTGGGTTTTTCACTGCCTGATAGTGAATTACAACTAAAATGAGACTTGTTCTTATATTTGAAAGTGACAAGAAAGTTGGACTCTGGACCTTAAGAGACGAAAAAGAGGAAAATGTGAACGAACATATTGCTTTGCAGGTCGCCCACCCCCCCTGTACTCTCGGAGTGACAGCCCAGCCCCGCGAGGCCCCGCCTCTCCACCGTGGTGCCGCCCCCACGCGGAGTGACAGCCCATAAGGCAGGCCTCTTCCTTAGCAGTCTCCGCTCTCACTCCCGGCCACAGCCAGACTAGGCCAGTCTAGTGTTTCGCTGGAGCAGCCTGGTCTCTGCCGGGAGTGACTCACCGCTAAGCCCCGCCTCCCCCACCTCGGCCCCGCCCCCGCCTGCGTGCGATCGCGTCTTGGCCCCGCCCTGCACGCACGGCGCTAGGTGGTACCGGCCAGGCAGGCCGCGGCTCGCCTCCCGCTGCGAGAGTCGGTCGCCCGGCCTGGGGGACTAGCAGGCTCTCGGACCCGCCCCCGAAGACGTGGAGTGCTGTGGCGGCCGGTGAGTGGGGGAGGGGACCTCGGACCCCCTCGCTCTCGGCGGCGCAGAGCCTGGGTCAGTGCAGGTGGTTGAGTCCGGGCTGTCGGGCGGCGGCGCGACGCTTCCAGTGGCTCCTCCCGGCCGCCGCCCTTCCTTTCCGGGGTACCTCCCGGGGTTGGCAATCCCGGGAATGGGAAAGTAGGGCCGAGAGGGACGCCGAGGTTGGGTGTCGTTCGGGTGGGAGTGGCAGTCGCAGGTGGAAGCTGCAGAGGGCCGAGGTTGGTCTGAGGGTGGAGGGTTGATAGAAGAAAGTGGTGAAGCTGAAATCTGGTGGCTGGTGGAGTCAGGATGCGAGGGCTTGGGGGGCTCCAGAGCAACGGGGAATGAGATGAGTGGGGGTGGAGGGGTCGACGAAGCCTAGTGAAGGGCGTTTGAGGGAAGGACCAGCTCACGGGGGCCCATGATTCACGCTTCCCCGACTGTCCGGAGAGCCTGGAGCTTCGGGTATCGGCACGGGCGTGACCCGAGTGAGCTTGCGGTTCGGGGTGATCGGGTTTCCAGTCTTTCGACTGGGACACACAGTACAGCTTAAGTATTAGATGAAAGTCAGGGGCAATGCCTGGGACACCTGAGAAACGTGGCTGGAAGGGGTGCTTCTCCTTTGGAATGCTTCTAATTTCCCTGGAGCCTTGGCGGCGCCAGCGTTGGTGCGGCGCTGTCTTCTGTGAAACCCTATTCCGGCAGCCCAGGCGGTGTATGGAGGTCCCGCACAAAGTTCAGAGTTGAGGTTTTTATTCAGACTCAAAAGCAGTCGTATCACATTCCCTTAAATCCTGGGGAGTTTTAATTTTACAAATATCTAATTTTAAAGATATCCTGTGGGGGTTTTTTTTTTTTTTTAATTTAAATCTTTCTTATCTGGCTACTTTGAATTTTGGAGTCACAGGGAGCTAGAGAACTAGATGTTTTCTAAGAGCCCATTCTGGGAGTATGATAAACAGTTTTAAATTAGCTGTGGAAAGTAGATCATATCTGTTCTGACCAGTTAAAGAATTGTAGAATTGCAGATGAAGAATGAAATTGAAAAGATTTAAACTAATGGAAAGGGATAGAAAAGTCCTGGTAAATTGGAGACTGTGTGTGCTTAAAAGAACAAAAAACAAACACAGTGAAACTTTTTTTCACTGTAAGAGAACTTGGAGGATAGAGAAAAGTATAAGAATGAAAATGAAAACTCCATGTAATTTCACCAACCCGAACATTTTTGTGCAATTCTTCTTAATTCTTTTTGTATTTTTTTGTGTATCTAAATGTACATATTACATAGTTGGGGTCATATTGTTGTATTACTTCGTATTTTGCTTTTTTTCCCTTTGTATTTTTAGCATTTTCCTGGATCATTAAAAATTCTCCCTAAACGTCTTTTTAAATGGTGGTATGTTCATCATGTGAATTCATTCTTTTATCACATATTAGCATTTCAGCTGTGTGCCAGGTCCTGTGCTTGGGGAGGAGATTCATTGTTGCTCTAGGCTTTCAGACATTATTCCAGCTCAAATAAGCAAAGTCTTGGCAGTGTCTCGGGTACCGAGTGTAGAAAGAGAGTATGAGTGCAGCATCTAATCAGGCCTGGACCTGGGCTGCTGTGGCGAGGCTGTCTTCATTGTGTCGTGTCTCATCTCTCCTACACCTTCCTGTGGAGGCCTGAGGCCACGAGGTTCCTAGATATGTTCCTCAGGGAATGGGCCTCACCAGCTCCCCTACATTGTGGGTGTCACTGAGAACTCTTTAGTGAGCGTGCATGTGTGCAGTGCTGATGTTTCATTCTCAAATCTGCCCTCATCTTAGGTGACTCTGAGAGACAGCTGCCCTAGGTCTCAAGGAGGACTGTCCCACAATTGCTCTCATAATTAACTGCTTCTAAGTTGTCCTGCACCTTAGACGGGGCCTCCGGAGGGGTCCTGGCCCTTCTAGCACTTGCCATTAAAATTGCAAGTTTTCTCCTAGGAAATCCTGCTCATCTTCCTCCTTGATCAGTGTGGCCCTTCATTTTTCTCTCACTGATGTGTTCCTATTCTGTCTTACGACTGAGAGTAATTTTGTCATTTTGGATTGTGTTTCTCCTTGAGTCTGAAATGAGGTGATTCCTAAACACAGCCTTATGCATTTACTTATTAGTCTTTGAATTTATGATAATTCCATTGATGTTTTTTTCTTTACCCGAACTCAGGAAGAGAATAAAGGGTCCATTATTCTTTTTTTGAACCGTGATAAAATATGTGAACCACCCCCCTCCATGGTTGAACTCCCAGTGAGTTTCTTTTCATATGTGCATTTCAACCACCAAGGTCAGGATTTAACTCTTACTCTACGCAGGTGATTCCAATAGCGAATGTTAGAGCCACAGGGTTCCAGTTCCTTTGTAGGTCTCCTTTAGCCCTGGGTGCAGTTCACTACGTGATTAAGAAGAACAGAGTTTGAGATGGCTATCTACTGATCCTGTGCCCAGAGCATATGGAACCTAGCTGCTCTGTGCTTTACAGTTATTCCTGGCTGCTGGCCTGGCTGACAGTCTGGATAAAAGGGGGTAATTGGCTGTGGAAGCAGAAATCATTCTACCCTCTAGTGCCCAGGAAGTCTGTGTGTTGAATCATTGCTTGTTTTCAGATAAGCCCCAACAGGAACCGTGAGGCCCTCTGCTGTGTCCACGCTTAAAGTCCTCATGTCCCCCCAGGTGGTATTTTGGTCCCATGTACTAGTCTAGTGTGCATGGTAATGGTGGAGCCAGCCTCTGTTAAGACCCTCCAGTGAAAGTGGATTGCAGAACTCAGGTTAGCCCACGCTGCCATGGGGCTTCTTATTTTCACCACCTTACACTTGATATTCACACCGTTGGGCTAGCCAACGTGAAGAGGTGATTGGAGCAGGCCTGGATGGCGCTGGTCGGTGAACTGCAAGAGTGATGTTGCATGCAGAACACAGAGAGGGGCAGGAATCCCCCAAGGAGAGGGCGTCCCAGAGGTGTTACTGTACAGTGATGGAAATTCCCTGAGCAGAGGACACAAGAAGAAGGGCACAGGGTTTCAGGGACGGGAACACGGGCAGTGTAAGAGAGGTTCCTGCCACTTAGGTCACCCAGCCTGTAAGTACACTGTGGCCCAGTGGATGGCACAAGTGTGAAGCAGCTGAAAACAAGCAGTGTTGAAACTTCCAAGAGCGTCTTATATACTGGAGCCTTGAAGGGGTTGAGGCTTACCAGGCTCCACTGAACTGCTCAGTGCTAGCACTTGGGTTAGTCTGTGAGACTCTAACAGGTGAAAGCACACAGCTACACAGCTGTGGTGAGGCCAGCGTTACTTTTGATGGTGAGACTGTAAATTGGTTAAGTTCAAAAAACGGGGAAGAAAGGTCTTTTGCATACGGTATGGTGTCATTCAAAGAGCATTGGATTTCAGTCTTATCTGTGTCACACTGGTTGTGTGACATTGGGTTTTATTAACATGAAATAGTGTGGTCTTGGGACTAATTGACCCCTAAGGCTCCTTCTGCTCTAAAATTCTCTCCTAGTTCAACTTCTGTGCTGCTTTTGCCAATCTCATGGATAGGACGGATAGGATGTGCCTAGGTCCCGAGTCCTTTCATTCTCTATGCTGTTAACTTTTACCCCAAACTAAACAATCTTTGAAGCTAGGCGGCTTCTTGTATACAAAGTTAGTATGTTTTTAATCTGAGGAATAAAACAAAATATTATCTTGTATTAGGTAATTTTAAAAGTATCATTTGGTCTCTACTACAGTGTATATTTTACACTTACTGTTGAAAATGTGAGGCTTCTATTTTACGAACATAGAAGCCATTTTTTTCTAATCATAAGAAATACCTGCTCACTAAAATTCAAATCAAAAAGAAAAATGTAAAGAAGAAAATAAAACTCATCGTAAATCCTACTACCCAGAAATGGGAATGGAGAAATATATCTGACTAATCACTGGTGGAATTTTTATTAAACACACATACCTACACCGTGACTAACACAAGTGTGTGTAATACACTCATATCACATGTGATGAATACATATGTATACACAAATGTGGTTAAGGATGTGAGCTCTGGCGTCAGGCTGCCTGGTTTTGAAGCCCAGCTTCCCTGCTTGAGACTGCATGATGTGGACAGGCTACTTTACTTCTTTCACCTCAGTTTTCTCATCTGTAAGATGGAAACATTAAAGTTCCTTCATGGGGTTGCTGTGAGAAATGAATGAGTTAATTCACATAAAAATGTGTAGCCCGTGCTTTGATGCAGTAAATCCTCAGCAAATGTTAGCTAGTGTTGTCATTTTGATATCGCTGTGGATGATATATATTCATAAATGGGGTCATACTTTGCATTTTTACCTTATAATGTGTTATGAAACATTCTCCATGGTAATTTAGTTGGATCTGTATCCTAGTATTAATGGTTCTTTTGTATAGTTATACTTTATTTAGCCAGTATCCTGTTGTTTGACTTTATAGGAAAGAAAGGAAAGACAGAAAAAAAGAAAGCTGTAGTGAACATTTATGTACATTTTTGATTTTATTATATGTTTGGTATAAATTCCTAGAACTAGCATTGTTCTGTTAAATGGTATGAGTATTTAATATTGTTTTTCAGATTGCTACTCTGCTTTCTGGGAAGGTGGTATCAAATCACAACATCTGGGAGCAATGTGTGAAAATGCCCAGTTTTCTACTCCCGTGCCAGACCTGGGTTCTGTCCATCTTTCAACAAATCTGAAAAGGGAAAAATAACTCATTGTTACTTTGCGTTTCTTTCTTAGTAACTTTAAACATCTTTTCAAGTGTATATTTCTTCTTTGTGACTTGTGATTTTAGTTTTCTGTATTTTTTGTTGTTGATTTATAAGAACTCTTCGTATATCAGAGATTGTGACATTTTTGTCTGTAATATTTTGGAAGTCTTGTTAAGGTCGTGCTTTGAGTAATGAAAGGCATACAGTATCTCAAATAAGAATAAATCAATGAGCAAGTATTTACTGTGAGCTTCTAGATAATGCTCATATACATGTTGAGAACTGAAAGCTGCCTTACTTTCTCAGAAAGATTGTTTCATGACCTGGTAATTGTGAATAATTCTCACTCACATTAGGCAATGCATAAAGGCTAAAAAACTTTGACCTTTGATGCCTGTGCACATATGCTCCACTGAGCCCTGTATTGTCCCCTTAACCTCACCATTCCTTCCATCTTTGCTATTTGCTAACTCACAGCCATTCTTCCCATGTCCCAGGTTAGAAACCTTGGAATCATCTGGGTATCTTTTCCAAATTGCAGCCTGTCCCATTCTCAGCCTCCCTTCTCAGGCTGCCCCAAGCCCTCGGGTTACTGCAGTTGTACTGTTATACTTAGCCCTGTGTTAGAATGATTTGATGCACACCTGCTTCTCAAAAGTAAGATGTAGACCTTACTTACTTTTGTATCTTCAGACTCTGTCACGGCCTGGCTCATAATAAGCACATGATTAATGATTGTTGTATTTGATATTTCCATGTAAAAGATGATGATGGTAAGCCTCTGTAGTCTACTGGTAGATTAACATTTTTCCCCAACTTTTTTTTTTTAAATTAATTTATTTTTGGCTGCGTTGGGTCTTTGCTGCTGCACGCGGGCTTTCTCTAGTTGCAGCTAGCGGGGGCTACTCTTCATTGCGTTGCGCGGGCTTCTCACTGCGGTGGCTTCTCTCGTTGCAGAGCACGGGCTTTAGGTGTGCGGGCTTCAGTAGTTGTAGTGTGCAGGCTCAGTAGTTGTGGCGCACGGGCTTAGTTGCTCCGCGGCATGTGGGATCGTCCCAGACCAGGGCTCGAACCCATGTCCCCTGCATTGGCAGGCGGGTCCTTAACCACTGCACCACCAGGGAAGCCTCCCCCCAACTTTTTGTTATGAAAAATTTCAGAAGTTCAGGGGAGTTGAAAGAATACCATGAAGAACGCCCCCTAAACTTACCTGTTGAGATTTCTGTCACTCTGACACATAGCCAATCCTCTGCTCAGAAACCCCCAGTGACTCCTTACTGGCTGTCAGGTCAGACGTAAAAGGCAGCATACTTTCTCAAATGGTGGTAACTTACGAACATGTTACCACTCTGCTCTGGTCGGGCCTTTACTCTCAAGTTTCATTGATAACTTTTGCACATGAAGTGTTATGAGTTCCCATAGCTTTAATGGCTCTCTGTTACCATTCTTTCATTCTGTGTAATTCCTGATTATATCATTAGCTATTTGGAGGTGAGAACTCGGTCCTCTTTTTTTTTTTTTTTTTTTTGTGGTACATGGGCCTCTCACTATTGTGGCCTCTCCCGTTGCGGAGC
>NW_006769631.1:873103-931536 GCF_000442215.2 Lipotes vexillifer | reverse complement strand
TTTCTTTTTATGGCTGAGTAATATTCCATTGTATATATGTGCCACATCTTCTTTATCCATTCATCTGTCGATGGACACTTAGGTTGCTTCCATGTCCTGACTATTGTACATAGTGCTGCAGTGAACATTGTGGTACATGACTCTTTTTTTTTTTTTTAATTCTTTATTGGAGTATAATTGCTTTACAATGGTGTGTTAGTTTCTGCTTTATAACAAAGTGAATCAGTTATACATATACATATGTTCCCATATCTCTTCCCTCTTGCGTCTCCCTCCCTCCCACCCTCCCTATCCCACCCCTCTAGGTGGTCACAAAGCACCGAGCTGATCTCCCTGTGCTATGCGGCTGCTTCCCACTAGCTATCTGTTTTACATTTGGTAGTGTGTATATATGTCCATGCCACATGACTCTTTTTGAATTATGGTTTTCTCAGGGTGTATGCCCGATAGTGGGATTGCTGGGTCATATGGTAGTTCTATTTTTAGTTTTTGAAGGAACCTCCGTACTGCTCTCCATAGTGGCTGTATCAATTTACATTCCCACCAACAGTGCAAGAGGGTTCCCTTTTCTCCACACCCTCTCCAGCATTTATTGTTTGTAGATTTTTTGATGATGGCCGTTTTGACCAGTGTGAGGTGATACCTCATTGTAGTTGGTCCTGTTTTGACCTGGCTTCCCTCGCAGATCCTAGCCTGGGGAGTTTGATTTGGCTGATACCTTGAAATAGCATTCCTGATGTATTTGTAGTAGTATTTGAATCCAGCATTGATTTATAACACCAGTATTGCACCAAACAAAACTTGTACTCTGTTAGAGAAAAACAAAGCTTATCAGTCCAGGCCTAACAAGCTGGATCTGTTTGATCAGCTTGCTGAAAGATTGTGATTTCCCCCAAAGAAAGGAAAGATGTTCTGTGTTGTTGGTCATTCCTTTTGTGATTGTTCCCAAGAATTGATTTGCACTTCTACTTTGGAGTCATTGAAACTTACATTAAGTACAAAGTTAGAATAAATGAGTCTAAAGTCTGAAAATTGCCCCTGTTGAGAGTCACGGAGTTAGAGAGGTCCACATGAGAAACATTTTCGAGGGAGGCCATCAGGCCTTAGTGACGGATGCCATTTGTGGGTTTCCAGGTTGACTCCATTATCTTCCCAGCTTGGTGACAGAGATAAAGATGACATCCCTGAGAAAGTTAGGGACACTGGGAAGGGAAGCTGATGCTGGGGGCATCAACTCCATACAAAAACATGAAATTGGGCTGTGTCAGTTCCCTGCCCATAATGAATTGGTGATTCCCATTGTTTGTTGGACAAGGTCCAGTTAATTTGTAATAATCAGGGGTCTTCATTACATACCAGCTCCCATCCTCCCTTCCTCTAACACATAGTTAATGCTCCAGCTGTACTTACTCACTTGTATTTCTCTGAGTCTCTTGGCTATTTTTTTTTTTTCTTTTTGCGGTACGCGGGCCTCTCACTGCTGTGGCCTCTCCCGTTGCGGAGCACAGGCTCCGGACGCGCAGGCTCAGCGGCCATGGCTCATGGGCCCAGCCACTCTGCGGCATGTGGGATCTTCCCGGACTGGGGCACGAACCCGTGTCCCCTGCATCGGCAGGTGGACTCTCAACCACTGCGCCACCTGGGAAGCCCCATCTTGGCTATTTTTCATCATTGTTTTGTAGGGGAACACTATTTCCTCTGCCTAGAATGCCATCCGTTGTCGATCTGGCAAACTCCTATTCATTCTTCTAAATCCTGTTCAGGTCACACCCTTTGTAAATACTTTCTTAGTCCTCTTGTGTGAGCACATTTTACACTGTTATCATTCACTTACCTGAATGTACCCCCTGCCTTATTCTGAGCTGCTTACAGATACGAGTGGTGTTTCCCTCATTTTTGTATAGGGCCTGGCTCGCACAGGTGCTGTGAGTCATTGGGTGAGCCTGTCATGCAACCCATCTGGCTCGTGAGAAATTTTTTTCTGTCCAGGAAGCCAGAATTAGGTTTAATTAAGAGAAAATACAAATACAGTCTATATTTATTTTTCCCATTATAACCCATCTTTGCTTTTTATTTTCAGCAAGTTTGTCAAAGATGAAAGTGACCTTGTCAGCTCTGGATACTCATGAGAGCTCTTTCATGCCTCTGGTTGTCATAGAACTTGCTCAGGATGTCAAGGAAGAAACCAAAGAATGGCTGAAAAACAGAATTATCAGTAGAAAGAAAGATGGAGGTGAGTAAAATAAACATCACTCAGATTTAGTCATGCCAGTGAGTAAAACTGTATTTTCAAATGTATTTCACAGTTTTTTAATTGATATATTTTTAAAATTAATGTTCATTTCTTTGCTCTTTATTATTTATCTAGGACTTGAAAGGAGGTCTTAAATCAACATTAGATTGTAAGTCTCTCTTAGACCATAAGCAACGTGAGTGATTTTGTTCACAGCTATAAACCCTGTGCCTATGTACAGTGCCTGGTGCATAGTAGGTGCTTAATAAATATTTGTCAAATGAATGAATATCTTTGAGTATTCTTTCTGTGTTGGTTATGGTGCTAAGGGAGAGAGAAACACACTTCTGCCGGCAAGGATGTTACTGTCAGGGTAAAGAGACTGAACGCTAGTTCCAGGAAATTGAAGGAACAGGAAAAAAGGCTAAGGAAAAAGCTGTTACAAAATACTGCATGATACGTAAAAAAAATCGTTATGTATACTTGCTGTGAAAGTAAAGTGGGTCTTCCCTGGTGGTCCAGTGGTTGAGAATTCCCCCTTCCAATGCAGGGGACGCGGGTTCGATCTCTGGTCGGGGAACTAAGACCCCACGTGCTGCAGGGTGGCTAAGCCTGCATGCCGCAACTACTGAGCCCACATGCCACAACAAGTGAGCCCGCATGCTGCAGCTAGAGAGCCCACATACTCTGGAGGCCATGCGCCACAACTACAGAGCCCACGTGCTCTGGAGCCCGTACGCTACAACTTGAGAGCCCATGTGCTCTGGAGCCTTTGTGCCACAACTAGAGAGCCTGTGTGCTGCAACTACCAAGACTGCATGCCACAACTAGAGAGAAGCCTGCACGCTGCAACAAAAGATCCCATGTGCTGCAACTAAGACCCAACACAGCCAAAAATAAATAAATATTTTTTTTAAAAGAAGAGAGAAGATTATAATTACCAATAGGAAGAATGAGGTATGTAACATTACTACAGTTTCTACAGATATTAAAAGGAAAATAAGGATGTATAATGAAAAAAAAAAAAAGAAAGTAAAGGGAAGGAAGAGGTGACACTTGGTGATGCTTTTTGGGGTGGTAAGGGATGACTTTATAGAAGAAGCTGAAGGTTAGCCCTCTCCTGTAGTGCACAAAAAGGGGGCTAGATCTGGGTAAGAGGGTGGAGGGCGTTTTACATGAGCAGACACTTCATAAAACTACACAAAAGAACCACTAAAACTTCACTAAGTCTCGAAACACTGGACAAAGCATAAATAAGACTCTTTTAAAAAACGATTTTGACTATAAGTGGAAATGGCTTCTTAAAAATAAAACTTTGAGTCAAAGTGGAATTTTTAATTTTTTTCAAACAATTGAACCAAAAAAAAAAAAACCTTTAAAAACAAGAATACTTGCTTGCTGAAATCTGAGGTGTTTCACTGGACTGGAGACTCTTCTTTAAAATCCCTGTGGTGGGACTTCCCTGGTGGTGCAGTGGTTAAGAATCTACCTGCCAATGCAGGGGACACGGGTTCAAGCCCTGGTCCGGGAAGATACCACATGCCTTGGAGCAACTAAGCCTGTGTGCCACAACTACTAAGCCTGCACTCTAGAGCCCTCAAGCCACAACTACTGAGCCCACGCACCTAGAGCCCATGCTCTGCAACAAGAGAAGCCATCACAATGAGAAGCCCACGCACCACAACGAAGAGTAGCCCCGACTCGCTGCAACTAGAGAAAGCCCGCATGCAGCAACGAAGACCCAACGCAGCCAAAAATAAATAAATAAATAAATAAATTTAAAAAATAAATAAAAAATAAAATCCCTGTGGTGTAAGAACATTTGTAGTGTCTTAGAGTGAGAGAGGCCAGTGTATTCCCAGTCGTCTCCTCTGCTCTTTGTGTGGCTTTAGCAAGGACACATGAGGATGGGGAGGACATGGCATCCTCCTGCAATGCTGGGGCACTCATAAAAGAACATTCCAAAAAAGTATTCTGGATCTTTCAGGTAAAGGTATTGGATTTAACACTCATATTTACTTTTATTCTCTTACAAACTCCTATTAAAATGACAATACAAGGATATTTTAAAGAAAGACCTAAGTCCACATTGACAAGAAGGAGAAGATATAACAGCAGCACCATTCTAGAAGCTAGTAAACAGGTGATGAGTAGTGAGTAACTTCTCAGAGTTGAGAAATCCAGAGCTCAAGCTTGCAGGGGAGAAAACTGAGATACAGTTTGGTTTACACTCTGCAAAATATTCCTAAAGACTCAGGAACTGGTGACATTAGGAGCCTGTAGAGGTAGAAATAAACATGGTACCAAGAAAAAAAAAAAAAGAATGGGCCGAGATCTGTTTAAGAAATAGTCTGATCCCTAGGTCCCTCCTGTATTCTACCACCCCAGCAGAAGTCTCTATTATTCTCTGGAGAGGGTCAGATGCATGGATTTTGGCACGGGGGCTTTATGTACAGTTGGTAACAGATTCTGTACTGAAAAAGAGATAATTAATTGAATATTGTTACCCCTGTCCTCCATCCCACCAGTCTCATACCTAATTAAGTTGCCACAGTGTAATCATCTCGGAAGGAGATTTGAATAATCTTTCCTTGAGGAATCTGAGCAACTCAAGACAAAATAAAGGTGCAGAAATTGAGAGTTGCCCATGGAAAGTAATCTGGCCAGACTACCTTGCATTAAAGGCCATCTTTTTTTTAAAAATAAATTTATTTATTTTGTTTATTTATTTTTGGCTGCGTTGGGTCTTCATTGCTGCGCGTGCGGGCTTTATCTAGTCGCGGAGAGCAGGGGCCACCCCTCGTTGAGGTGCACGCAGGCTTCAGTAGATGTGCCCGTGGGCTCTAGGGCGCAGGCGCACAGGCTTAGTTGCTCCGCGGCATGTGGGATCCTCCCGGACCAGGGCTCGAACCCACGTCCCCTGCATTGGCAGGTGGATTCCCAACCACTGTGCCACCAGGGAAGCCCCAGAGGCCATCTTTGATGAGTTCCATCTAAACCTTCAGAACTTCTGTTCCACTTCTTAGAACTGCTTTCTTAAACATGAGCTTATAAAAAAAGATCACCAAACATCTGAGGAAAATCCCTAACGTGAAAGAGAAAGCTAAAAAAGATAAAAGAAAACCAGGTAGGAGAAAACCAAAAGAGAATTAAAAACTCAGTTCTCAGCGTTATGAGAAGACAAACCACCTACACATCAAGAGTAGGATATTGTAAAATAATCATTTAGGAAAAAAAGCAGCTCATAAAATGAAAGTATGAGAGCAAAATTTAAAAACTCAGTAAAAGGGTTAGAAGACAATTTTGACAGAACCTCCCAGAAAGTAGAGCAAAAAGGTAAAGAGTTGGAAAATCTAAGAGAAAAAAAATAGGGAAATTAGAGGACTAGTCCAGGAGGTATACCTCTGAATAAAAGTTCTAAAAAGGGAAGAGAGAAAAAGGAGAGGAAGAAATCATCAAAGAGAAACTCAGGGCTGATGTGTGCTTTTTCAGATTGAAAGGGCCCATGCAATGCCCAGCACTGTGGCTGAAAATGGCATATCACTGGAAGGTTTCAGAACCCTGGGGACAGGGAAGATACTACAAACTTCCAGAAAAAAGAAAATAGGTCAGAAACCCTGGAAGCTAGAAGGCAGTGGTATAATATCTTCATTTCTGAAGGAAAATGATTTCAGTCCAGAATTCTGAACCCACTCAGCTGTCAACAAGGTGTGAGGGCGGAGTGAAGAGAGATTTCTCTAAGAAGATAATGTTAACAGCCTGTCTCTCTTGGCAGTGTGTTGAGGGAAGACTTAAATAATTGGCAGAGCTTGGGGGATTGAATTAGCAGTAAGTACATAATAAACCAAGCATATGATAAGATACCAATTTTGGGGAAAATGGTAAGTTGTAGGGAAGGAAAATCATAGCATGTTGTAAGGCTCAACTATAACGTATGTAGTCATAATAATGAAAATACTGTTGATGGGATGAGAAGGATGATATGACGATATTGTGAGAATGGGTTGATGGAAAGAAAGGGTGGGTGGAAATGGTGAAGGTGGGTTGGAAAGAGAGCTAAATCCTCATTTGCCAAGGTTTAAACAAAAATAAATAGCTCTATAAGCATGTTGTTTGGTGATGTGAAAAGAAACCACAAAGGAATCACCTGAACAAGTTGAAAGTCATTGCCTTGGTGGGCGGGGTGCTGGTGGGGGGTTTGGGGACTATTTTTCAGAACAAGATGTTGACAGATGTTTCTCTGTGAAGGTTATATCCTTTTATACTCCCCTAGTGACGTCTCAGAGTGCCTTTCCCCTCTCACTCCGTGTCAGTTTGCGTCGTCCAAGCAAGAGATGCCAAACGGGATTATTTTATTTTATTAAAAAATTTTAAAAAATTTTTATTTATTTATTTTTGGCTGTATTGGGTCTTTGTTGCTGTGAGCAGGCTTTCTCTAGTTGTGGCGAGCAGGGGCTACTCTTGGTTGCAGTGTGCGGGCTTCTCATTGCTGTGACTTCTCTTGTTGTGGAGCACGGCCTCCAGGCGCACGGGCTTTAGTAGTTGTGGCTCGCGGGCTCTAGAGCACAGGCTCAGTAGTTGTGGTGCACGGGCTTAGTTGCTCCGCGGCACGAGGGATCTTCCTGGACCAGGGATCGAACCCATGTTCCCTGCATTGGCAGGCAGATTCTTATCCACTGCACCACCTGGGAAGCCCATCAAATGGGATTTAATGCACAGGAGGTTTGTTGAGGGGAACATCTGTAGAAAGATAAAGGGAGAAGCAGCAGGCTTAGACATTGAGAGCCTTCAGACTTTGGTGTAGGCCTAACACTTCAGAAAGGAGAGAGGGAAGAAGGAGGCTTGGATAGGAAGAGCCTCCAACTACAGCACGGTTCTGAGAACATATGAGCCAGGCCCAACATTGCCCTTTAAAGGAAACGCATGTTGAGCAGAAATGGCCTCATTCCAGTGTCCCCTGCGTGTTCACCCTGTGGCTGGGAGCAGCTAGGGGGAGCATGGTCTAGGTGTGAGGGTGCTGTGGCCAAAGGGGGGCAGCAGGAGGCTGCAGTCAACTCTGCTCCTCACAGCAGATTCTTTTGATGGGAGATCTGGGTGGAGCCGGGCACTTCCATGGCTACCATACCCACCAACCTAGTTTTTAACCCTACTTTTGATTTTTGCAGTGTGAGAAGTGAAAAGTAGCATATTGGTGTTGGGGTTTTTTTTTTTTTTTTTAATTAAACAGAGCACCCAAATGGATTTATTCAGCTGACTTTTGTTTTATAGCAACATTTTCTGAAGAGGTGACTCATGGACAGTGACACTTGAAGAAATTCTGTTACGGGAACAAAGGACAGATTGCTTAGGTCAAAAAGACTGCACATAATGCCCTACTCTTGAAGACTTAAAATGCAAATAAACATAAAATACGTTTGGAGTAATTTCACAGTAAAGAAATCTGTTCAACTTCGTTTAACCCAATTTTTTGATGGTATTTAATCACAGATCCCCTTTTCCCATGCAGCATCTAGTATGGGTCATTGAATATGCTTTGGGAAACACTATTGAGGTAGCATTTAAGAAGAGTGGAACTTTAGAAGGGAAAATAGAAAACATACATACAAATCAATGTGGTAACTTACAGATAGGTTTGCAATTCGTATATAAAATACAACCAAAGTCCAAAGCACTAGCCCTTAATAGCAGCCAAATTAGCAGGACTCACTTTCAGAGAACATGGAGTTAAAATTCTTAACCATTTCCAAAATGCTGCTTCTCAAAAAACACTAGGCTAATGCCCTATCCATGGAAGAGAAGAATCCTACAAGTTTTTTTCTCTCTCCTTAAACACACACATTGCATTTATCTTAATATGAATGACATTAAGGATTTTATATTTAAGAGACATTTGTGTTTTCTTTAAATTGAATATATCTTTTATATATATATCTTTTATTGATTTTTTATTAAAGTCTTTAGTACCTCTGTTGTAAATTACCTAAATAATAGTGCCATAGTACATTAATCTGTTAATCCTTTGGGTAAGTGAAATATAAATTCTGCTATTATCCTGTTACCATCTGATTAGTAGTTTATAATTCCTGTCAGTCCTCTAGAGAGGATAAATAGTAAAGAAATAAATGTACCTTAAAAAGTTTGGTGTAGGTAGAGATTAAAAATAAGGAAAAAAAATTCCTTTTTCTCCATAATATTTTAAGTGAAATAATTCCATATACAGTATCAAATCACAATATCTACTCTTAACATTTTGTGAATCTGTTTAAGAAAAATACCTTTAAACGTAATTGCCTGTATTTATGGGAAAAATCATTGAAAAATTATTTTGCTCCTTATTTAGTATTTAACGTTCACAAAATCTGTTGTAGTCCGATGTAACTGTGTTATATTTGCAGCATTTTTATTGGGATATTTTATTTCAAATTAATTTTCTTAAATTTTGGTATTTTATTTTTATATTAACCTATTTCCTTTTGCTCCATATTTTTACTGAGAGCTAATAAATATTCGATTCTTGTCTCATATTCTAATTTGAGTTACTGGCAAGCCACTTATTATTACATTTTCCAATTTTGGCATTTATTGCAAAAAGCTGTAAAGAACTGCCATCCCCAGCTTACTTATATTTCTTATTTATTTGGAAGATAGATTGAAATTGTTAATATAATTTATTTGCCTTCTGCCAAACTAGGAACATAATATTTATTTAGAAGGCTTTCATTTTTGAAACTTTTATGTTTATCTCTAAGATTGTGCTTATCTTTTGTTTCTGAAGGTGCTCAGCTGTTGTTTAGACCGTTGTTAAATAAATATGAGAAAGAAACACTAGAAAATCAGAACTTATATCTTGTTGGTGCCTCCAGGATTAGATTGTTACTGGGGGCAGAAGCAGTGGGATTGGTGAAAGAGTGCAGTGATAACACCATGAGAGCCTTCATGTATGGAACCCGACACAACTTCAAAGGTTTTGATGGTGAGTTCCAAGATTGCTTCTACCAGAATCAGTTTATCAAAGAGAAGTTTTTGATGAATAGATCAGGGGTCAGCAAACTTTTTCAGTAAAGGGCCTGATAGTAAATATTTTAGGCTGTGTGTACGATATGATCTGTCGCAATTATTCAACACTGCCATTGCAGAGCAAAAGCAGCCTTCAGCCATAAGAAGTGAATGGGTAAGGCTGTGTTCCAGTAGAATTTTATTTATCAAAGCAGATGGGGTCAGATTTGGGGTTGCAGATTTACTTTGTAACCCCTAGAATAGATGAACATAAACTAGGATGACACATGTAACTTATATTATTCTACTTCTTAGAATGGTGAATGTTCACTGGATTGATACAAATAAGAAACACAGTAGTATTCCAGTGTCCTATAATCCCCTATTCTGATTCTGTTCTGGCTTCAAAGGGGGGTTCCAGAATAGAGTGGTTTCTGGAAAGAACTGAGAAAGCCAGGATGGCTATGTTATCAGAGTGGGAGTTTGCTTTCGGAACCAGACTGGTCCCTTTCAGGGCTTTCAGAGTTAGGAAATGTGATTTCGACTTCTTCAGACTCTCTCGCTCTGGATTTTTTTATATTAGGAAATAAATGATCAAGGTGAAATTCACCTCATTTGAGAGGATTCACCTGTCAAGAAACAACACTATTTTCCTATCAGACTTTCTTCTCCCTCATTTATGGGAGGGATGTTCAACTGCAGAAGGGAATGGCCTGGGCTTGAGAGTTTGAAGGAGGAGAATTTGCCGTGTAGGCAAACTTCAGTTGCATCCCTCGTTAAAAATACTGTTAGAATTAAAGAATGTATTGCCTTCAGCTCATCGGTATTAAATGAGATCAAGCAAGTGTCTGCCATTTGGATGTTTGTACTATATTATAGAACGATTAGTATAATAATTAAAGAATTATATATTATATGAAGGCATTACAGAATATTTTTATTCTTATAAAATATCTAAGGAGCTTTATGTTCTATTTAATTTGTTAGTTTTATACTTTGCTTACTCATGTTTATTATTTATTGTCTATATCATTATTTCATAATCCCAGGTTATTTGAATATTATTAATTTTATTTTGGCTATTACTGAGAAAATAACTGTAAATCTTTGTTTTATTTTAGATGATAATGATGATTTCCTCACCATGGCAGAACGTCAATTCATTATCAAACATGAACTTGAAAGTCTTAGAGCCAGAGATGAAAAAATGATCCCTGGTTACCCCCAGGCAAAGTTGTACCCAGGAAAATCATTATGTAAGTCATTGTGTCAACCGGCTTCATGAATATACCTTCTAATGCAATTATTTTTGCTTAGTAGACATAAATAACAAATTACAGAGGCTTTTTTCCCCTCTTACTGAAGAGCTTACACAACTTTACAGTAACTTATTTTTCATAGTTGTATCTTTTGCCTTTAGACCTTAATTGTATTGCATCTGTAGATCAATTTATTTGTTCTTTATGGTTCCCTGCTTCTTATTTACAAGGTCTCACAGCATTCAGTAAGCTTAAAATTCAGCGTGAACATATTTGCATATTACTCAGTTAAAATTAGCAAAGCTTACCTTATACCCAAACCTTGTAGTATGATGAAAATCTGTGGAGGAATAAAAAAGAGACACAGTCTTTTCCTGAAGCTCTCTTCCCATCTCGTCTCATCCCACTGGGTATGAACACGTACAAACATAGAAAGGCTTAAGAAGATTCGCAGTGTGACATAATAGCTGAATGCAAATTAGCAGTTTGTAACTTTCTGATTTTGTGTAATTCCATTTGAACGAAAATACTAGTTTGCAGACCGGAAGTATTTACTACAATGTGTAATTCCAAATTTGCCTCAAACCCAGATAATGGCAAGGCCCAGAGCATTTTTGCTGCCTAAAATATTCTTTAAACATAGAGGTTTCTGTGTCCCCTAGTCTGGTTTCCTTCTAATAGTCAGTGTCATCCAGGAGGACGGATGCCCAAGAGTCAGTCCATATTCAAATTTTCTCACTTGTCACCAAATGTATTTTAGATCTGGTTTGTTGAAACCAAGATCCAATCATACATCACCCATTTTGTTTGGTTATTATATCTCTTAAGTCTCTCTTTTTTTCTATTGTGATGAAATACATATAACATATGTTATATATGATTTTTAAAAATAAATTTATTTATTTATTTATTTTTGGCCGCGGGAAAATCATTATGTAAGTCATTGTGTCAACCGGCTTCATGAATATACCTTCTAATGCAATTATTTTTGCTTAGTAGACATAAATAACAAATTACAGAGGCTTTTTTCCCCTCTTACTGAAGAGCTTACACAACTTTACAGTAACTTATTTTTCATAGTTGTATCTTTTGCCTTTAGACCTTAATTGTATTGCATCTGTAGATCAATTTATTTGTTCTTTATGGTTCCCTGCTTCTTATTTACAAGGTCTCACAGCATTCAGTAAGCTTAAAATTCAGCGTGAACATATTTGCATATTACTCAGTTAAAATTAGCAAAGCTTACCTTATACCCAAACCTTGTAGTATGATGAAAATCTGTGGAGGAATAAAAAAGAGACACAGTCTTTTCCTGAAGCTCTCTTCCCATCTCGTCTCATCCCACTGGGTATGAACACGTACAAACATAGAAAGGCTTAAGAAGATTCGCAGTGTGACATAATAGCTGAATGCAAATTAGCAGTTTGTAACTTTCTGATTTTGTGTAATTCCATTTGAACGAAAATACTAGTTTGCAGACCGGAAGTATTTACTACAATGTGTAATTCCAAATTTGCCTCAAACCCAGATAATGGCAAGGCCCAGAGCATTTTTGCTGCCTAAAATATTCTTTAAACATAGAGGTTTCTGTGTCCCCTAGTCTGGTTTCCTTCTAATAGTCAGTGTCATCCAGGAGGACGGATGCCCAAGAGTCAGTCCATATTCAAATTTTCTCACTTGTCACCAAATGTATTTTAGATCTGGTTTGTTGAAACCAAGATCCAATCATACATCACCCATTTTGTTTGGTTATTATATCTCTTAAGTCTCTCTTTTTTTCTATTGTGATGAAATACATATAACATATGTTATATATGATTTTTAAAAATAAATTTATTTATTTATTTATTTTTGGCCGCGTTGGGTCTTCGTTGCTGCACACGGGCTTTCTCTAGTTGTGGTGAGCGGGGGCTACTCTTCATTGTGGTGGCTTCTCTTGTTGTGGAGCACGGGCTCTAGGCACGTGGGCTTCAGTAGTTGTGGCACACAGGCTCAGTAGTTGTGGCTCATGGGCTCTAGAGCGCAGGCTCAGTAGTTGTGGTGCACAGGCTTAGTTGCTCCGTGGCATGTGGGATCTTCCCAGACCAGGGCTCAAACCTGTGTCCCCTGCATTGGCAGGCAGATTCTTAACCACTGCACCACCAGGGAAGTCCCTACATATGATTTTTAAGTGTACAGTTCAGTGGTATTAAATACATTCATAAAGTTTTACAACCATCATCACCATCCATCTCCATAGCCCTTTCCATCTTGTAAAACTGAAACTCTGTACCCATTAAACAATCACTGTCCCTTCTCGCCTAAGTTTTGAAATCAGGAAGTTTTGTGTTTCTTTTTCGAGATTGTTTTGGCTATTTGAGGTTCCATGAAATTCCATATGAATTTTAGGATGGGTTTTTCTGTTTCTGCAAAAGACATCATTGGGATTTTAATGGGGATTGCATTGAA
The DNA here is from genome assembly GCF_000442215.2 of Lipotes vexillifer. Lineage (NCBI taxonomy): Eukaryota > Metazoa > Chordata > Mammalia > Artiodactyla > Lipotidae > Lipotes > Lipotes vexillifer. The sequence goes on along the minus strand of NW_006769631.1, from coordinate 918,600 downwards.
TCTGTACATTGCTTTGGATAGTATATTGACATCTTAACAAGATTAAGTCCCGTGAATGTGGGATGTGTTTCAATTACTTTGTGTTTTCTTTAGTTTCTTTTAGCATTGTTTTATAGTTTTTATTGTACAAGTCTTTTACCTCCATAGTTAATTCCTAAGTATTTTATTCTTTATCATGCTATTAGAAATGGAATTTTTTTCATTATTACCTTTCCAGATAGTTCATTGTTAGTGTATAGAGATGCAGCTGAGTTTTCTGTGTTGACTTTGTATCCTGCTACTTTGCTGACTTCATTTATTAGCTTTGACAGTACTTCTGTGGAAATTTTAGCGTTTTCTACATATAAGATGATATCATCTGTGAACAGGGATAATTTTACTTCTTCCTTTCCAGTTTGGATGCTTTTTGTTTCTTTTTCTTGCCTAATTGCTCAGGCTAGAACTTCCAATAGTATGTTGAATAGAAGAGATGACAGTGGGCGTCTCTGTCTTATTTCTGATCTTAGAGAAAAGCTTTCATTCTTCCACCATTCAATATGATGTTTGCTGTGGGCTTTTCATAGATGGATTGTATTATGTTGAGGTAGTTTCACTCTATACTTCACTTATTGAGTGTTTTTTATCATGAAAGGGTATTGAACTTTGCCGAATGCTTTTTCTGAACCAGTTGAGATAATCATCTGATTTTTTTTCCCCTTCATTCTGTTAATGTGGTTTATTACATTGATTGATATTCATGTGTTGAACCATTCTTGCATTCTGGGAATAAATCCCACTCGGTCATGGTGTATAATTCTTCAAATATGCTGCAGAATTCGGTTTGCCAGTATTCTTGTGGGTTCCCCCCCCCCCCGCTTCATTCTGTTAATGTGGTATATTACACAGATTGTTTTTAGTATGTTGAGCCATCCTTGCATTCTAGAAATAAATTGCACTTGTCATGGTGTATAATTCTTTTAACAGGCTGCTGAATGGAGTTTGCTAGCATTGAGTATTTTTCCATCAGTGTTCACGAGGGATATTGGTCTGTAGTTTTCCCTTCTTGTACTTTTGTCTGACTTTGTATCAGGGTAAAGCTGGCCTCATAGAGTGAGTTAATAGTGTTCCTTCCTCTTAAATTTTTGGGGAAAGTTTGAGAAGAATTGTCATTAGTTTTCCTTTAAATATTGGTAAAATTCACCAGCGAGGGTATCAGGTTCAGGGTTTCTCTTTGTCAGGAGATTTTTAGTTAATGATTCAATCTCCTTAATACTTATAGGTCTGTTCTGTTCACATTTTCTCTCCCTTCCTGTTTTAGTCTTGGTAGGTTTTGTGTTTCTAGGAATTTGTCCGTTTCATCTAGGCTATCCAGTTTGTTGGTATACAAGTGTTCATAGTACACGCTTACAACCCTTTTTATTTCTTTAGAATCAGAAGTAATGTCCCCATTTTCATTTCTGATCATAGTAAGTTATGTCTTCTGTCTTTTTTCCTCAGTTCATCAGTTAAAGATTTGTCAATTTTTTTTTTGGCTGTGTTGGGTCTTTGTTGCTGTGCGTGGGCTTTCTGTAGTTGCGGCGAGTGTGGGCTACTCCCCGCTGTGGTGCACGGGCCTATCATTGTCACGGCCTCTCCTGCTGCAGAGCTTGGGCTCCAGGCACGTGGGCTTTAGCAGTTGTGGTGCGCGGGCTCAGCAGCTGTGGCTCGCAGGCTCAGTAGTTGTGGCGCACAGGCCCAGCTACTCCACAGCATGTGGGACCTTCCCGGGCCAGGGATTGAACCTGTGTCCCCTGCATTGGCAGGTGGATTCTTAACCACTGTGCCACCAAGGAAGCCCCCAGATTTGTCCATTTTGTTGATCTTTTCAAAGAACCAACTTTAGTTTTCTTTAATTTTCTCTATTATCTTTCTATTCTCTATTTTGTTTATGTCTGCTCCAATCTTTTTTATTTGCTTCCTTCTGCTAGCTTTGGGTTTAGATTGTTCTTCTTTTTCTAGTTCCTTAATAGTAAAGTTAGGTTGTTATTTGAGGTCTTTCTCGTTTTTAAATATCAGCATGTATAGCTATCAATTCCCCCCTTAACCTTGCTTTCTCTGTGTCCCATAAGTTTTGGTATGCTGTGTTTTGTTTTCATTCATTTCTAAGTATTTTCTAATTTCCCCTGTGGTTTCTTCCTTGACCCACTGGTTGTTTAAGAATGTGTTGTTTAATTTCCAAACATTTGTGAATTCCCCAGTTTTCCTTCTGTTATTGATTTCTAACTTCATCTCGTTGTGGTCAGAGGATACTTTTTATGATTTATATCTTTTTAAACCTGTGAGGCTTAATTTATGACCTAACATACGGTCTGTCTTGGAAAATGTCCCACATACACTCAGGAACTAAGAGTGTGTTGGTTCTTTATTTACTGCCTGACTTATATGTAAACTGCATTTTGTAGTCTCCCCTGTCTCTGAGTTATACTGTAGATATGTATTACGGATGTTTTTGCTTGCTTTACCTTGTTGACCTGTATGGCTTTTAGGAGGTGTCTGGAAATCTGAGTGCAGGTACTCATCATTCCTGTTTGTCTGCCTTTCCAGTTATCTGCATATGTCTTGATATTAATTATTCTGTAGCAGGTTGTTTTTGGACATATGTTCTTTCAATTTGTGGATTAAAGATTACCATGATTTCAGAAACATTTTCTTCAGTTACCCTTGAAGATTTCCTTGGCTGTATTTTCTCTCTTCTTGTCTTTAGGTATGCCAATTATATATATGTGAATCTTACATATTCTCTGAAATATTTTAAAGTTTTTATGTAATTTTCTTAGTCTTCTTCACCATTTTCTGGCTTTATTCAGTTTTCCCTTTTTCAGTAGCTTTTATTGACTTTGTATCTATAGTAGTTTTATTTTTCTCTTACTTCACTTTTCTAAGCTCCCACCTTCAGCTCTGGTAGGTCTTCCTCTAGTTTTAATTTCAGAGATGTGGCTTGCTTCAATTTCTTTAATTCCTTGAAGAATTCCATAATTTTTCATTGCTTTATGCTGTAAATTTTTGCTATGTTTCTTCTCTGCCTTTTTTTTTAAATAGTCTTCCTTTTTCCCTTGTATTCTTGCATAGTTCTATGCCAGTTTCTTTGTGGTGTTTACTTATTTTTTAATGAGTCCCTGTTTTTTTCAGACCAGCTATTTTGGGAGGAATTGTGTGTGTTGGGGAGAGGCGATGTTGGGGGCCTCCATTCGGGAACTGTGGTGGTCAGGAGGTTGATTTTGCCTGGCAGTGTGCTCTCCTTGAGTCGTCTTAGAGCCTCCATGGAGCCCTGTTTCTTATCAGGAGTTTTTGCTGGGTTTGGCCTTTAGGTCTGTCTTTGGCCAGCAAAGACCCACAGCTCCTGAGCTGCTCACCTCCATCCCTGGGTTCCAGCAGGCAGCTCTTTTCCCAAGACGGCAGACCCACGCTTTCCTTCCTCCAGCCTTGCGTCTCTTGTCTGGCTGTGGTGCCCGGCAGGGAGCAGACACACTTCAGGGGTCTGCCAGGCGTCCCCTTTGCCTTCATTCTGGGCAAGGGGATGGTGGTTTCCTACCCCTCAGTGTCCAGGAGTGCCCTGCCCTCTGCCTGCTGGCCCTGGTTTGCAGGGGCATGGGTGCTCTTAGCTTACCCTGGGCTGACTTTTAAGGCCACTTTTCAAAGTTTGTGATTTCAGTTTATCGTTTGTTTTGTTTTCTTTTGTGCTACTTTCATCAAAGGTAGGGTTTCCTTTTATGCTTCTTGTTTACATTGTTGTTTTTAATTTGGCGTCATGAACAAGAACAGGGTAGGGGTGTCTTTCTGCCACCATTTGTTACCAGGAGTTACACGTTCTGTTTTTAGGCCATTGTTTGGTGCCATTCCAAAATTTCAAATCTTTTTTTAATCTCTTAGTGGGAGGGCATGTTTTCAGACACAGCTGTGCCCTGTATCAGTTAAAAGGCTAAGCCAACTAAGGCACTGTCCTAGTTGTTAATGTGAGCATCTCGTTTCTTCTTGTTCATCACGTTAATCAGACCATCAGGTGGAAATCACTGCTTCCACCTGTTAAAGAGTGAGTGTACACTTTCATCAGATGGGACTCAGAAGCAGCAGTTTCCCAAGTGCTCCTAGTTGCTTCAAAGACATTTTCACTGAACGAAGACCATGCCGAAAATATGTAAATGGATTTCTCTTTGGTGTGTAGGTAGCCAGTCTGGCGTCCTGAAGCCGTAATAGAAATAACTTCCTTGTGGGCAGGATGAGGCTTTTGTAATCAAGGATCCCTCCTCCCTCCCTTTCTTCTCTCTTTCTTTTTTGCAATAAGTATGAAAACAATAAAATCATCTCCGTCGGGATCGTTTGAAATTTTGTATGCCATCTGAGATAAGAATCAAATTAAAGTTGTAGAAGTCTGGATTTTGAAATTCTGCATTATTCTCTTCCTCTGTGTCTTTGAAAGTGTGATCATAATATTTGGTTGAAGAAGGAATGGTATACGCATAAAGTGTGAACTATTTTCAGAGTGCAGATTTTCGAATGAATGAAACTTAGAGTAATTTAAAATCCTAGATTTTCATGAAGTTAATCCATAGAAATGGAGCTGGCCAGGGCTTTCATGAGAGACACTCTCCTTTATCTTAGGTTTAAGTTAATTTTACACGCAATGATTATAATTTTATTTGTCATAATGTTGTGTTTTGATGGAAAGCTTTCATTAAGTAGAGAGCAGCTTGCGTGGTTGTAAACACGAGCTAAGAGCACTTGACGGTGCTGTGAGCTCTGCATTTCAGGCCTCCCCTCTTCCATCAAACAGCAAACACATGGAGAACTAGGAATTGGTTATACGTGTGTCTTAGTCATCAGCGCTCATCTTGAGGGGCATCTCCTTTCCAGTTTTCTGTGTGAGCTATGATCTCTTCATAACCTCAGACTGCCTTTGCCTGTTGATTCCTAATAGTTAATAGTCATGCAAATAACCTAACGAAAGATTTTCTTTGGAAAGAGGAGTTGAGGGAGCAGAGAATTTCTTATGTATTAAATTTATCCTAAGGGATATTATTTAGCTTAGGTAAAAGCTCTGTCTCAAAGTGTCTATCAGATGATTCTGATGTTTTGATTGATGGGATACGGCAGTCTCATGGTAGGTCTTTAATATTATATTGTTACTCTTTTAGAACATTACAGTAACTACTTCTGAATATCTTCTGTATACAAATGGTTAGATTTTTAGAGTGATCAGATATAATATGTCTTCTAAAATTCTTTATTGACCATATGAGAATAATAGAGTGGATGTCAAGTAAATATCATGTAGCAGGCTTGTGTATGAGACAGTGAAACCATCGATGTATGTATGTGTGTGTATGTGTCTAGTGCCGGGTACAGCACCATATATCTATATATCTATATCTGTGTATCTCCACACACGCTGTGTTTTGCCACGTACATACTTGCAGTTTTTATGTTAAGTAGGGATGAAAACAATGCAGGAATATGAAAATGTATTTTGAAAACACAGGTATCCCTGAGAAGCAGTTTTTTCCTCTTTAAGACAAGATTGGTCTGTTCACAGCTGAGAGCTAGATGCAGGCGGGCCCTGGGGCGGGGTGCTGGCCACAGCAGCGGCTGCAGGGGCAGAGGGACTCTGTCTTCACTGTGTGGCCTCCACTCCCAGTCGGAGCTGATCACCCCTCTGCTGGATTGGAGGCAGCATGACCCGCCCCTCCCTGCTGCACAGAAACGCCGGAAGGAGTTGTGGGAGGGATGTGTGCTTTTACTTTTTTTTTTTTTGTGGTACGCGGGCCTCTCACTGTTGTGGCGTCTCCCGTTGCGGAAAACAGGCTCCGGACGCGCAGGCTCAGCAGCCATGGCTCACGGACCCAGCCGCTGTGCGGCATGTGGGATCTTCCCGGACAGGGGCATGAACCCGTGTCCCCTGCATCGGCAGGCGGACTCTCAACCACTGCGCCACCAGGGAAGCCCTGTGCTTTTACTTTTACGTCATGTTAAACAGACTGTGTTGGTTGCATTATTTAATTTAGAGGGTCCTACTCACAGCCAGGCTACTCTCCCTTAAATTAGATTTTGGTTAGTTTTGCTAAGTATTAAATGGCTGTAATAGTTATAACCCTAGTTCTTGACAGCAGATCATTCAGCATTCTTAAAGGAAGGAATCTTGGTTTGAATTGTTCCTTTCTTTAAATAGGCCTGCACAGCATCATATTTTCCTTTGAAGGTAAGGCTCAGGTTAATTACATGCTTCACTGACATGAGAAAGTCGAGGGATTGGAAAAAAAAAAAACACCTCTATTTTTAGAAGCTGAAACCAGAACCATGCTTTTGGCATTGATGGTGAAGAGAAGCCCAGTAATTTAGGACTTGTGTATTATATTCTTTCTGAGTCCCTCAATTTACAGCCTTATTTTTAGAGGTATACAAGTGGCTTTTTATGCTTGTCTGGAAAGTTTTCTATAGCAGAATGGAGTCATTTCTTTAAAAAGAGCTTAGAAATAGTAGAATAATAATTTAGATGTTATAAGTCAGTTCAAAGTTCAGAAACTTGATACAGTAGTTGAAAAGGATAGTAATAGAAGAAAGAATAAGGTACAGCTCTGCATCCCTAAGTAAGAGCTAAGAATCAGAACCGGTGTGGGTGATTGACTTTCACTCATGTTAGCTGCAAAAAACCCCACTGAAACACTTTAGAATAAGTCACATACCACAATGTTCATTGCAGCACTATTTACAATAGCCAGGACACGGAAGCACCGTAAGTGTCCATTGACAGATGAATGGATAAAGAAGATGTGGCACATATGTACAATGGAATATTACTCAGCCATAAAAAGAAACGAAATTAAGTTATTTGTAGTGAGGTGGATGGACCTAGAGTCTGTCATACAGAGTGAAGTAAGTCAGAAAGAGAAAAACAAATACTGTATGCTAACACATATATGGAATCTAAAAAAAAAATGGTTCTGATGAACCTAGGGGCAGGACAGGAATAAAGACACAGACACACACAATGGACTTGAGGACACAGGGAGGGGGAAGGGTAAGATGGGATGAAGTGAGAGAGTGGCATGGACATATATACACTACCAAATGTAAAATAGCACAGGGAGATCAGCTCGATGCTTTGTGACCACCTAGAGGGGTGGGATAGGGAGGGTGGGAGGGAGATGCAAGAGGGAGGGGATATGGGGATATATGTATGCGTATAGCTGATTCACTTTGTTATACAGCAGAAACTAACACAACATTGTAAAGCAATTATACTCCAATAAAGATGTTAAAAAAATATATTAAAAATGGACTTGACAGCACCAGAGGCTGATATAACTTAAACCATACACCTTTTTACCCTAGTTGTTGATATTTTGAGTATATACCTTTTTCAGTTATTAGTCCGAACACAAGCCGACTTTCTCCTGGAGGCAGGGTGACTTCAGGCAGGAGGTCCTAGATGGAATGCAAAGCCGAGGGTTTTCTCAGTGTAGCTCAGACTAGGGCAATGAATAAGACTTCAGCGGCATGCTGGATGTGCTAGAACGGTGTTCATGAAATTCTGGGCCGGCCCGGGGCACAAACCCGTGTCCCCTGCATTGGCAGGTGGACTCCCAACCACTGCGCCACCAGGGAAGCCCAACCCTAGCTTTTTAAGACTTTTTTCCTCTGTATAACTTACGCATGAGATATAGTTGTAAGAAGATCCATCTATTAAGAATCCTTTTTTTTTTTGAGATCCATACTTTTTCCCGAGTATTTTCAAAGTCAGTTTTATCTTTTCTAATCTGATAAGAAAGGACTACATTCACAATCAGCAGATATCAAAATCAGAAAAAAAAACTTCCTGCTTTCAGCAGTCGTTTGGTATGATTTTAACACTTGTGCACATATCTGAGAGAGACGAACACATTTAACGAAAGACAATATCCCCTAGTGATAATATTGATAATTTTTCCTACTGTTAGTTTCAGATATCTCCTCTTTATTATCCTTTTTTCATTTCTAAGAAGTTAGGTTTTCTTTTAAATTACTCTGAAGATTTTATAATAGGGCATCTGTCCTGAGAATACCATCTCTCTTTGTTATATGCAGTATTTGTACATCAGATACTTAAATCATGTTTCTCTTCCACGCTGCGGATATTTATTTGCCATCTTCACTGAAGGGCCTACTGCCTGATATGCTCATCACTTGTCTTTGGGAACAAGGTAGATAGGAGATAAGGAAGGCAGCTCTCAGAAGAGATGAGCTGATTAAAACAGCTGCTAGGAACTTGCGTGGAAAGTGCTCCGTCTCCCCCAATGTGGCACAGGGCATGCATTTGAGTCCTCCATGAACTGAACACATTTCCTCTTAAAGACCTGAAGACCTGTCTATCCAGTGAGTCATTCTGAATAATTATGGATGAGAGAATGCCCCGTTTTCATTTATTATCATTAGGGGACATTGTCTTTGGTTAAGTTTGTCTCTCTGTAACCAACCTGGGTTCTTGGACCCTTCAATCAATAGAAATTGTGAAGAGGCCAGATGAAATTCAGGGAAGGCTTTACTGGGACTCATGCTGCAGCTCAAGGGAACTAAAACAAGTAACAGGTGCCCTTGCTTGTTCCTGTGGGGTGGGGGTGGGGGGAGGTACAAGGTGGTCCCTTAAATAGGGTGAGGCTGGGGGTGGATTGGTGGGTCAGGCTGGAGGCGTGGCTTAGGTTGTCTGCCCAGCCTCTTGGTGCTGCTGTGTGCAGGGGGCATGTGCAGTACTCTGCTTTTGCTCCCAGCTCCTCAGAAGTGGCAGTTGGTTTGTGGCCTTTTTGAATCTTATTTTTCATAATTTGCCCCAACTGCTCTTGGCCTGCATAAGGTAGTTTTTAGTCCCTTATAATTTCTTCGTATTCTGTTGCTGGAGGAGACATTTGTCCAGGTGCAAACACTCCTGTAAAGGGTCCCAGGTCTCAGCTTGTCTCATCTCCCAGGTATGTGCACAAGTGTTAAAATCATACCAAACGATTGCTGAAAGCTGGAAGTCTTTTTTAATTTTGATATTTGCTGTTTGTGAATGTAAGCCTTTGTTAGAAGATTAGAAAAGGTAAAAATGATTTTGAAAGTACTCAGGATCAGTAACAATGAAAGTAACTGAACATTCTCTTACCTTCACTGTAGTGAGAGGACAGATTGGTAAAATTTTTTCTAGAGGCTGTTTTGTAAAATGTGTCCAAGTTTAACATACATATGCTCTGCTCTTTGAGCTAGCAATTCTACTTCTAAGTGTATGTACCAAGGAAATAGTTGACAGGTGGGGAAAGTTATATGTATAAGAATTTTAACATTATTTATAATAGTGAAAAAAGGAAACAAGTATTTTCCAATAGAGGATTAGTTAAATTATAGCACTTCATACAAGGGAATATTATGATGCTGTGAAAAAGGTCATTCATGTTCTATTTATATTGTCATTGAAAAATATTCATCATATACTTCTACTACATGAGAAGATTACAGAATGATGTGTAGAGAATGATCCCTTTTGTTTCTAAAATAAATATTTATGGATGTATATTTTGAAGTCTGCTTACACACTAAATTGCTATTTACAGTGGTTATGTTTTTGTGGAAGGGAGAGAATAAACAAGGGCCTCTCTAAATTCTAACCCGTGCATTTCTGTAAGGTATAAAATTTTACATTGACTTGTATTGCTTTCATAGTCAAAGGAAATAGCAAAGATATTTACATTCTGAAGAACAGAAGAATACACACCTTGGGAGCAGGCAGGATAGCGTTGATCTCTGTGTAGACCTCCTCTCTTCCTGGAGAGTTTGGGTAGCATTTGATGAAGCGTATCATGAGCAATCTCAAACCCGTCTCGCCTGTTCCTTCCGCAGTGAGGAGGCTGCTCACATCTGGCATCGTGATTCAGGTGTTTCCACTGCATGACAACGAAGCCCTGAAGAAGCTGGAGGACACGTGGTATACTCGGTTTACCTTAAAGTATCAGCCCATAGGTATGTGTCATCGCCTGCTCTCTTAGAGAAGAGGAAGATGCAGCAGTGGTGGTATTCCTCTTGGGTAGATACTTAACGCTGTGCTGGGCAGGGCTCACCAGCTGCATGTTGGCAAAAAATTGGTGAGGGGGATAGAGGGGTTACATGACCTATTTGTTTATTTTATTTCTGATACCATTTTAGATGAACTGAATTACAGGCTGTTATTAAATTTCACCAACGATACAGGCAATCCAGAGTGGCCTTCATGACTACGTGTCAGATTTGTTGTAGAACATACTTTATAAGAATCTAGTTTGACCGTGATTATTTTGTGTTTGAAAATTTCTGTTTCTTTAGCGCTAATCAGTGGGGCAAGCTGCGTTCATTCTTGGTGGCAGACTAGCAGGCCTAAATGTCTTTTGAGGTAGTTTATAAGGATCTTGGTGTGCATTACTGGAACTGTGCATTTTCTCTGAAGACACTTAGAAGAATAACCATTAATTTATTTGGTGTGTGTTGAACATTACTCTGTGTAAACTTCTGTCTATATGGATGTTCAAGTTTTTTTGGTTCAGTTATGTCATTTAAGCAAAAGGATTATATTTAAGATGGTAGTTTTCACCATAAGCATTACTATCAGTTTTTCTTTAAAGGACATTGCCTTTTTCACTTTGTTTAAAGGAATTCCTCTCAAATTTTCTTTCTAATTGCCATTTCTGAAAACAGTTATTATAATATTGTAACAGTGAACATAAATCATTTTTAAGGTCAAATTTTGAAATTGCATTTTGAATTTTTTCTTGTATTCTTTGAAAGGAAAAATGTTTGTTTTTGATAGTTCCAGGTGATCTAATAGTCATTTTAGGTTACACTTAGGGCATCTTTTCACCTTGTTTAGCATTTAGGTGGCAGTAAACTTAAATATTGCCTCTAGGTCTTGTGAGTGACTGTATCCAGGAGCTACTACTTAGAAAGTGAGGGGGAAAAAGTGAGTTGGTGGTGAAGGCTGAGCATGGGTGTGGTAGTGGTTTAGAGGCCTCTGGGAGTGCTGGGACTGAAGATAGTAGCTGGGGCTCAGGAAAATTTTGAACTTCCCCCTGAGATCAAAAGAGAGAGGTGGTCTGATATGGAGCCCAGGACCATGAGTGGCTTTTTTTTTTTTATCTTTTAACCTGATTCTGATTTGAAGTTACCTCATCATACCCACTGTTTGAACATGCTCCTGAGTTAGTAGAAGAATTAAGGATAGGGGAAAACAGGATCCCTGTTGACTGTAAGCCATCCACATAGACTGATCTGACACATTATCTTAAAAAAAAAAGAAAAAAACCACAATGTTTTAACTTCATGTAATTAACCAAGAAATACTAACTCTAACTCTTACACCTCCCTCACCCCCTGCATCCCACCTTGGTCCCAGTGTAAGATGCTTTTACAGTCTAGGCAGTCACCCATGTAGATGTGGCCGGCAAAGGACACGGTGTTCATGACCTCTTTGGGGTTAGCTAGCTGATGTTGCTTGGGCCTTCTGCCCAGTGCATTTATCTGTAGGAAAGTATAGATAAATGTATTCCATGTATTCTAAAAGTTAATGTGTAGGATATTGTTTTGTGCGTTGGAATAGTTTTTCTTCAGTGTATTGAAAAGTTTGCCATGACATACTGATGAAAGTTTACAGCTTTGAGTGGGGGGGGGCAGGATACTATGGATGAGGAGTCTTCTTTGAAAATAAGCTCTGTAACTCTAGTATTAAAGTGAGAGAAAAGTGGGGAGCACAAAGTAAACCCCCAAATTAAGCTGGTTCATTGGCCACGGCTGAATTTAAACTAGGACCTTGGAGATTGAGGATGAGCCCGAGGTGAGTTTTTCCTTGCGAAGAAGGCATCCACCAGATGAGAAGGTGAAGAGAAGCAGACCCAAAGCAGCCCCAGCAGCTGTGGCCTGAGCCCTGAGCTGGGGGAAGTGTCAGACTTATTGCTATAGAGACAAGCGAGGTCTTTGTACTTCATGGAGGATGGATTTACCATCTCACACCGATTGGGAAATAAGGGTTTTAAATGATCCCCACTTAAGTAAAAAAGTGAGTAAGCTTTTACTTGAAGTGATTTCTGAAAAAAAATCAAGTCTCTGCCAGTCGGGACTTAAGGTCCTTTTTTTCCCTTTCGTTGTAGATAGAATTCGTGGCTACTTTGGAGAAACAATCGCTCTTTACTTTGGATTTTTGGAATATTTCACTTTTGCCTTAATCCCTGTGGCAGTCCTTGGGCTACCTTACTACCTGTTTGTGTGGGAAAACTATGACAAGTATGTGGTCTTCGCCTCATTCAACCTGATCTGGTCCACAGTGATCCTGGAAGTGTGGAAGCGCGGCTGTGCCAGTATGACCTACAGGTGGGGGACCCTGGTCATGAAGAGACAGTTTGAGGAACCCCGGCCAGGATATCACGGGGTCCTGGGTATCAATTTCGTCACCGGCAGGGAGGAACCACTGTACCCCAGCTACAAGAGACAGTTGCGCATTTACCTGGTCTCCCTGCCGTTTGTGTGCCTCTGTCTCTATTTCTCTCTGTTTGTCATGATGATTTACTTTGACATGGAGGCCTGGGCCTTGGATCTACACGAAAACAGCAGGTCCGAGTGGACCAGTATCTTGTTGTATGTGCCCAGCATCATCTATGCCATCGTGATTGAGATCATGAACCGCCTCTATCGATATGCTGCCGAGTTTTTAACTTCATGGGGTAAGACTCAGTGCTTTGAATTTATGTCTCATTTGCCTATAAGAAATATTGCTTCGATCATAGGATTCATGTAACCGCTACCTTGCAAAGAAGATAGGTGTTGCTCTGGGCTCATTCTAGAGACATAAGGAAAAGTCATTGGCTCTGCGAGCTCTGATGATCTCTAGGTCATGGTTCTCACAGCTCTCATTTATTGTTAGTTACTATGTTCTAGGTGCCCTGCTAAGCACTTTATCCATAGTTCCTCATTTTCACCTGCTCAGGACACCATGAAATAGAAGTTATTTCACAGTTTTATGGCTAAAGGTACTGAGAATTAACAAAGCTTAGACAGCAAACGGTAGAGCCAGGCTAGTCCAACCTGTGCTCCTAATACTATATCGTGTTTTATGCTAAGGATAAAGTCAGTTGAATTATCTCCACAATACTCTGGCTGAAAGTACTATGTCTGGGATCTGAAAACCAGTTGTGTAGTTGTGTGGGGCCTGCCGTTGAACTCAGTGAAGGCAGGTGTTCTTGTCTGTCTCTGTAGTGAAAGAAGAACTTGGTTATGGTTTTAAAAAGGTCTTGATGGGCCATTCACTCATTAATTAATTTATTCATTCAAGCAAATAAATAGGCTATATTAAGCCCTAGGAAGAAGTCTAGGCCTTAACTTCATGGACCAGAAAGGTATTTTAAATTCTTTTTATTAGTCTTATAACAACAGCTACCATTTATTGAGTGCTTTCCTTGAGCTGATGCTGGGGTTTGGTAGTATTTCTAATCCTGACGGTGACCCTGGGAGGAGGGTGGTGTCAGCCCTGTTTTGTAGGCAAGGAGGCTGAGTGTCAGGAGGTTAAGTGACTTGCCCAAGGTCAGATAGTGGCTGAGTTGAGGTTCAAATCCAGGTCAGCCTAACATTGCCTCTCTGTGCAAGGTGATACTTCTCTTCAGAATCTTCCTTTTTTGTCCTTTTGCCCTGCTGTCTTGGGACCTGCACAGTGTCTCCTTTTCTTAGGGTGGAAATTTGAGTTTCCTTTTAAGTTAATCCTTATAAACTTTATTTATTGCCCTACTCTTTAGAGATTGTTCTCAGTTTTACTATTACCGCTGATACAGGGTCTTTTTCTGGTATCTGTGGGATCATTTGCCAACACTTACTACATTTCTTTATTGCAGTAATATTTAAAAAATAATTTCGGACCACCGTGCTCTGGCGGTATCTTGAAAAATGTGTCTTAAATTTAGTTTCTTTTCTGTTTGATGTTCTTGGTGGTAAGCAGTAGCCTGGCACGTTTACTGACTGAGGCTCTGTTTTTGAACATCTCTGCCCTCAGCACAAGTCTCACTTTACTTCATGACAATGCTCCCATTCTGCTTTCTTACCTGAGAGACATTACCTCTCCTTTTTAATATTTTAGAGAATCACAGATTGGAATCCGCCTACCAGAATCACCTAATTCTGAAAGTGTTAGTGGTAAGTAGATCTTTTACATACAAGTCCATTGTACTTTTGAAACTGACACATAGTACTTAATATTTAGGAGTATAAATATGAAGGCTTGATTCTGATTTAAGGCATCAGGTAGTTAATATACTTTGTCCAAGTAGGCAGGGATCGATTAATGTGTGTTTACATGAACGTTCAACAGTCTTATTACAAATGTGCACATGGTATAAGACTTTAAATGTAGAAATTAGTATTGTAGCCAATTTCCAATTATTTAAAAAAAACTACTTTATAGACATGTTTCTATTATTTTCCTTTTGGTGACTTGGGTTTGAATGTGTCATTATTCAACAATCCTTCCAGTTATCCACCTTCTTTTTAGTGATGGAGCATTAAATTATTATTTTTCTAAAATTTTGTCTAAGAAATTTCCAAAGTCCAAGAGGTTCCCAGCATGTTTTGAAGAGTAGGAGGAAAGGGATGGAGGAAAGGCGCTGTGTAACCTGCTTGCTGTTTGTGTAAAAGTGCACACATTATGCCTGTTCCCACCATTATTAGAAATAACAAAGAGGTACCAGCCTGAAATCACCTTGTTTATCTGGAGATTACCTCAGCCGTCTGTGACACAGCTGAGAATCAAGAAAGAGTGCATAAAGAGTCCTCTGAACTATCCACTGGAGTTGATTTAACCCAGTCCATGTACTTTACTCCCAGGCCCTTGCTTAGAAAGAGCCTTTGTTCCAGCTGTAGAAGCCATTCTGAGAAGCTTATTTATCTCGTTTTTCCATCCTTAAAGGATGAAAAACCACCATTAGGAAGGTGATTAGGTTTCTGGAAGTAGGTAAATTTATAGAGGCAAGAGCCCGGAAGGAAATGGAAAACCTCTCATAAATAGGTAATGAGAATTCAACAATTTCAGCAATTTGGACATGAGAAAATGGGCAAGCGGCCATCCAAATCTAAAAAGGCTCCGAAGGCCTCACTCTAGCCGTGTAAGATAATTCATATTCAGAATGTTGGTGCTGAGTCAGCAAAGATGCTCTGTTCTGTGTTCTCTGTGTGAGAAAACAAGCAGGGGAATGTGTAATGCATTAAAAGCTTCATTCAAAAAGATCCCAATATGGAGCTTTTGCCCTTAGAGGTAAAACACTCCATTTGTCTTAAAGAATTTAGTTATTTGTTAGACTTGATTATTCTCTGATGGTGCTAGATACAATGTCAGGTGACTGTTTTGTAAAGAGACTCATCCCTTAGAGTCTGTTCATCCTCCACTGTGTGTGCTAGGTCTCTCCCTTCCTTTTCAGTCTTGTGCGGAGAGCATTTCTCAGCCTTCCGAGCTTTTGCTTTTCAGCTTCTGCTCTTAACTCAGCACCCCCATCCCTCCCCCTACCTCCCCCTACCCTGTGGCCACATTGTGCTGCTGCTCATTCTCTCCAGTGACTCCCCCTTCCCTCACTAATGAAGTGCTCATACTGTGCTCAGAGCAGTCTTTTGTCTCGGAAAGTGATGCTGCACAGGAGGAAGTAGCCAGCGTGCGGCTGGGGGACAGGAAGGAAACCCATCAGTCCTGGGGGCAATTAATTGCAGGCTCTTGAGCAGGGGAACTACTTGAAGAAATGGCACCTGTTGTGGTGGGATCTCCACCCCACTCCCTGCACCCCTACCCCTGAACCATGTGTCTGGGCAGGGCAGTCTCAGGCCCATGGTGACAAAGATGCTGCCCGGGCCAGGCTGGTTGTTCTGGCTGATCTCTCTTGCTAGTGCCCCTCGGCTAGCTAGGTGTCTCTCTTGGGGGCGGGGGGGATCTCAGGTCCCTTGGCACAGAGAGACTTCCAGGGCTGGACTGCTTGTTGGGGCAGGGACCTCCTTTCTGGTGCCGCCTGGCCACCCCACCCGGTATCTCTCCGTGGCGCAGGGGAGTGGCAGGGCGGAAGGGAAGGAGAGCACATCCCCTCGCAGCTTATTGTTAGTGGGGGTCCTCGTCAGTCTCCCTGTTAGTGCTGCTGGGCTTGCCTGTTGTCAGGACTCCTATTCTGAGTGGGGTGGGCAGGAATGTGTCTCTCAGCTGCCTGGGTTGCTAGGTTGGGGGTGGGAGATGCTGGGCCTTGGACCCTCTCTCTTTTTTTTTTTTTTTTTTGCGGTACGCGGGCCTCTCACTGCCGTGGCCTCCCCCGCTGCGGAGCACAGGCTCCAGACACGGAGGCCCAGCGGCCATGGCCCACGGGCCCAGCCGCCCCGCGGCTCGCGGGATCTTCCCGGACCGGGGCACGAGCCCGTGCCCCCTGCATCGGCAGGCGGACTCTCAACCACTGCGCCACCAGGGAAGCCCTGGACTCTCTCTTTTGTAAGAAAGTAGTGATGTAAGATGCGCTGGTGCTGTGTTGTTCCTTCAGCCCTGGGGTCCCAAACCTGATCTTCTTCCTCTTAGCACCTTTCAGAGCTCTCCTTTGGTTGCCTCTCGCAATATTTCGAGTTCATAGATGTGAGTAGTGAGGGGGAGTAGGAGAAACACATCCAAGCCACCTTGTCTGGACCGGAAGTCCCTCATTACGTTTCTTAGTGCGGTTTTTATAGTTGTCATGAAGTACTGTGATGCAGTATTAAATATTGCTGCTGTCTTTTCTGTCTTGGCAGTTCAACTTTTTAAATTGCTTTGCCTCACTCTTCTACGTTGCCTTTGTCCTGAGGGATATGAAGCTTTTGCGTCAGGTGAGTGTGAAAAACAGAAAGGTATCAATTTTTTAGGTTTTAGAGGTGGTTTCCTATATTCAGGTAATGTAATTGTCTTCCCATTACTACCTTTATAAATAAAATTATTAAATTTTGTGTACTTCTAAGCCCAATTCTAAATAAACAACCATTAGCAATTGCACCATGTATTATACTCAACTGGAAAGAAATTTGTTGAAGCTAACCAACTTGCAAAATAAATCATGTAGAGCACAAAATCAAATACAGAGTTCATATCAAAGCTTGTAAAAGCAATTTTAACAGCAAAATATATTCATTAATTGAACTTCTGTATGTGTCTCAGGCAACGGTATAACCTTAAATAATTCTTTCACATTTCTTTTTTTTTAATTGAATTTAATTTTATTATTTTTGGCTGCATTGGGTCTTCATTGCTGCGTGTGGGCTTTCTCTCGTTGTGGTGAGTGGGGGCTACTCTTCATTGCAGCACACGGGCTTCTCATTGTGGTGGCCTCTCGTTGCAGAGCACAGGCTCTAGGCGTGTGGGCTTCAGTAGTTGCAGCACATGGGCTCAGTAGTTGCGACACTTGGACCCTAGAGTGCGTGGGTTTCAGTAGTTGTGGTGCACAGGCTCAGTAGTTGTGTCTCTCTGGCTCTAGAGTGCAAGCTCAGTAGTTGTGGCGCACGGGCTTAGTTGCTCTACGGCATGTGGGATCTTCCCAGCCCAGGGATCAAACCTATGCCCCCTGCATTGGCAGGTGGATTCTTTTTTGTTTTTTAATAAACTTATTTATTTTATTTATTTATTTTTAGCTGTGTTGGGTCTTCATTGCCGCACACGGGCTTTCTCTAGTTGCGGCGAGCGGGGGCTACTCTTTGTTGCAGTGCATGGGCTTCTCATTGAGGTGGCTTCTCTTGTTCTGGAGCACGGGCTCTAGGCGTGTGGGCTTCAGTAGTTGTGGCACATGGGCTCAGTAGTTGTGGCTCGTGGGCTCTAGAGCGTGGGCTCTAAAGTGCAGGCTCAGCAGTTGTGGCACACGGGCTTAGTTGCTCCGCAGCATGTGGGATCTTCCTGGACCAGGGGAGATGGGGTCAAATGGGATCCATGTGCCCTGCATTGGTAGGCGGATTCTTAACCACTGTGCCACCAGGGAACTCCCACACATTTCATGTTTAAATTAATAAGTTGTTAAACTTTAGAAACCAGCAGATCCTATGCACTGCTGTATCGTTTCTGAAATGTTTAAGAAAGGTGACATATTTTGTTGTGTTACCATTTCTGGATCACATGATAATAGTGAATAATAAATTAAATTATTGCTTTCTAATTTCTCTTTTTTATACTCGAGCCAACTACCAGTAAGGGCTCTTCCTTCCTGGTTTTAATGTACGGTGATTGTTAGTGAGCAGAATCTCAAAGCCTAGGCTTCTTAGTCTTTATATGAGAGCTTGGGATCATTTTTCAAGGAATTTAAAAATTTGTATAACAGAGAAAGTTAAAAGATTTTGTAGTTACGGTTCTAAGAGCTTGCATAAAAGTAAAATTAAATATTGTGTTCTTAGTATTTAAAAAATTATTTTTGAAAATACTACATGTGAAATCGATAGGTTAGATGTACATACCTTTTCCAATCCCACCATTATTGTATTAGTGAGGTATGACTCCTCATTTCTTATACTTTAGAGAGTCTCCTTTATTTAACAGGGGACAGGGCGATGGGGGAAGTCTCCTTAAAACATAGAATTTTAATATCAGCTAAGGTGGTTTGTGATGAAAACACTGATACCTATCTGGGGAAAGTGGAAATTGCCACAGTACCTCTGGAAACTACTTGGGCAACTTTGCCAAGAACGTTAATCTATCCCTAGTAAATCATCAGAGGTGAGGCGAAGATTCATGTACGTAGGTAAGGGGCAGCATTTATAATAGTCAGGGTTGGGAATAATACTTACATTCAACAACAGTGCATGAGCTAAGTAAAAAAGAATTATTCATGACATCGGAAAGTGCTCACAATATAGTAAGTGAGAAAAGAAATCTACAAAGTTGTTTATATATAGGATGATTCTACTTTTATTTTTACATATGATTATAAAGAAATACTTAGGGGACTTGCCTGGTGGTGCAGTGGTCAGGAATCCGCCTGCCAGTGCAGGGGACACGGGTTCGATCCCCGGTCCGGGAGGATCCCACATGCCGCGGAGCAGCTAAGCCTGTGCACCACAACAACTGAGCCTGTGCTTCAGAGCCCGCGAGCCACAACTACTGAAGCCCGCGTGCCTAGAGCCCGTGCTCCGCAGCAAGAGAAGCCACTGCAGCCAGAAGCCCGTGCACTGCAACGAAGAGTAGCCCCCCACTCGCCTGAACTAGAGAAAGCCTGCGCACAGCAACAAAGACCCAGTGCAGCCAAAAACTAATTAATTAATTAAAAAAAATATTTAGAATGATAGTAGTGGTTCTGACATGGCTGTGGAATTAAGGGTGACTGTTTTTCTATCTTTTAAGTTTTTCTACAGTGAGGGAGGATATATTAATTTTATAATAATAAGTTGTGGCTAAACTTTTTTCAAAGTTGATGACATCATTTAGACTCACATGTTGCAGCCAGGATGAGATAATATAAAGCACAATTTCAAGTTAATTTGTTCTCCTACCGACTCATAACCAGTTTTTTATTATAATCTTATTTGTATGATAATCTTTTTGTATTTTAGTCTGTCTTTCTTGTGAAAAAACAATAAATTAGAAACATCATTCTAACCTAGCTTTTCCAATACTAGTTTTTATAACATAATAGTATACTATTTGTTGAAGATTCTTTTTTTTTTTTTAACTGCATAATTATACACATACTTTGGTTTTGTTAAGCCACATTGCCAAATATCATTTATGTGCTTCTCTTTAGAGCTTGGCTACTCTCCTGATTACCTCCCAGATCTTTAACCAAATTGTAGAATCTCTTCTTCCTTACTGGCTCCAAAAGAAGCAGCATGTGAAGGTAAAGAAGAAGGTGCAGGCTTTAAAGGCAGACATCGATGCTACATTATATGAACAGGTCATTCTGGAAAAGGAAATGGGAACTTACTTGGTAAGTTTGAATATTGCTGAATTAAACATTGATTGAAAGTGAATAACAGTCATGTCCAGACTGTATACAACAAATAAGTAACCACTCATTGTCTCAGCTGTGACTATTTTGTAAGTGCTTTCCAGCCAGTTTCCTTACCATGAACTACTTTAAAGTTAAAAAGATGGAACTGTGTATCACAATGCTGCTATCTTGAACCGGAAGTTATGCCTAACATCCAGAGGATGAGTCCAGTGAATTTCGAGACTGCTCTGCTGAGGGTGGTGGGAATGTTTCATAGATGGCAGAGCAAGGGAGAGGTGAGATGGCTGTGGAGCCATTGTTTGCTCTGGACACTTTAAACTCAAAGAAAAAATTGAAGCCCATCGTTAAAAATGGAACGCCAATCTGAAGATTCATTTATAATATAGTTTAAATTACTTAGTGCTGTAGTAAATATAAAATAGTTCTTTTAAGACAGAGAATTTCTGAATTATTTTTAGGAACTCCAAGTAGGTCATTGGAGGTTCTTAAACCTAAACATGTATTCAGCAAATGTTTACTGAGCTCTGACTACATTCAGTATATCTCTTTTGAGGGGGTCAGGTGTTGGGGTCATGTTGGCTTTAGGTCATTGTTTCTTATATCCTGCCCCTTCCTTCTGGGTGTGATATTCTTCTTAGTGAAATAGATCCTTTAGTGAGGGTCCATTATTGTGAACTTTCATAGTCTTGGTTTTCATCACGAATGAATGAGTCTCCTGATTACTGAATTTCTTGGCTGACTTTCATCGTTTTTCTTGTATGCCTAAGAATTTTAGTTTGTATGTTTATCTTGAGCAGGAGTTTATTCTCTCTCTCTCCCTGCTCGCTTCTCTGTCTTAATTTTGCAGTCCCCCCTGCCCCACCCCCTAGTCCAGAACCAGGAGTTTGTAGCCCAGAGCTCGCATCCCATCTTGTGGTGATGGTGGAGATTCTGCAGAACCAGCAGGTAGCATGCTGTTGACCCAAGCTGTAGTTCCAGGGCAGCAGCTGTGGCTTTTTTCAGGCCCCTTCAAGGGTAGGGGCCACTGTTCTCACCCATGGTTTTGCTCAAACAACCTGCTTCCAGATACACGCTAGAGGAGTGGTGTGCCTTTGGTTCCCCTGCTTGAAGGATTCAGATCCTGGCCAATGTGCCCAGCCTGTGGACGGAAGCCTGGCCAGCCTTCTGATTACTATCTTGCACTTTGTTCCATTTCTCGCTTGGGCGGCTGATTTTTTTGCTTTTGAGTGATGATATTCTTTTGACTAAAATAAACATATATGTACTAGCATTTTCTATTATTGCTGTGTTTGGGGGAGAAGGTGATTCAGCGTATAAACTTACAGCATATCTTGACCAGGAGCACTGTTTATACATGAAGTGTCAGAGAAACACACACGCAGGCAGTTAAGAGTTAAAGAAAATAGCACTTGGGCACAACGTGCAGCCGCCTTGCCTGTGTTGGTCGAGTGCTGGCTTACTGTGGGTTACAGGTCAGTCTAATTCACATAGTGTCAGAAGCCTTTCCTCGCTTGTTCTGGGGGCTAGTATTTTGGGCCATATTTATTTTTTCCCTTCATTTTCTCACAGAAACTAAACCACCATTCTTTCCCCTGAGTTCTTTATTCCATCCCCTCTCTCATTGCCCCAGGCCCACCCGGAGCTCCCGGGTTTCCCGACTCCCCCTTCTCCCCTTCCTGTTGCAAAGCAAGCAAACCTCTCAAGTCCTCTGCTGTTTTTGTCCTGTCTCTTTCCTGCCCCTGCCAATGTCTTGAAATAATTCTTCTCCATATTGTCATCTCTACAACCCTCTTCTCTACCCGCTCTCAGCTCTTCTTTTTCTCTGCATCGTTTGGGCAGACAGCATCGTCCCCTAAAGTGACCAGAGCCAAGCTCGCAGTCTTCTCCAGACCAGTTCTTCCCCCTTTCCTCAGGCTCAGCGAATGGTACAGAGTAATACAGACAATATGCCCTTCTCAAAGCTGTTTTAATTCATCTAAGAACTGTATGGTGACAAGGTGACAAAATCTTACATCTTACCTTTTTGATATTTCATGATATCCAATAATACGTTTATAAAGGAAGGTAAGGCAGGCACTGCTTTTCTCACGTTAATAATAGGCAGTTGAAGCTCTGTGTTATTTTTTTAAATTTATTAATTTTATTTATTTATATTTGGCTGGGTTGGGACTTCATTGCTGTGCACGGGCTTTCTCTAGTTGCGGCGAGCGGGGCCTACCGTTCGTTGTGGTGCGCGGGCTTCGCATTGCGGTGGCTTCTCTTGTTGTGGAGCACGGGCTCTAGGTGTGTGGGCTCAGCAGTTGTGGCTCGCGGGCTCTAGAGTGCAGGCTCAGTAGTTGTGGTGCACAGGCTTAGTCGCTCCACGGCATGTGGGATCTTCCCGGACCAGGGCTCAAACCCGTGTCCCCTGCGTTGGCAGGCGTGTTCTTAACCACTGCGCCACCAGGGAAGTCCGAAGCTCTGTGTTATTAATCACCTGGTGACTAAATCAGAAACAAGATTCAAGACTTTGCTTTTCTCTTCAGAGTCTATTATTCAGCACGGGCTCTCTGATATGAAGTTAAGGAAATAGTGTATTAATTTCTCTCGCAGGCCCTGGGTCTGTGTGTGAATGCTGGGGTTAACAGTGAGCGCCTCTCCTTAGTAACTTAACTTGCTTGCGGGGCCCCGCGTTATCTGACTGTTTTTCCCTCCTCACCTCCTACAAGTTCCTCCTTTACTCTCTTCGTGGAAATGACATCAGGTATTTTCTATTTCAACTCTCCCCATATATTTGGAAAGGGGGAGATGCTTTGGGGGCACATTTGTTCTAGATCATTGTTTGCTATGCACTCATCCTTCCCTCCGGGTATATTTTTCTCCTCACTGAAGCCAATGAGCTTAAAATTGTATTTTCTGTAATCTCATCCTGAGTGCTATATATGAATCTAAAACAATGTTGCCAAGCTTTGGGGAAAAGCAGTTTGAGACTTAAAAAACTTGATTCTAAAAAGTCATACTTGCTTACTTACTGTAGAAAACTTGGAAAACATAGGACAGAGTATAAAGAAAAAGGCATTCTCCATAATGTCTCCACCTGGGGTGATCCACTGGGGTCTCCCGACCCTGTTTCTCCAGCCACAGGGCCAGGGCTGTATAGCCCCTCTGATCTCACTGTGCACTGCTGTTCCGTTCCTGGGAAAAGTTCACGTGCAACTGCATAGCTGCGTGAGGCTGAATTTTCATGATCAGTATTCCAACTAGAGCAGCATGTTGCCACACAGCAAATGAGCTGCCCTCTAGCGAGCTAGACATTGACGAGGTTTGCCAAAAACGTAACTGAGCGCCACTCTCCGCACTAGACATTTTTTGTTTTGGAAAACATAACGATTTTTCAAACAATATTTTATTAATGTTAATATGCTTTTTATTATTGAAATGAATCAATGAGAAATATTTTTTAAGTTCTGAGTTTTAATTTCTAACACAGTAAATAACACTAGGTATAATAACTCCCATGAACAAAAAGTCTTCAGTGCCCTCAGTGATTTTAAAGAGTTTAGGGGTTTGGAGACCTGAAAGTTTGCAGATCTAGAATAATTCCCACTCGTTTTTGTTTTTCAGAGCATTAGCTTTTGTGAAGTGGATTTGTCCCATTTGTTACTCCCTAAGATTCAAGTTCAGCAGTTTTGGAGGTATACCTCCATTGTACCCCATCAGGAGGCATTGATGGCAGGTTGACCCTTGTGTGGGCCTGCCTTGTTAGATCACGTGATTGACTGGGTGACAGTTTGCAAAGGTTCTTTTTCACTTTGTGTTGAATAGGTTATCTGTGGTAGATTCTTTGAGACTATCCTATTCCCTATAAATGGTAGCTCTTTAAAAATAGTTTCTAATCGTTTGTTGCTGGCATATAGGAATGCTGTTGGTTTTTGTATTTTTTATCCAGAAACTCTGCTGAATTCTCCTATTTTTTTGGATTTTATTAGGTTTTCTATGTAGACAGTTATTTGACCTACAAATGAATAATGGCTAGGGATTTCCCTGGTGGTCCAGTGGTTAAGACTCTGTGCTTCCACTGCAGGGGGCGTGGATTCAGTCCCTGGTCGGAGAACTAAGATCTTGCGTGCTACATGGTGTGGCCAAAAAAGGCTATTTTTTTTTTTTTTTTTTTCTCACTGTTGTGGCCTCTCCTGTTGTGGAGCACAGGCTCCGGACGCGCAGGCTCAGCGGCCATGGCTCACGGGCCCAGCTGCTCTGCAGCATGTGGGATCTTCCCGGACCGGGGCACGAACCCGTGTCCCCTGCATCGGCAGGTGGACTCTCAACCACTGAGCCACCAGGGAAGCCCCCAAAAAGGCTATTTTTTAATTTTAATTTTAATTTTATTGAAGTATAGTTGATCTATAATGTTGTGTTAATCTCTGCTGTATAGCAAAGTGATTCAGTTATATATATATATATATATTCTTTTTCATATTCTTTTCCATTATGGTTTATCATAGGGTATTGAATATGGTTCCCTGTGCCACACAGTAGGACCTTGTTTATCCATCCTATATGTAATAGTTTGTGTCTGCTAATCCCAAACTCTCAGTCCTTCCCTTCCCCACCCACCTCACTAATGGCCATTTTGTTTCTTCCTGCAGTCCTTATACTTTTTATTATTTATTTATTTGGCTCACAAATATGTTCAGTACAATTTGGACAGAAGTAGTTATGACAGGAATCTTTATCTTGTTCCTGATTTTTTTTTTTTCTAACCGTTGAGTATTATGTTTGTTCTGTGTTTTTGGTAGGTAACTTTTTATCAGTTTAAGAATGTTTTTTTTCTCTTCCTTATTTGGGAAGAGTTTTTATTGTGGATGACGTTGAATTTTATCAAAAATTATTATTTTTTGCTTCTGTTGCGATCATCATGTTATCTCCTTTAATTGATATTTTCATTTATATTTGTAAGTTTCCTAATGGAACACCATGTTTGCATTTAAATGATTAACTTCACTTGTTCAGTATTTTTTAATCTACATTGTTATGTTGAATATGCTAATATTTTGTTTAGGGTTTGTGCCATTTGCTAGTAATTTTCCTTTCTCAGTCACTGGGATAGGGTCCCTGTGTTATTTATTGTGCAAAACTCTGTTGCTAATGCAGAGCCTGGCATTCAGCGGGTGCTCAGTGTAATGTTGCATAAAGAACAGTTTTAGGAAAAGAGCAGCCCAGCCCCTGCTGTCTGTGTGCTGCTTGTTGCCCTCATCCTGTACTTTATCCTCCTCACATACTCAGCATGCGGAACTCTGAGACGTGATATTCCTCCAGGGATGGTGCGAGGGGCCAGTGGGATGTATCCCCTGGATCCTGAAACTTTGTGTTCATACATTCTTAGAATCATCTTAGTAAGTTGGTGTTTTCTAACTTGCAGCTATTGGGGTAGATTGTCTTGTTTAATGTGTTTTTTAGTATGTGATTGTTTACTTTGTGAAAATTGCATTTTTTTTCCTTCTTGCTGTTGGATTATGTCCCTGGTTTGCTGAATTGACTGACCCCAAAGTGCTCAGAAGTGTGAAAGTACTGATAGAATTACCATGAATCCTGCACTCCGAATCCGCTTGTGAGATGGGAACACAGAATGGGGGGGAGGGGCTCCCTGGGTGCTGGATGCTAAAAAGGCCAGGAAGACCTTTGCGTGGCTTCTGGAGGCTGCACCTGGTACATCTGAGAGAAACTGTCTATACATCTCTGCAGAGGCTAACCCTTTTATTTTACGAGCTGAAACAACACAATTTTGAAAGCTGAGTATAGGCTATCAGGATTTCTTAAGATCGAATTGGGGTAAAAATGGCTTGATTGCTAAGAGTTTCACTGTTGATTTCTTCACTCTTCAGAGAAGTAAATCGATGCTGTATTGCTGGGCATATTTAAAGCCACATCCGTATGCTGCAGCACACATAAGCGCATTCTTTCTGGAGCCAGATGCAACCAAAGAGTTGTTTAGAAACTGCTCACCACTGAACCCCCAGCTGAGTGTCAACCTGCCAGCTCCCAAAGCACATGTGTTTGGCATTGCTCTTTGGCAAGCCTTGCAAACAGCCAGTGAAACTCACTCAAAATCCCTGGGTTCATACTTTATCCAAATATCCAGAGCATCTGGAAGAAGCACTTCCTGCCATCCCCAGTACTCTGTAATTATGTTTGAGTGTTTTCTATTTTAGTAAAATATAAAATAAAAAAAGAAACCAACTAGAAGTAGAATCTGACTTATACTAAAGCTCTCAGCTACTGAGCCTAATATGCATATCTCGGTGAAAGACTGACTCTGAGATGCAGTAATGATAATTATAATTATTAATTTAAAATATTCGTGTTTCATGTTGCTTTAAAATATTATGATGAATAGTTTTCTTAAACTGAAACTGTTGTTGCATGTGCACTGGATGATCATGAGAGTGCCTGAGGATGCTGGAAGTGGGTGCCTGTGGCTCCCTCACCCAATCACTGCACCACATAAAGTGCTGCCCAGCCCCTCTTGGATCAGGATGTGAGCAGCAGGCCGTTGGGTCCAGTCAGGGAGTTACTCAGGTGACAAATCAGAGTCACCAATGACCAGGCATCCCATTTCAGTGCAGGCGCCTTTTTCCAGTTATTAAAGATCACGAAATAACTCACCTCTTACCGTTTATATCTCTTACCTACAAATCAAGGGTATGTAATGACTTTTGCTCCTTTCTTCCTTTGGACTAAACCTTTTAAAGCATATCAGAAAGGTTTTTAAATATAGTTTCAGAGGGATTTCGTCATGCTTTCCTGGTTTCCCTCTTTTCTTCTGTGGACTCCTTTTTTTTTTTGCCTCTTTGATGTGTCTGCTACTTCCACTAGGGTGATTCTGGGGAGCTTCCTTGTTACTAACAGCTTTTTTTTTTTAACTTCTTTAAAAAGTTGAGGTAATAATTCACATACCATAAAATTAACCATTTAAAAATGTACAATTTAGAGGTTTTTAGTAAATTCACAAGGTGGTACAATCATCACCACTATCTAATTCCAGAACATTTTCATCATCGACCCCCAAACCCCCCATACCCATTAGCAGTAACATCTTCCCCTAGTCTGGCAATCACTAATCTACATTCTGTGGAGTTATCTATTCTCTGCATTTCATATAAATGAAATCATGTAATAGGTGGCCTTTTGTGTCTGGCTTCATTCACTAAGCATAATGCTTTTAACGTTTATTCACACTGTACCATGTGCCAGTACCCCATTCCTTTTCTTGTGGTTGAATAATATTCCATTGTATGGATATACTACGTATTGTTTATCCACTAATCAGCTGGTAGACATTTGGATTGTTTCCACTTTTTGGCTATTATGAATAATGCTATTGTGAACATTTTTGTACAAGCTTTTGTATGAACACATGTTGCCATATGCTAGGTCGTATGTTAACTCAACGTTTAACTTTAAGGAACTGCCAGACTATTTTCAAAAGTAGTGGTAATTCTATATTCCAACCAGCCACAAGTGGGGTCCCATTTTTTCCCACAGCCTCACTTTTTTTTTTTTTTTTTAAATGATAGCTATCCTAGTAGGTGTAAAGTAGTGTTTCATTGTGGGTTTACTTTGGATTTTCCTAATGCCTAAATATATTGATCATCTTTTCATGTGATTTTTGGCCATTTGTATCTCTTCTTTGGGGAAATATATATTCACATTCTTTGCCCATTTTTAAATTGGGTCATCTGCCCTTTTGTTATTGAGTTGCAAGAGTTCTTCATATGTTCTGAATATAAATTTCTTATCAGATATATGATTTGCAAATATTTCTTCCTGTTCTGTTGTTTATCTTTTTACTTTCTTGATGGTGTCCTTTGATCCACAAAAGTTTTAAATTTTGGTGAAGTCCAATTTCTCTCTTTTTTGTAACTTGTGCCTTTGGTGTCATGTCTGAGAAACCATTGCTTAATCCAAGGTCAGGAAGATTTACTACTCTATGATTTGTTGAGTGCTTTTATCATGAAAGGGTGTTGTACTTTGTTCTTCCTGTGTCTGTTGAGATGATTAAATATATTTATACATGCATACATGTATACCAATAAAACTGTTAATGTGGTGTATCACATTGACTGATACTTATATGTTGAACCAATCTTACAATCCTGGGGTAAATCCCACTTGATCACAGTGTAAAATCCTTTTACTCTGCTGCTGGATCCACCTTGCTAGTATTTTGTTGAGGATTTTTATATCTTTATTCAGGGGTGTTGGTCTGTATTTTTCTTATGAAGTCTTTGTCTGGTTTTGCTATTGAGGTTGTACTGGCTTCACAGAATGAGTTGGGAAGCGTTTCTTCCTCTTGTTCTTTTTGGAAGACTTTGAAGAAATTAGTATTAATTCTTCTTCTAGTGTTTGAGAGAATTCACAAGTGAGCTGTCTGGGCCTGGGTTTTTCTTTGTGCAAAGTTTTTGATTGCTAACTCAATCTTTTTACTTGTTTTAGGTCTGTTTAGATGTTCTGTTTCTTCTCGAGTCACTTTTGATAGTTTGTGTCATTCTGAGAATTTACCCATTTCATCAAGGTTATTTAATGTTATTTTTGGCATATAATTGTTGTCATGTCCCAGGTCTCGAGTGAGTCCCTGGGGCAGGCTGCCAAGTAAGGGTCCTTGGCTTCACCCAGGAAAGAATTCAAGAGGGAGCCATAGTAAACTGAAAGCAGGTTTATTTAGAGAGATATACACTCCATAGACAAGAGTGTAGGCTGTCTCAGAAGGCAAGAGCAGCCCTGAGTTGTAGTGATGGTTAGTTTTCATGGGCTGGGAAGTTTCATAGGCTAATGAGTGGGAGGAATGTTGTAGCTATCTTGGAGAAGCAGCAGGGATTTCCAGGAGTTGGGGCACTGCCCACTTTTTGGCCTTTTATGGGCGGCCTTGGAACTGCCATGGCACCTGTGGGCGTGTTGTTTAGCATATGCTAATGCATTACAGTGAGTGTATAATGAGGCTCAAGGTCTACGGAAGTTGACTCTTCCACCATCTTGGACCTAGTAGGTTCTAACCAGTTTTTGTCGTATCCTGCTCTTAATGGTTGTATCAGTCTTTTAATGGTTTCACGCTGCCCCTTCCTTTCTGCCTCAAATTGTTCATAACTCTTCTTACTTATAATTCTTCCCCTTCCCCTTACTGACCCTAGAGGTCAATAGTAATGTCCCTTCTTTTGTTCCTGGTTTTAGTAATTTGAGTCTTTCTTTGTTTCTTGCACAGTTTAGGTAATGGTTTGTCATTTTTCGTTGATCTCAGTCATTTCAAAAAACCTGAATTCTGGTTTTATTGCTCTTCTTTGTTTTTCTATTCTCTATTTTATTTATTTCACTCTAATCTTTATTATTTATTTCCTTCTGCTTGCTTTAGGTTTGGACTATTCTTCTTTTTCCGGTTTCTTAAGATGAAAATTTCAGTTTTTTTAAGATCTTTCTTCTTTTTTAACAAAGGCATTTACAGCCATAAATTTCCCTGTGAGCACTGCTTTCACCGTATCTTATTAAGTTTTGGTATGTTTCATTCACCTCAAAGTATTTACTAATTTTTCTTGTGATTTCTTCTTTAAGTCATTGGGTTTTTTTAGGAGTGTGTTGCTCAATTTTCACATAGTATGTGAATTTCCGAAATTTCCTTCTGTTACTGATTTCCAGTTTTATTCCATTGTGGTCAGAGAAGATACTGTGTATGATTTTTAAGCCTTTTAAATTTGTTGAGAAGTGTTTTATGGCCTAACATATTATCTATCCTGGAAAATGTTCCATGTACACTTGAGAAGAATGAGTATTCTGCTATTGGATTGAGTGTTTTATACATGTCTGTTAGGTCTTTGTTATTGTGTTAGGGCATGCCTTCAGTACTAAGCCAGGAAGTTTAAAATTCTGCCCTAGCATTCACTTTCTGCTTGTGCAGAGCTTCAGGGTCAGTCAGAGGTGAGATCTTAGACCTTTCTCAGATCTTCCCTAAGCTTATGTGTGATCCTTTGTATGTGCCTCATCTTCTCAATTCCCAGTAAAATGTGGGAGCTTTGCAAACCCCCTGTGGATATCTCATTCTTCAGCCTTTTCTTTGGGGCTCCCTGGCTAGTCTGTTGTTTGCCCCAGCTGCTACCCTTTACCTCAAGCAGACTGATGTTAAAGCATTCAATTAACATCCCTGGGGGAGGAGCCTTTAGCGCTGGGACGACTCTGTGCGGTTAAATAGAGACAAGCCTTTTGAGTGGGGTCTTCTAGAGCCAGGTCAGATAATGATTTCCCTTTGGGAATGAGGCTTTCAAAGATCTGTGTCCCCACTCTCCTCCCTCTGGCACAGGAATGCATGCTGTTATTTTTCGAGGCTGCTACAGAACTGGGGAGCAGGATATGAAACTAGAGTAAGTTAAAATGCCACAGGGTTGAGCTGTTACTCTTGACTAAATGCTGCCCCGAATGCTGCAAGCCTTTTGTTAATTTCCAGAGTACCGAAAAACTTGCTTTTGACAAATTTTGTCATTTGTTGTTGTTGTTTGCTTTTATGGAGGTATAAACTTCTGGAGGTTCTTACTCTGCCAGTTGCGCTGGCATCACCACCATCGGTTTTTTTTTTTTTTTTTATGCGGTACGCGGGCCTCTCAATGTTGTGGCCTTTCCCGTTGCGGAGCACAGGCTCCGGACGCGCAGGCTCAGCAGCCATGGCTCACACGGGCCCAGCTGCTCCGCGGCATGTGGGATCTTCCCGGACCGGGGCACGAACCCGCGTCCCCTGCATCGGCAGGCGGACTCTCAACCACTGCGTCACCAGGGAAGCCCCACCATCAGTTTTTTAATGGAGGGTCGGGCTGAGACGCTGGGGTACCCATGATGTGAAGGGACCATCTTGTAAGATTTCTAATAATGATCCCGGATCATTTCTTTTTACTTGGTCAAGAGCAAACTTCTTTAGCTTTGCTGTTATTTACCTTAGGGGAAAAAATGTAATAATCCAGTGATTCGACATGATATGAGCAGCTAAATCATTTTTTTATTCTTCATTTCAGGGACTTTAATATAAAATTGTCATTGAATTTAAGTAAATTCTGTTGTTGAGAAGGAATTGGGAGATCCTCTGAGTTGTTTTTTTTTTTTTTTGGTTAGATTCTCATGCCTTGAATAGTATTGCAAAAGACTGTTCTTATTAAGTGATATTAAAACAATGCCTGCTTTCTTCTTTTTTACATTTTCAGGGCACCTTTGATGATTACTTGGAGTTATTCCTGCAGTTTGGTTATGTGAGCCTTTTCTCCTGTGTTTACCCACTGGCAGCTGCCTTCGCTGTGCTAAATAATCTCACTGAAGTTAATTCAGATGCCTTAAAAATGTGCAGGGTCTTCAAACGCCCATTCTCAGAACCTTCAGCCAGTATTGGTGTATGGCAGGTAATTATTTGATAAAAAATTATTTCTTTAAAAACAGAATGAGGTATTGTGATTAAAAAAAAAAAGCTCTATGGAGAGATTTGGGAAAACTGGATTTTATCCTTGCCATGCCACAAACTAGCTGTGTAACTTCAGGTGGTCATTAACTTTCTCTGGGCCATGCTTTTCTTGTTTTTAAAGTGGGGGGCGGGGATGAGCTACAGTCTCCACGACTCCTTTTAGATGTGAAACTTTGACAGTTTTCTTGGAGAGTAGTCAGCTGGGCCTCACCCACTGGTACTAATGAGGCCCTCCCCACTGCAGTGTTAGTGGAAATCACTGACACTGGACTTCTGCTGGGGAGCCTGGACTTCCACTTCCACTCCTACCTGGCAGTAATGAGATTCCCTTTCAGATCCCTGCTAGGGTGGTCTCAGAGAAAGCCCAGTGGAAAGTCAAGACTTTTATTACCATCCAAGAGGCCACATGAGTGCACAAAGGAGGGACTTGTACCCCTCCATCAAAGGAGGTATTAGTGGTAGTCTAGTGGGAAGCCAGAACTCTGGCCCCTTTCCAACAATAATGACCCCACTCCCCACCTTGGGTGTCAGTGGTGTCCAGGTGGAGAACCTGGACTTCTGCCTCTACCTGCTAGTGACAAGATACTGTCCCCTGCTGGAGTGATATCAGAGGAACCAACTAAAACAAAAGGTTACACAAAATCTGGAGTCTTATAACACCTAAAGTATCAAGGTTTTTATTAAAAAAATCACTCATTATACCAAGAACCAGAATGATACCAAACTGAATGAAAAAAATGGCAATCAGCAGATGCCACCACCAAGATGACACACACATGTTGGAAATACTAGACAAAGATTTTAAAGCAGTCACGATAAAAATGCTTCAACAAGCAATTACAAACACACCTAAGACAGATGAAAAAATAGAATTAGAACGTCTCAGCAAAGAAATAGCCACAAAGGAGAATCAAATGGACATTTTAGAAGTTGAAAATATAATAAACCAAAAGCTCAGTGAATGGGTGCAATAGCAGAATGGAGGGGATAGACGAAAGAAGCAGGAACTGGAAAATAGAAAAATAGAAATTACCTGATCTGAACAACAGAGAGAAAATAGACTGAAGAAGTAAATATAGCCTCAGAGACTTGTGTGACTATAACAACAACAACA
The DNA here is from genome assembly GCF_000442215.2 of Lipotes vexillifer. Classification (NCBI taxonomy): domain Eukaryota; kingdom Metazoa; phylum Chordata; class Mammalia; order Artiodactyla; family Lipotidae; genus Lipotes; species Lipotes vexillifer. Next base: position 886,085 of record NW_006769631.1, on the reverse strand, counting down.
AAATCTAACATTGCTGTTATTGGAGTCCAAGAAGGAAAGGAGAAAGAAGGAAGGGCTGAAAAGGCACTTGAAGTAATAATGGCCAAAACTTTTCAGACTTGGCAAGAGACCTAAAACTATAGGTTCAAGAAGCCAAGTGAACCCCAAACAAAGAAGTTCATGCCAAAACACATCATAATTAAACATCTGAAAACTAAAGACAAGGAAAAATATTCTTGAAAGCACTAAGAGAGAAATGACATCTTACCTGTAGGGGAAAAACAATTAGAATGACAGCCAGTTTCTCATCAGAAATCATGAAGGCCAGAAGAAAGTGGCACAATATTTTCCAAGGCTAAAAAATACTGTCAATACAGAATCCTATATTCAGAGAAAATATCCTTTGGGAAGGAAGGGGAAATCAAGACACTCTCAAACGAAGGAAAAGTAAGAGAATTTTTTGCTAGCAGACCTATCCTAAAAGAATGACTAAAAGTTCTGTAAACTGAGGAAATGATAAAGGGACAATGTCAGGAAGCAAAAACATGGTAAACAAAAACACAAGTAAAAACAATATATTTTCCTTTTACTCCTGAGTCTTTAGAGTTCTGTTTGACAGTTGAAACCAAAAAATTCAACACTATTTAATGGTTCTAAGTATATGTAGAAAAAATATTAGGACAATTGTATTATAAATGGGGAGTGATAAAGGAAGGTAAGATTTCTGTATTTTACTCAAACTAAATGATACAAGTAGACTGAATGTATACATATATATATACACACATATAAAATATAGTATATATATTTGTGTGTGTATGTCTATATATAGAACAACCTCTAAAAAGCTATATTGTTTAAAAGATACACTCAAAAACATAGTTAAATCAAAATGTAGTACAAAAAAATGTTGAGGTAACCTACAGTAAGACAAGAAGAAGAAAACAGAGAAATGAAAACACAGAAAGCGAAGAAATGGCAGACTTAAGTTGATATTTTGATTAACTGTAAAGGGTCTAAAGACATGAGTTAAAGACAAAGATTGACATAATGGATTAAAATGCGTAACTCAACTATATGCCATCTACAAGAAACCCAATTTAAACATGATTAAGCAGGTTGAAAGTAAAAGGATAGAAAAAATACATATGGAAAAATTAAGTGTAAGGAAGCAGGAGTGGCTATATTAATATCATATAGAGTAGACTTCTGAGCAAAGAAAATTACCAGAAAGGAACATTCTTTGATGATAAAAGGGTCAAATTATCAAGACGATGTAGAAATCTTAATATATGTTCAGCAAGCAACAAGGTTGTAAAATATGTGAACTAAAAGCATAGAACTAAAAGGAGAAATAATAAATCCACAATTACAGTTAGAGACTTCAACATCCCTTTCTCAACAATTGACAGAACACCGGATAAAAAATCATCAAGGTTATTGACGAACTCAACAACACCATCAAATTATGAATCTAATCCATATTATAGAACATTCTACTCAACAGTAGAATATACTGTAACCTTCAACTTGATAAGGAGCATCTATTTACAAAAACTTAAAGCTAACGTCATACTTATTAGTGAAAGATTGAATGCTTTCTTTCTAAGATTAAGAACAATGCAAGAATGTCCACTGTCACTACTTTTACTGAATATAGTACTAGAAATTCTAACTAGCATAGTAAGGCCAATGATATCTCCAATTTACCCACTAGCTGACCACAGGTACATGAGCAAGCCCAGTCAAGGTCAGCTAGACCAGAAAAATTGCATAGGTGAGCACAGCCTAAATTGTCTACCTGCAGAATCATGAGCTAAGCAAATGGTTGTTGGTTTAAGCCAGAGAGTTTGGGATGGTTTGTTACACAGCAATAGCTAACTAATGTAGGAAGACTCAGTATTCTAAATATATCAGTTCTCCATTAATTTACAAATTAATTAATCTACAAATGAGCTTATAAATGTAGCACTATCCTAATGGAAGTTTTTCTTTTAACTAGGTAAACTTATTGTCAAGTTCACAGGGAAAAATAAATGAAATAGAACAGCAAGAAAACTCTAAAGAATAAGGGCAGGGACACTCCTTCCTACATATTAAAACTTGTTATATAACCTCAGTTGTTAAAGTAGTGTAGTGCGGGTGCATCATTAGACAGTCAAACCAATGGAGCAGGATTAAAAGTCCAGAAATTCAGTATATGATATAGGTGAAACGTCAGTTCAGTGGAGAAAATCATTGACCGTCCACCAATAGTTTTGGGATAATTAAGTCTCCAAAGTGTGTGTGTCAAGGGATAGTTTGCTCTTCAGAAGTTAAGAGGAAAAACGGCAAGACACAGAATGGGAGAAAATGTTGACAATACATTTGTCTGCCAAAGAATTTGTATTCAGATTATATGAAGGACTCACCAACTCAATAATAATACAATTAAATGAAAACATGGACGAAATATTTGAAGAAATGCTTCACTAAAGAATATATACAAGTGGCCAATGAGCTCATGAAAATATTTAGAATTAGCTACCAGGGAAATGCACATGAAAACCACAATGCAATAGCCCTGTATACCTGTTTTAAAATTAAGAGTGATGATGTCAAGTGTTGGCAATAAGGTATAGTAACTGGAACGCTCATACATTGCTGATAAGGATGTACTATAATGGTCACTTTGCAAAACTAGATTGCAGTTTGTAAAAAAAGTTCAACATACAGCTACCATGCCACCCAGCACTTCTACTCTTAGAAATCCAGGGGAAATGAAAGAATATGTCCATACAAAGACTGCACAGGAATGTCCATAGTAACTTTGTTCACAGTAGTCCAGAACTGGAAACAACCCAACTTGCTGTCAGTAGGTAAATGGGTAAAAAAAATAATTATGGTATATTCATAAAATGGAGCAGTACTCGGCAGTAAAAAAGGAATAAATTACTGATAACATACAATGTTAAAATCTGTATGCTGCTAAACCAAGATGTTGGACGAGTAGGAGGACTTGGGGTTCATCTCTTTTCACAAATACATCTACAGATGGAACAATTCTCACAGAACACTGGCTGAACACTTGCAGAAGACCTTGGACACTGGAAAGGACCACGTAACTGGGTAGGACAAAAGAAAGAAGGGAAAAAGAAGAGGAGGGGAAGCAGGATGGGATCTGCACACTTGGGGAGGAGCTGAAGCAGAGGAGAGATTCCTATATCTGGAGAAGCCCCCTCACCGACGAGGAAATCAGTTGGGACAGATGGGGAGCATCTGAGGCTGTCAGAGGAGCATGAAACGGCTGGTCTGTGGCAGATAGGACAGAGTAAGACCTACACAGATTGTCTGTGCCACAGCCCTGTGCATCCCAGACTGGGACGTGAGTCCACCAGTGCACACGGGGGCTGAGAGCTGGAACGTGGGGATTGGAGAACAAGCCCAGGGGGAGGACTGATGTTGGCTGTGAGGAGATAGCCAGAGGGGATGGGAGACAGGTAATCCACAACTGGGAATGCTTGTGGAGGAAACCCAGACTGCCATAGAAGCAAGGCGCCACTGTTGAGTGACGTGCAGGGGGTGGAACCACCATTGCAGCCTCTCTCTCCCCATGCGCCGACCCCCTGCCCCGCCAAGTGCTAGGAAAAGTCCCCACCAGAGCTGACCTTCTCATGCCTGCTGCCGGGTGCTAGGAAAAGACCCCACCAGGGCTGACCTTCTTGAACCAGCTGCCAGGCTCTAGGAAAGGCTCCCACTAGGGCCAGATCTCTCGCGCCCATGGCTGCCAGCTTTCCTATACACCTGTCGCTGGCAGGGCCCCTGCGAACCAGGCAGCTGTGCCACCTCCACGTCCTGTCCTCACCGGGGCAGACTCGAGTGCTCGAGGGCAGCCTCGGGAGCAGACTCCTGTGGATGGCCCACGTGCAGAGGTGGGGCTAAAACCACAAATGAGCCCCAGGGGCGGGGCGACTAAGGAAGAGGAACAAAAACCATTCCATGCAGCTGCACAAAACACAGATTGAATCCCTGCAATCGGCTTGGTAAACCCTGCATCTGTGGAATATCTGAATGGATGAGTGTTCCCAAAACTGAAATCAGTCTAGCTCTAGCTGCTGTGGACTTTGGCGGCTAGTACACGCGGGAGTTGGGCCAGATCAGAGTCTGAGCTGCCCCCACAGTGCCCACAGAGGGACCAGAGACTTACCTAGGGGTTTTGGAGGGCCTCCTGGGGAGGTGAAGGTTGGCTGTGACTCATGGTGGGGAGGACACTGACAGCTGAGACCCCAGGAAAATATAATTATTACTGTTTTTTTATGTTTTGTTTTGTTCTGTTCTTCTGTTTTTTAATTTGTTTTTTTTACTATTTATTTAGTGTAAATTTTTTTTAGTATATTTTTATTTCTTTTATATTTCTATTTCTGCGTTACTTTTTTGCTGTTCTGTTTTTTCCTTGTTTTTTTTCTTTGTTCTATTTGTTCTTATCCTTTTTATAATTTTTTTTCTCATTTTTGTGTTCTGTTTTCTTTGCTTTTTCCTTAAGTTTGCATTCTGCTTTTTTGGTTTTTATTTTTTGTTTTTGTTAGTTTTGTTTTTAATTGTTTGATTTTGTTTTGGGATTCATTTGTTTATCTGGTTGTTCTCTTGTTTTTTGTTTTCTCTGTTTTTGTTTTTGTTATTTTGTATGTGTATGTGTTCGGCTTTTTGTTTTTGTTTGGTTTTGCTTTTACCATTTGGGGTTTTGTTTGTTCATTTGTTTGTTTGTTTTTAATTGTTTCTGTTTCTGTTTGCTTGTTTTTGTCTTTGCCATTTGTCTTGGGTATTGTTTGTCTGTTTGCTTTCATTTGTTTTCTTCCCGCCCTTTTTCTTCTTTTCTTTTTCTTTTTTCCGAGCTGTGTGGCTTGTGGGGTACCGGGCCTTGGTTCCCAGGCCGGGGGTCAGACCTGAGTCTCCGACATGGGAGAGCAGAGTCTAGCTCGCTGGAACAGCAGAGAATTTCTGGCCCCAGGGAGTATTAATCGGTGACAGGATTGAAGACCTCTCCTGGAGGTCCCCATCTCAACTCCAAGACCTGGCTCCAGTCAACTGCCTGCCGGCTCCAGTGCTGAACACCGCATGCCAAACAACAAGGGAGACAGGAATACAAACCCACCCATTAGCAGATAGACTGCCTAAAGTTGTACTAAGCCTACAGACACCCCAAAACACACCACCTGACGTGACCCTGCCCATCAGAGGGAAAAGGTCCAGCGCTACCCACCAGAACAGAGGCACCAGTCCCTCCCACCAGGAAGCCTACACAAGTCAGTGGACCAACCTCACTCACTGGGGGCAGCCTGCAGAAAGAAGACCTCAAATACAGTAACATAGACAAAATGAGAAGACAGAGAAATATGTTGCAGAGGAAGGAGCAAGGTAAAACCCCACAAGCCCAAATAAATGAAGAGGAAATAGGCAATCTACCCGAAAAAGAATTCAGAGTAATGATAGTAAAGATGATCCAAAATCTCAGAAATAGAATGGAGAAAATACAAGAAACGTTTAACAAGGACCTAGGAAAACTAAAGAACAAACAAACAGTGATGAACAACACAATAAGTGAAATTAAAAATATACTAGAAGGAATCAATAGCAGAATAACTGAGGCAGAAGAACGGATAAGTGAGCTGGAAGATAGAATGGTGGCAGTAACTGCCACAGAGCAGAATAAAGAACAAAGAATGGAGAGAATGGAGGACAGTCTCAGAGACCTCTGGGACAATGTTAAATGCACCAACATTTGAATTACAGGGGTCGCAGAAGAAGAAGCGAAAGAGAAAGGGTCTGAGAAAATATTTGAAGAGATTATAGTTGAAAAATTCTCTAACATGGAAAGGAAAGAGTCAAGTCTAGGAAGCACAGAGAGTCCCATACAGGATAAACCCTAGGAGAAACACACCAAGATGCATATTAATCAAACGAACAAAAATTAAATTCAAAGAAAAAATATTAAAAGCAGCAAGGGAAAAGCAACAAATAACATACAAGGAAGTCCCCATAAGGTTATCAGCTAATCTTTCAGCAGAAACTCTGTAGGCTAGAAGGGAGTGGCAGGATATATTTAAAGTGATGAAAGGGAAAAACTACAACCAAGATTACTCTACCCAGCAAGGCTCTGATTCAGATTTAATGGAGAAATAAAATACTTTATAGATAAGCAAAAGCTAAGAGAATTCAGCACCACCAGACCAGCTTTGCAGCAAATGCTAGAACTTTTCTAGGCAGGAAACACAAGAGGAGGAAAAAACCTACAATAACAAACCCAAAACAATTAAGAAAATGGTAATAGGAACATACATAGCAATAATGACTTTAAATGTAAATGGATTAAATGCTCCAATCAAAACACAGACTGGGGACTTTCCTGGTGGTCCAGTGGTTAAAGAATCCACCTTACAATGCAGGGGATGCGGGTTTGATCCCTGGTCAGGGAACTAAGATCCCACATGCCGCGGGGAAACTCAGCCCGTGTTCCACACCTACTGAGCTCGCGTGCCACAACTACTGAGCTCACGCACCTCAGCTAGAGCCTGCGTGCCACAAAATACAGAGCCCATGCTCTCTGGAACCTGCGTGCCACAACTAGAGAAGAGAAAACCTGCACGCTACAACTGGAGAGAAGCCTGTGCACCACAACAAAGAGCCCACACACCACAACGAAAGATCCCGAATGCCTCAGCAAAGATCCTGCATTCCGCAACCAAGACCTGATATAGCCAAACATAAATTAAAAAAAAACGACTGGCTGAATGGATACAAAAACAAGACCCATATGTATATTGTCTACAAGAGACCCACTTTAGACCTAGAGACACATACAGACTGAAAGTGAGGGGATGGGAAAAGATACTCCATTGCAAGTGGAAATCAAAAGAAAGCTGGAGTAGTGATACTCACATCAGACAAAATAAACTTCAAAATAAAGACAGTCATAAGAGACAAGGAAGGACACTACATAATGATCAAGGGATCGATCCAAGAGGAAAATATAGCAGTTGTAAATATTTATGTACCCAACATAGGAGCACTTCAATACATAAGGCAAATGCTACCAGCCGTAAAAAGAGAAATTGACAGTAACACAATTATACTGGGGGACTTTAACACTCCACATACACCAATGGATAGATCCTCCAGACAGAAAATTAATAAGGAAACACAAGCCTTCAGTGACACATTAGACCAGATAGACTTTTATGATATTCATAGCACATTCCACCTGAAAGCAGCAGAATACACTTTCTTCTCAACTGCACATGGAACACTCTCCAGGATAGATCACATCTAGGGTCACAAATCAAGCCTCGGTAAAGTTAAGAAAATTGAAATCATATCAAGCATCTTTTCCCACCACAACACTGAGATTAGAAATCAATTACAGGAAAAAAAACTCATAAAAAACAGAAACACATGGGGGCTAAACAGTGCACTACTAAATAACCAGGAGATCACTGAGGAAATCAAAAAATACGTAGAAACAAATGACAGTGAAAATACAATGACCCAATGCAGCAAAAGCAGTTCTAAGAGAGATTTTTATAGTAATAGAATTCTACCTCAAGAAGCAAGAAAAATCTCAAATAAACAACCTAACCTTACACCTAAAGCAACTGGAGGAAGAAGAAGAAACAAAACCCAAAGTTAGGTGAAGGAACGAAATCATAAACATCAGAGCAGAAATAAATGAAATAGAAACAAAGAAAACAATAGCAAAGATCAGTAAAACTAAAAGCTTGTTTTTTGAGAAGATAAACAAAATTGATAAACCTTTAGCCAGACTCATCAAGAAAAAGAGGGAGAGGACTCAACATAAATAAAATTAGAAATGAAGAAGAAGTTACAACTGACACCGCAGGAATACAAAGGATCATAAGAGACTACTACAAGCAACTATATGCCAATAAAATGGACAACCTGGAGGAAATGGACAAATTCTTAGAAAGGTGTACAACCTTCCAAGACTGAACCAGGAAGAAATAGAAAACATGAACATACCAGTCACAAGTAATGAAATTGAAACTGTGTTTGAAAATCTTTCAACAAACCAAAGTCCAGGACATGATGCCTTCACAGGTGAACTCTAACAAACATTTAGAGAAGAGCTAACACCTATCCTTCTCAAACTCTTCAAAAAACTGCAGAGAGGAACACTCCCAAATTCATTCTACAACGCCACCATCACCCTGGTACCAAAACCAGACAAAGATATCACAAAAAAAGAAAATTACAAGCCAATATCACTGATGAACATAGATGCAAAAATCCTCAACGAAACACTAGCAAACAAAATCCAGCAACACATTAGAAGGATCATACACCAGGATCAAGTGGGATTTATCCCAGGGATGCAAGGATTCTTCAATATAAGCAAATCAGTCAATGTGATACGCCATATTAACAAATTAAAGAATAAAAACCATGTGATCGTCTCAATAGATGCAGAAAAAGCTTTTGACAAAATTCAACACCCATTTATGTAAGAACTCTCCAGAAAGTGGGCATAGAGGCAGCTTACCTCAACATAATAAAGTCCATATATGACAAACCCCCAGCAAACATTATTCTCAATGGTGACAAACTAAACGAATTTCCTCTAAAATCAGGAGTAAGACAAGGGTGCCCACTCTTGCCATTATTATTCAACATAGTTGTGGAAGTCCCAGCCACGGCAATCAGAGAAGAAAAAGAAAAGGAATCCAAATTGGCAAAGAAGAAGTAAAACTGTCACTGTTTGCAGATGACATGATACTATACATAGAAAATCCTAAAGTTGCCGCCAGAAAACTACTAGGGCTAATCAATGAATTTAGTAGAGTCGCAGGGTACAAAATTAATACACAGAAATCTCTTGCATTCCTATAAACTAACAATGAAAGATCAGAAAGAGAAATAAGGAAACAATCCCATTTACCATTTCAAGAAAAAGAATAAAATACCTAGGAATAAACCTACCTAAGGAGGCAAAAGAACTGTATGCAGAAAGCTGTAAGATACTGATGAGAGAAATCAAAGATGGCACAAGCAGATGGAGGGATATACCATGTTCTTGGATTGGAAGAATCAATATTGTGAAAATGTACTACCCAAAGCAATCTACAGATTCAATGCAATCCCTATCAAACTACCAATGGCATTTTTCACAGGACGAGAACAAAAAATTTTACAATTTGTATGGAAACACAAAAGACCTCAAATAGCAAAAGCAATCTTGAGAAAGAAAAATGGAGCTGGAGGAATCACCCTACCTGACTTCAGACTATACTACAGGGCTACAGTAATCAAGACAGTATGGTACTGGCACAAAAACAGAAATATAGATTAATGGAACAGGATAGAAAGCCCATAGATAAATCCACGCACACCGTGGTCACCTTATCTATGACAAAGGAGGCCAGAATATACAATGGAGCAAAGGCAGCCTCTTCAATAAATGGTGCTGGGAAAACTGGACAGCTGCATGTGAAAGAATGAAATTAGAACACCCCCTAACACCATACACAAAAATAAACTCAAAATGGATTCAAGACCTAAATGTGAGGCCAGACACTATAAAACTCAGAATGGGAGAAAATATTTGTAAACGAAGCAACTGATGAAAGATTAATCTCCAAAATATACAGACAGCTCATGCAGCTCAATATCAAAAAAACAACCCAATCAAAAAATGGGTGGAGTGCTTCCCTGGTGGCGCAGTGGTTGAGAGTCCGCCTGCCGATGCAGGGGACACGGGTTCGTGCCCCGGTCTGGGAAGATCCCACATGCCGCGGAGCGGCTGGGCCCGTGAGCCATGGCCGCTGAGCCTGCACGTCCGGAGCCTGTGCTCCGCAACGGGAGAGGCCACAGCGGTGAGAGGCCCGCGTACCACAAAAAAAAAAAAAAAAAAAAAAGGGTGGAAGACCTAAATAGACATTTATCCAAAGAAGGCAGATGGATGCAGATGGCCAATAGACAGATGCAGATGACCAATAAACACATGAAAAGATGCTCAACATCACTAATTATTAGAAAATGCAAATCACAAGTACGATGAGATATCACCTCACGCCGATCAGAATGGCCATTATCACAAAGTCTACAAACAATAAATGCTGGAGAGGGTGTGGAGAAAAGGGAACCCTTTTACTGGTGGTGGGAATGTAAATTGATACGGCCTCTGTGGAGAACAGTTTGGAGATTCCTTAAAAAGTAAAAATAGAACTACCATGTGATCCAGCAGTCCCACTACTGGGCATATACCCAGAGAAAACCGTAACTGAAAAAGACAGATGCACCCCAATGTTCATTGCAACACCATTTACAATAGCCAGGGCATGGAAACAACCTAGATGTCTATTGATAGAGGAATGGATAAAGAAGTTGTGGTACATATATACAATGGAATATTACTCAGCCATAAAAAGGAATGAAATTGGGTCATTTGTAGAGACGTGGATGAACCTAGAGACTGTCATATAGAGTGAAGTTAAGTCAGAAAGAGAAAAACAAATATCATACATTAACGCATATGTGTGGAATGTGGAAACATTGGTATAGATGATCTTATTTACAAAGCAGAAATGGAGACACAGACATAGAGGCCAAACGTATGGATATCAAGGGGGGAAGGGGTGGGTGTGGGATGAATTGGGAGATTGGGATTAACGTAATACACTACTGATACTATGTATAAAGTGAATAACTAATGAGAACCTACTATATAGCACACGGAACTCTACTTGGTGCTTGTGGTGACCTCAGTGGGAAGGAAATCCAAAAAAGAGGGGATATGTGTATCCATATAGCTGATTCACTTTGCTGTACAGCAGAAATGAACACAACATTGGAAAGCAACTATACTCCAATAAAAATATTATTAAAAAATCAGTATGCCAAGTGAAAGAAGCAGACATAAAAGCATGTATATTGTATAATTCTAATTGTGTAGAATTCTGGAAAGTCAAACTAATATATAGTGACAAACAAACAGATCAGTGTTTGCTTGGGGCCAGGTATGAAGTGAGGGGTGGTTTGCTTGGGGCCAGGAATCTTTTGGCGAAAATGGAAATATCCTATTTGTGATGGTGGTTTCACTGGTAGATACACTTATCAAAAGTTAATGAAGTGTATACCATAAATGACTACAATTTATTTTATGTAAATTGTAACTCAGTATAGATGATATTTAAAAACCCAAAAGCTTAGTTAGAAATGTATTAAAAATGCAGGAAGCCAGACACTGTCATGTGCTGCCAATGGGAAAGTGAACTGGTCAACCCTGGGGAGTTCAGCTTGGTCTTATCTATCAAAATTATGAACACAGTGGCACCTTTGACTAACTAGTCCACTTTCAGGAACTTATCCCACTTCCACACTTCTTAAATGATGTGTTTGCAAGTTTACTAATTGTAGCATTGTTTGTAATAGCAAGCAATAAGGAAATGGTTAAATAAACCTTGGTACATTTGACACAATGAAATACTTAAGCAGTTGTGACTTAAGTCTTTCGTTGTGACTTAAGAACGAGGGAGATCTTTGAGTACTGACACAATATCCTCCAAGACATTTTAAGTGACAAAAGCAAGGGGCTTGACAATGTGTATTATGCTGAGAAGAGGGTAAGAAAGTATATGTTCAGGTTTGCTTATATTTATTTGCATACAGTGTCTGGAAAGATACATAAGAAATTAATAATAGTGATTATCTTATGGGGAGAACAGGAGGTGATGAGGGGGAGAAAGGGGACAAGGAGACTCTTCCCTATACACTGATAACATTTTCGTTTTGAACTAATTTATAATAAATCAATAAATAGAAATTTAAAGCTATTTTAAGACAAAGTCCTGAGCAGATTTGTTGTAAAGAAAACTGTGGAAAAATAAGAAGATTACACAAAGGATTTCTAAAATATTATAAGATGGTAGATATTCTTCCTGGGACAAGATTTTATTAAGTTTGAATCCAATCGTGTTTTGTTTTGCTTCTATATTTCTAATAGTTAATTGTATTTCTTAGAATTAGACATTGTTATTAAGTAGTGATCACCAAGTGCTGTACATAAAAAGAAAGAAAGAGGGAAAGAAAAGAAAGAACAATGGTCACAGTGTTTCCATAGTCCATACTCAGTAATACACACCAGTTTCCTTCATGGGACCCTGGCTCAATCTACTTAGTAGCTCTCAGTGGGGCCTGGCATCTGTATTTTTCTGAAGTTCTACAGGTGATTTGTTAAATGCCACTAGGAGGGGATCAGTATCACTGGTGCCTTGGGTATGGCTGAACTAGATGTGGTATGTGGTCTGTCAAAGTAGAAGGACACTTTCACGAAATGAATTCTATTTGAAATCATACCTAACTGTTTTTTTTTTTTTTTTTTCCTTGCGTTATGCGGGCCTCTCACTGTTGTGGCCTCTCCCATTTGCGGAGCACAGGCTCCGGACGCGCAGGCTCAGTGGCCATGGCTCACGGGCCCAGCCGCTCCGCGGCATGTGGGATCTTCCCGAAACGGGGCACGAACCCGCGTCTCCTGCATCGGCAGGCGGACTCTCAAGCACTGCGCCACCAGGGAAGCCCCCTAACTGTTTTTGAGTGTGAAACATTCTCTCTGGCGGCCCTAGTTTAGATCCCCTTTAGCTATGCATAGAGTCAAGTAACTTTAATAGTGTATTTTTCTTGGATGTGTTCCGCATTCAGGTCCCTGGCCACCTCCATTTGGGAAGATAGGACATACTGTTTGGGATATTCAACCCAAAAGTAACTGAAATACCTCTAACAGTATGGCTTTTTTGAGCTAACGAAAATCATGGCATTATAGAGAAAAAGTTGTACATGTCCTTGGAATGTTTAGAACTAAGGAAAGACTTTAGATAATACGAAAAAGGATGAGGAAATATGGAAGCAGTCCTTATGGTCTTTGATTTTACATTTGTTTTTTCTTTCAGTTGGCTTTTGAAACGATGAGTGTCATATCTGTGGTCACTAACTGTGCTCTGATTGGAATGTCACCACA
>NW_006769631.1:852763-873093 GCF_000442215.2 Lipotes vexillifer | reverse complement strand
CTCTTTCCAGAGTCAAAAGCTGACCTCATTTTGATCGTAGTAGCAGTGGAGGTAAGTGAACATTTAGACCTGTTTTAAATAGTTTCTACGTCAGATGCCTATGTTATTCTAAGGCAGTGATGTCCCTGGCTGTCAGTGATGGGCAGTTTAGCGACATGCGTTTACTGGTAAGAAAGCAAAGTGGCTCAGGTAATAGGAACACATGAGGATCCAGGCTGTCCATTCCTGGTTATTGACTACTACAAAAAAGTCACCGTGGTGCTAACAGGACAGTGATTTTTCCAGCCTTTGTGCTGGCCTGTCTAGCGTTGAGGAGATAAATCCTATTTGAAATAGAATTCTATAGATTTAATGGGTTTTTTTTCAGTCTGTTTGAGGGTGAGGGAATCTGTCACTTCCATTTTCTAAAGCAGATAAATCCTAAGAAATGCTTTTTGATCATGACTTAAGTCTCATTTGCAATAGGTGTGGGATTCATTGCAAAACACTCTAAAACTCCAAAATGTAACGTGTAGGAAGACTCATAATTTCACATACCAAGTACAAGTAGGCTGTCTGTGTACTTTTTAGATATTTGTCTTGTTTATCATGTTTCTGAATACAGATTACCGTAACATCTTGAAAATTAAGCACTAACCAGTTTGCAAATGGAAGAATTTGCAGGAATTTTTTTGTTGCTAGTGATTATAGTTGTCAGGAATATTGTGATCTTTCATTTTTATATACTAAAAAATAGAGCAGTAGTGGAGATTTATCCAAGTAGAATTTAGTAGGATCATAGAGCAGTGATTCTGGACTTAGGGCTAACCATAAGACATGGAATTGTGAACTTGTACATTTCTAATGGTGGCTAAAGAAATATATTCTGCTTTGCTCTGTTTGCTCTTTTAGTGTATTTGATAGGAATCTGTGTTCATGATAGAAGCTGTATGTAGAGTATGCATTTTGGAGAATGATTTTAGACAGCAGCAACTAGGAAGAGAAAGAATGGCTTTGCAGATAAAAGTAGGTCTGTTTTGAATTTTGTGAGTTGAACAGGATTTTGGAGAGCTATTTGCAAGGCAATTTATTACCTGTGGCAGTAAGAGAACAAAACAGAGGTACCTTAGACAGGGGATGGCCAGCTGGCCAGGTTCACAGTGCATCTTCTTGATTTAAGATAGATATGGCCCTTAACTTTGCAGATCTCGGAAGTTGTCTTTGCCAGCACATCCAGAGCTAATAAGGCTTTGTGGCTGACTTACACTTAAAAATCATGAGACTCACAGGGGACTGACCAGAATACCAGGTAGTTAATCTACCATAAGGAGACTTTTCCAGTGCTTATAACCGTCGGTGTTAAAGTAGAAGTGGAGGGTTTTCTTGGTGGCGCAGTGGTTAAGAATCCGCCTGCCAGTGCAGGAGACACCGGTTCGAGCCCTGGCCCAGGAAGATCCCTCATGCCGCGGAGCAGCTAAGCCCGTGCGCCACAACGACTGAGCCTGTGCTTTAGAGACTGCACGCCACAGCTACTGAAGCCCATGCGCCTAGAGCCTGTGCTCCGCAACAAGAGAAGCCACCGCAATGAGAAGCCCACACACTGCAACGAAGAGTAGCCCCCGCTCACTGCAACTGGAGAAAGCCCGGGCTCAGCAATGAAGACGCAATGCAGCCAAAAATAAATAAATAAAATGAATAAATTAAAAATAAATAAATAAATAAGTAGAAATGGAATTGGTTATTAGAAGATTTCTTGGTAAATTTAGAACCAGAGCAGGAAGAGTGAAATAGTCTTGAGAGATGCAGGAAACCTGAAAACCATCCCTTCCTTCAAACAGAGCAGAGCTCTTTCATGAGCCGGATCTTGGTGTCCATCGCCAACTTCTGAGCAATGCTGGATGATTTCAGTACTGCCCACTTCTTGATTTTGTCTTCACTTTCTCTAGACTTTTGGCTGGCCCAGTCTTCCTGTATATTCCCATTAATTAGACCACTGTCTTCTTTTGTATTGGTGATCTCTTAATCAGATAGCCACACCCTGCTTCTTCTTAATTAATGTGGGAGATTTCCTGGCCCATAAGACTGTCCTGTAAATGGCTAACCTCAGGTGTTGCAGACTGATTTTGCTGGTCTAATCCTCATGTATTCACTTAATCTGCAAGTTTTAACGTGTACTTCGTTGTTCCCCTGAGCTAACCCTTATGCCTCCTCTTACAGTTTTAGTCTCTTCATATAGTATTAAAGTAACTGTTTTACTGTCATTATCTAAAGTGGTTCCTTAGAGTACAACAGAAATGAGCCTCTATTTAAAAATCTTGTGAGGAGAAACCTTAGGGTTTTTTTTTTTTTAATTTTATTTATTTTTTTGGCTGCCTTGGGTCTTCGTTGCTGCGCGCAGGCTTTCTCTAGTTGCGACGAGCGGGGTCTACTCTTTGTTGCGGTGTGCAGGCTTCTCATTGTGGTGGCTTCTCTTGTTGTGGAGCACGGGCTCTAGGCGTGTGGGTTTCAGTAGTTGTGGCACGTGGGCTCAGTAGTTGTGGCACGCAGGCTCAGTAGTTGTGGCTCACGGGCTCTAGAGCGCAGGCTTAGTAGTTGTGGCGCACAGGCTTAGTTGCTCCATGGCATGTGGGATCTTCCCGGACCAGGGCTCAAACCCCTGTCCCCTGCATTGGCAGGCAGATTCTTAACCACTGTGCCACCAGGGAAGTCACAGGATTTTTTTTAATTAAAAAGAAAATTTTAGATTTTTTTTTTTAAAGCTTGATTGAGTATGCAATGTAAAATTGAATAAAAGACAAAACGATCATTATTTTATGTTGGTAACTCAGTGTCATGTTACAACTTTTGTGTATTTACTGCCATCTAGTGTTTCCTTTAAAAACTCATGAGACTTCAACACTACTTTTATTTGTAAATAGTTGCAGAAATTTATTACAGACTGACCAAGAGAATAGCCTACCAATATGTGAAACCATATGATAGAATCATATGAAATGCCATTTTCTGGGTTAAAAATAGTCAAATATTGGGAATTTCATAAAGTTCAGCCCATAGCATTAAGTCAGTATCTAAATAATTTCTCTTAAATAATCATCATTATCTTCACTTCTGAGACAAATTTAGCTCACTTCTTTGATGCAATTCCAAGGAAAGGATCACTATGTTAAATGCAGAATTACACCAAGATCTCCATTTCCTAAAAGATAGAAATGTTCTAAAATCCTCTAAATATCAAATGTTTGATAATCTTTCATTTTAGCATTAAATGCATTCACAGTTTTCTTTTAATTTTACACTTGGCAAGATGCAGCAAACATATTGAATGCTAACAATTCACCTACTAAATGCTGTTCTTTTTCTAGGGTGAAAATGAATTAACTCACCTAGAAGTTGCACTGCATTTCTGATGGTTAGGTTCTGGTGACCAGCAAGCCAGTCTGTACCATGCATGTTTAATTGGTAGTTTTAAAAATATCACTGAATTGCAGTTTATTTTACAAAAGAACGTAAGTTAGGTAATTTTCTGTCTAGTGCTGCTCAGAGTTGATTCTCATCTCTTTGTAATGACTAAAGGTGTCTTCTGAGAGTAGACTGAACCCTTAGGGTTCTTTTGTGCCCCGACTCACAGGCTTTATTTTCCTATTTAAAAAAAAATTCGTTTCATACTTAAGTTGCAAGCATAATACAGATAATCCCTATATATCCCTTTATTAGGAGTCACTAATTTTGAACATTCTGCCGTATATGTGCTTGCTCTCTGTCTCTTGATTGATTTACATCTGTATATATAGATATTTCAAACTATGGAGATTCTATTTCTGTACTGCCTTTTAATGCACTGTGGCCCTGGGCCAGTCACCTTGTCTTGTAAGCTCATCTCCTTGACTGCATATTGAGCCCAGTGCAGCATCCTTTCCAGGGATGCTCTGAGGAGTACAGTAGAAATGACACATGTGTAACCCTAATCACAAGTGTCTGGCATGGAGCAGGTGCTGAACAAATTGCAGGTCTTGTTATCACTCTTACAAGGCAAGATACTGTACATGTAAAATGCCAAGCAGAGAGCTGGGCACTTGGTCAAGGTACAGTGGATGTGAGCTGCAGTTCTAACCATCTCTGCAATGGCAGAATGAAGCTTTTGTTATCTTCATTATCATTCTATCATCATTTGTTAAGCAGACAGTATAGCAGCATGGAAGTAGCTTGGGGTGTCAGAGTCAGGAGGTAGATGAATTAGAATTTCAGCTCTTCCCCTTAATCTCTGCACACCTTGGTTTCCTTAGATGTAAAATGAGAGCATTGGTATTGTATACAAGAAGTGATGGCACCAGGTCTGACACAGAGGAAGAGGTGAAAAAGTGATAACTTCACAGTACCACCGTTGTTAATGAGTTAATCCTTTAGCAGTTGGCTCATATGTCTCCATCAGCTCATTGATGCATTTCCATGGGCTTGGTTCTTCATAATAACACTGAATTGGTTTTGTTTGTGCTGAAGTTTCTTACTTAAGTATTAATTGCCTTCTCTTATGTGCCTGTTTCCATCCTGTGATATGATTCCATTTTTCTTCTCTCTTCCTGGTCTTGTTCCCACATCTGAGTTCTGCCCTCCCTCCCACCCATCCATCACGCATCAAGTCTTGCTGATTCTGACTTCTGAATATCTGTTGAGTTTCTCTTCCCTGTTACCATTGACATGGTTTGAGTTTAGGCTCTCACCATTTCTCATCTAGACTTATTTTTTTAACAGCTTTTGGAGATATAAGTCACATAACTATACGGTTCACTCATTTCAGATATACATTCCACGCCCTCTTACCTAGACTTTTACAGCAGATCCTCACCAGCCATCTGGTTTTCATGCTTTCTCTCCCCTGCCTCGTGCCCTCTACTTCTGGAGTGGTTATTCGAAAATGAAATTCTGATCATATTTCTCCTCTGCTTACAGAAGAAATGCCCGAGTTAAATATCAGGTTCTTTATAACCTCCTTTTCCCCTTCACCTCCCTGCTGCCCCATCTCACCCTTGGACATGCCGGAGCCCTTCCTACAAGTTGCTATTAGCATTTACTAAAACTGTACGGCAATCATGTATCTCTTCCACCAGATTGAGCTTCCTGAGAACAGGGGCAAGGACAAGCACGTAATAAATACTCAATAACTGAGAAGTGGCCATTGAATTACTTTAACTCTTTGTTTTCAAGTGATTAAGCAATCGCTTGTTAAATGTTTGTTAATGAATGAATGAGTCACATATATAGTTGTTTTTTTTCCTTCGGTGAACATACAGTTAGTGTTAGCTATTTGAGAATTAACTTCAACTTTTTAATTAAAGGGTCTGCTGTACCTTTGGGAAGTACACTAACAAAACCCCTATGGCAAAATATTAAAATTATGTTATTTATAAGAAAAGGTGAACTGAATTAGGCAGTATGGTACAGTGATTAAGAACATGGGCACCGGATTCAAATCCTGATTCCAGTTTGACAGGCTATGTGTCTTTGAATGAATTTGAACAATTCAGCAGAGTTGTTGTGCAGATACTGAATAAGTGCACGTGGTATGCTTACCACAGTGCTTGGCAAGATTAAGTATTCAGTATTTGTTAGTAATTGTTGTTGTCTCAGAAAGAAAGATCTGTTCTCATAAAAGTCTCTTCACCTGGTTGAAAGGTCTGATTAAATTCAGAGATTTCAATTTAAAAACTTGCCTAGGAAGGAGCCCACAACCAACTCTTTACTTTCTCCACTTCCCAGTGTCGGACCATGTGTTGGGTTCCTAAGAAGGTACATAAGGTTTTTGACCTTTGGATTAGGGCCCTTGGGATGGAATTATTGAACTGGGTGTTTTCCTTCTTCCTTTTGCTTCATCAATTCCCCTGATAATCTTGGGAGTTTTCTCATCTTTCTATGGGCTGCCCCGCTCTTCAGTTTGATGAAACATTGCTCTGTGTTCTCTTAATGGTGTGGGAATAATGAAAGACAGTCAAGGTAAATTCTTTCATTGGATATGTATTCATTGGGTGCTTACAATATGCCGGGCATTACCAAGCTACAGCCCTGGCTTTAGAAGTGCTCACAGAGAGAATCCTCTGAGAGATAAATCACAGTGCAGTTGAAGGCCTCTTTCCTAACCTTCCCCAGCTCTCTCCATCCCCTCCTGACAGAGTTCCGACTGGCATAGACTCTGCCAGCTTGCTGGGTGGGAGCCATGGGCATGTCCACTCACTGAGTTAAGTGCTTAGCAAGAGGCACTTTGTTCCCAAATCTGTTTATGTGTGGTATTCTCGTTACTGTGATTGGCATAATTTAATTAAATGGAATGAAAACTGATGAAACGTGTGTGCTAAAATAGAGAAAGCCGTCATTTCCGTGAAAACCTTTGGAAAGACTCCATAAAGACAAATTACTATCAGATGGATAAAGATGAGTCAATTATAAAAGATTAGGGAAAATCATAAAAATATGGGCAGCTTCCAGATTCTGTTTTTATACTGCTTCACAAGTGTCTTTAAATTTTCACTCTTTGTTAAAGAAAACAAACCTGGGAATCTTTGACATTGAATCATGGGTGTTATTTATGCCTAGAAGACAGTGAGAAGCTCTATCACTGGATCCTACTCAAAGGAAAGGCCTTGGCTCCACATTAAAAGATTTGCAAATAAATGTATACATTTAAATGTTTGTTAAAATAAAATATTAAAGATAGGCATTTTTTTTAATGGGTCCTCATTTTAGCTGACTTTTGGTTAACTGAGGAATTACTGACCCAGGTGAGCTGCCTAAAAGGAGCTTCTGTCCTTGGGGAATAGGGGATTAGGGGCCTGGCTTTTTTTTACTTTTTTTTTTTTTTTTTGCAGTACGCAGGCCTCTCACTGTTGTGGTCCCTCCCGTTGCGGAGCACAGGCTCCGGACGCGCAGGCTCAGCGGCCATGGCTCACGGACCCAGCCGCCGCGATCTTCCCGGACCGGGGCACGAACCCGTGTCCCCTGCATCGGCAGGCGGACCCTCAACCACTGTGCCACCAGGGAAGCCCAGGGGCCTGGCTTTTAAGTTTGTCAATTAATGGGAAATATTGGTTTGTTGAAGGACCCAGTGCCCTCCAAAGTGATGATTAGTATATAATCTGTTTAAATGTGACTTTGTTGATATCCGATTTTTGCAAATTACTCTACATTCTTCTTTTTTTTCTTCTTACTCTGCATTCTTTTAAAGTGATAACAGTGGTTATAACCTGTTTCTTATCCTGGAAAGTTTAGGAAAAGGCAGGTCTCTGAAAGAGATCAGTTTATACTCGGAATGAAGTTGTTTTCAGATAAGAATTTTAGAAGGATTAAGAATTAGAAAGCTTGACAGTTTCTCTACACTCTTAAGTCATAATTTCTACCTTATTTAAAGTAAAATTGCAGAACATCCTGTATGTCCATATTCAAATGTAAATACACCAAATATCCACAAAGAAAATGACTTGGGTTATTTGTCTTTGAGGACTGTCACTCAGGTCTCCTCTCAGTTGATGCTTTCAAAGCCTCCTGTCAAGTACCTGCTCCCTCTGGTATCTCCTATTACATCCTAGCCTGTGCCCCGCCTTCAGCCACAGACCTGCTAAGTGCACTGGCTTCCACTCGCATTTACCTGCTGACTGCCTCTTTGCATGACATTGAACTTCCCTTTCTGATACATAAACCAGTTCACAGTCAAACTTGCCTCCTTTCTCTGCTTTTCTCTTTTATTCCTTTGGAGAATGGGAGATAAGAAAGCATTTTGGTTTCATTTTTTTTTCCTAAGATGGAAAGCAAGTTGTGCTTCAGAAAATTGAAAGTAGACTTTAAGAACATAAGAAATCTCCACTCTTTATAGTATTGGATGGGATGTTGAGAAGTACCAATCTAAGGGGAATACATTTGCGGAGGCCTTGTATGGCAGGGGACCTCTTTTGAAGGAAGAGTGGGACATTGGGGCAGCTCCAGAGGGAGGAGCGACTTGGGAATGGTGTGGTCACAGGCCATGTGGGTTTGCTTAGGGAGAGTGAAGAGCATGAATTGGGGTATAGGGGTAATGGGTGGGGAAATGGGTGGAGAGCTCAGAGCTCATGAGGAAAACTTTACATTGCATGTACATTTCGTTGTCACGTGGTCCGTTTTAACATGCTCAGAGGCAGAACTGCAATATTCATTTCCCCTCATTAATGTCAACTCTACTTGGCTATTCCCAGTGATACATGAAAATGAATAGCTTGAAGATTGAATCTACCATATCTCCCCTCCTTTCCTTACTAGGGAATAGCTGCCGCATGTGGGTGTGAGGAGGTTGAAGTGGGTTCGTGCCTGAGGAGGCTGGCCCTGCGGGTGTAGACAGCATTGGCTGTCCTCTGCCCTGGGCCACACCTGCGCCCTCCTGTGTCTCAGTGGTCCCAGTAGCCGCCAGGTTTCTCTGCTCTTTCCAGAAGGGTCCCAAAACTGGAGTCAGCCACGACCTCTTTTCCATTGTCCTCCAATCCACCTTGTTTTTTTGGTTCCTGCAGTCCTGTTGGTTAGGTCCCAGTTCTTTATGCCTGCCAATCCTTATAGTTTATTTCTTCTGCCAGAAATACAAATCTGTCAGAATAGTTGTTCTTAAGGACCTGTTCTTTCAGCTTTCCGTCTGTGCTTTCATATAACTTGTTTTATTTCCGTTTAACATGCTGTTTCTGGGTTGCTGGTCTACACTGGAAAGACAAAGAAGAAAAATTACACTCTTGCCCTCTAAGGAGACCTCAGCTCACAGGCAGAGCATTTCAGTAGTCATTTTTTGATGCCTATCTTCTTGCTTTTCCCCTCAATTAAAGCAGTGCCTTTAAATCCATGTTTCTCAGCATCTGGACCCTGCTTAATCACCCCTCTCCTTTAGCAGAGTTCTCCCACATTAGCAGTACCCAAATCCAAAATGTTGTGTTTGTCCTCTAGGTCGAATCTCACTTCAAGAAACCCTTCACTGTTTGTTTTTACACTAGAATTCTGTATCAGAGATTGAACCAGGTTTGAATATCATTTTTTAGTGCCATAGATTTTGATGTATTCATTGGATTTGGTGAAATGGTATCAATTTGACCAGTTAACGATTTTTCTAGTTATTTTTATATGTCATAATTACTCTTTTATTTTGTCGTTATTTCTGTTTTCCTTCTTCCACCCCCCTCCTACTTTAGTCTGTAGCCTAAAAGGTTCAGAGGGGCTTTAGTGTCTTTTGTAGTCCCCCAGGGGCTGTGTTCTAAAGACCGATTAAATTAGAAATCGCGTGAGAGTGTTTTTGCAGACTCCAAGGTGCTTATAAATGTAAAACGTTAATATTACCACTGTAATTTCTTTCTAGGTAATAAAATGTGTTCCCAATCCCATTATGTTATAAATGTTACTAAAAGTGGACTATTTTCAAAGATGTTAAGAATCATGAAAGGACGGGAGAGAAAGATTTTAAATGTTGATTACTTTGTAAGAAAATGTCTTTTTCTCTTACATATTTTAGTGAAAAGCCCTTCTCTTCCAATTGAAAGAATGTAAGTGCCATGTTTTACACACACACTCATACATACATATATGTACATATATGTATATACATATATACATTTATGTGTGTGTGTGTGTGTGTGTATTTTTTTAATAAGATATGCCTGTTCTGAGCCTGAAGATCAAGTTTCTCCTCTGGCAGCTTGAGCACAAGGTGGAGGATGAGCTGCAGAAAACGTAAAGATATGATTATCCCCATGCTTTTGTCAGTGGGCCCCAGCTGGGACCATTTCTGCATGTGCACTAAGATTGTAGTGCTTGCATTATCCTTTCTAGTTCAGCACTTCACGGGAAAACTAATTGGCACCATCTGTGCTAATAATTAAATCTGTGATGTGGTCACTGGTGCACAAGGAATTCAGGTTGAGGGAGTGTTTCACAGCAGAAAGGTGGTGGGATTGGAGCAGAAAAAGAATAAAATTTATTAATAGTCTTTCATGATGAGTTGTAGAAAAGGAACCACAAGGAAAAAGAGCAGCTGTCTTTTGGGTCAGTGATATCCTTCCACTGACGTTTTAGGAAGGACGGAGGAACAGAACTATGGAGAGAGCTCATTGCAGTGTCTTCTCTTTGCTCTTACATCTGTCCTGTAGATTTTTGTCATCTGCATCCAGTCTAAATTCGAGCACTGCAATTTCCTGAGGGTGGTTGTCAGGGAGTTAGCAGTAAGGTGAGTATTTGACTACGAAGGTACAGCACAAGGGCATTTTTTGGAGTGACGGAATTGCTCTTTATCCTGATTACGGTGATAGTTTCACAGCTAAGTGCATTTGGTAAAACTTAAAGAGCTGTACACCAAAAGGAGTGGTTTTTACTCCATGTAAATGAAAAAGTAAAATTTTTAAAGTATAAAAATTTATTGAAAAACATGCTTTGGAAAAGCTTTTGTCTCTGCCTCAGAATGTGTGTTCACGATGAAAGAAGTACTTTTTCCCCAAAAGCAATAAAGAAACAACCTAATACCAATTAATCTAAAATTTGATTTTACATAGCAAGTGGCTGTTTTCAGACTCCAAATAAGATTTCATAATTGAATTTTTAGAGATAGTGCTTAAAGGATTAAGAGAATTAGGCTTCTTTGGCTTTTCTTTTTTGGGCCCTCATAACTTTGTTTCAACATAAAAGGAGCTGCTCATCTTGAGTATTTTTTTTGCTGATGAGAGGAAATTAATGAGGGTGAGCCACAGTTCTCAGACATTGGAGAATTCACTGGTCATGCTAAGAACAAAAAGGATCAGCTGTTTTTATATTTTATTGTATTCAGACTCTGTTTTCTGAATGTGGGTCATGCAAAAAAAATGCAAACAATTATGTAGAAAGTAATATGCACTGCTCTTAAGCCTTTTAAAGGCACAAGGTATTCTTCCTGTGCTTCTAGAATCGGCAGGATTCTAGGACAAATAGGAAGCAGCACAGTAGGAACAAGTAAATGAGGGATGAAGATTGATGTCAGTTAGTGGAATCATTAAAAACCATAAAGTTCATACTTGGTAATTTTTTTTCTCTGCCATCTATTTTCTTTTCTTTTCTATTCTATACATAGTATCAATAGTATCATAGTATCAATATGTCAATCCCACCTCCCAGTTCATCCCACACCCCCTTTTCCCCTCTGTTTCCATACATTTGTTCTCCACATCTGTGACTATTTCTGCTTTGTAAGTAAGATCGTCTACAACAATTTTTTCAGATTCCACGTATATGTATTAATATATGGTATTTATTTTTCTGACTTACTTCACTCTGTACGACAGTCTCTAGGTCCGTCCACGTCTCTACAAATGACCCAATTTCATTCCTTTTTATGGCTGAGTAATATTCCATTGTATATATGTACCACATCTTCTTTATCCATTCCTCTGTTGATGGACATTTAGGTGGTTTCTGTGTCCTGGCTATTGTAAACAGTGCTGCAGTGAACATTGGGGTGCATGTGTCTTTTTGAATTATGGTTTTCTCTGGGTATATGCCCAGTAGTGGGATTGCTGGGTCACATGGAAGTTCTATTTTTAGTTTTTAAGGAACCACCATACTATTCATAGTGGCAGTATCAATTTATATTCCCACCAACAGTGTATGAGGGTTCCCTTTTCTCCACACCCTCTCCAGCATTTTTTGTTTGTAGATTTTGTGATGCTGGCCATTCTGACGGGTGTGAGGTGATATCTCATTGTAGTTTTGATGTGCATTTCTCTAATAATTAGTGATGTTGAGCATCTTTTCATGTGTTTGTTGGCCATCTGCATGTCTTCTTTAGAGAAATGTCTATTTAGGTCTTCCACCCATTTTTTGATTGGGTTGTTTGTTTTTTTGATATTAAGCTGCATGAGCTGTATACTTTGCAGATTAATCTTTTGTCAGTTGCTTCGTTTACAAATATTTTCTCCCATTCTGAGTTTTATAGTGTCTGGACTTACATTTAGGTCTTGAATCCATTTTGAGTTTATTTTTGTATATGGTGTTAGGCAGTATTCTAATTTCATTCTTTTACATGTAGCTGTCCAGTTTTCCCAGCACCATTTATTGAAGAGGCTGTCTTTGCTCCATTGTATATTCTGGCATTCTTTGTCATAGATAAGGTGACCATAGTGTGCCTGGGTTTATCTATGGGATTTCTATCCCTTCCATTGATCTATATTACTGTTTTTGTGCCAATACCATACTGTCTTGATTACTGTAGCCCTGTAGTATAGTCTGAAGTCAGGGAGTCTGATTCCTCCAGCTCTGTTTTTTTTTTTTTTTTCCTCAAGATTGCTTTTGCTATTTGGGGTCTTTTGTGTTTCCATACAAATTGTAAAATTTTTTGTTCTAGTTCTGTGAATAATGCCATTGGTAATTTGATAGGGATTGCATTGAATCTGTAGATTGCTTTGGGTAGTATAGTCATTTTCACAATATTCATTCTTCCAATCCAAGAACACGGTATATCTCTCCATCTGTTTGTGTCCTCTTTGATTTCTTTCATCAGTATCTTATAGCTTTCTGCATACAGGTCTTTTGCCTCCTTAGGTAGGTTTATTCCTAGGTATTTTATTCTTTTTCTTGCAATGGTCGATGGGATTGTTTCCTTAATTTCTCTTTCTGATATTCAATTGTTAGTGTATAAGAATGCAAGAGATTTCTGTGTATTAATTTTGTACCCTGCGACTCTACTAAATTCATTGATTAGCCCTAGTAGTTTTCTGGTGGCATCTTTAGGACTTTCTATGTATAGTATCACGTCATCCGTGAACAGTGACAGTTTTACTTCTTCTTTGCCATTTTGGACTCCTTTTATTTCTTTTTCTTTTCTGATTGCCAGAGCTAGGACTTCCATAACTATGTTGAATAATAGTGGTGAGAGTAGGCACCCTTGTCTTGTACCTGATTTTAGAGGAAATGCTTTCACTTTTTCACCATTGAGAATGATGTTTGCTGTGAGTTTATCATATATGGCCTTTATTATGTTGAGGTAGGTTGCCTCTGTGCCCACTTTCTGGAGAGTTTTTATCATAACTGGATGTTGAATTTTGTCAGAAGCTTTTTCTGCATCTATTGAGATGATCATATGGTTTTTATTCTTCAATTTGTTAATATGGTGTATCACATTGATTGATTTGCATATATTGAAGAATCCTTGCATCCCTGGGGTAAATCCCACTTGATCATGTTGTATGATCCTTTTAATGTGTTGTTGGATTCGGTTTACTGGTATTTTGTTGGGGATTTTTGCGTCTATGTTCATCGGTGATATTGACCTGTTATTTTCTTTTTTTGTGATATCTTTGTCTGGTTTTGGTATCAGGGTGATGGTGGCCTCATAGAGTGATTTTGGGAGTGTTCCTCCCTCTGCTGTATTTTGGAAGAGTTTGAGAAAGATAGGTGTTAGCTCTTCTCTAACTGTTTGATAGAATATGCCTGTGAAGCTCTCTGGTCCTGGAGTTCTGTTTGTTGGAAGATTTTTAATCTTCCAGTTTCAATTTCATTACTTGTGATGGGCTTGTTCTTATTTTCTATTTCTTCCTGGTTCAGTCATGGAAGGTTTACCCCTGTCTAAGAATTTGTCCATTTCTTCCAGGTTGTCCATTTTATTGGCATATAGTTGCTTGTAGTAGTCTCTTATGATCCTTTGTATTCCTGCGGTGTGAGTTGTAACTTCTCCTTTTTCATTTCTAATTTTATTGATTTGAGTCCTCTCCCTTTTTCTCTTGATTGAATCTGGCTATCAATTTTGTTTATCTTCTCAAAGAACCAGACTTTAGTTTTATTGATCTTTGCTATTGTTTGTTTTTCATTTCTATTTCATTTCTTTCTGTTCTAATCTTTATGATTTCTTTCCTTCTACTAACTTTGGATTTTGTTTGTTCTTTCTCTAGTTCCTTTAGGTATAAGATTAGATTGTTTATTTGAGATTTTTCTTGTTTCTTAAGGTAGGATTGTATAGCTATAAACTGCCCTCTTAGAACTACTTTTGCTGCATCCCATAGCTTTTGGGTCATCATGTTTTTGTTGTCATTTGTTTCTAGGTATTTTTTCATTTTCTCTCTTTTTTTTTTTAACCTCTTTATTGGGGTGTAATTGCTTTACAATGGTGTGTTCGTTTCTGCTTTATAACAAAGTGAATCAGTTATACATATACATATGTTCCCATATCTCTTCCCTCTTGCGTCTCCCTCCCTCCCACCCTCCCTATCCCACCCCTCCAGGCAGTCACAAAGCACCGAGCTGATATCCCTGTGCTATGCGGCTGCTTCCCACTGGCTATCTACCTTACGTTTGGTAGTGTATATACGTCCATGCTCATTTTCTCTTTGATTTCTTCAGTGATCTCTTGCTTATTTAGTAGCGTATTGTTTAG
This sequence comes from Lipotes vexillifer, assembly GCF_000442215.2. Classification (NCBI taxonomy): domain Eukaryota; kingdom Metazoa; phylum Chordata; class Mammalia; order Artiodactyla; family Lipotidae; genus Lipotes; species Lipotes vexillifer. Next base: position 858,734 of record NW_006769631.1, on the reverse strand, counting down.
CCTCCATGTGTTTGTGTTTTTTACATTTTTTCTTCCCCTGTAATTGCTTTCTAATCTCATTCTGTTGTGGTTGGAAAAGATGCTTGATATGATTTCAGTTTTCTTAACTTTATCGAGGCTTGATTTGTGACCCTAGATGTGATCTATCCTGGAGAATGCTCCGTGTGCACTTGAGAAGAAAGTGTATTCTGCTGCTTTCGGATGGAATGTCCTGTAAATATCAACTGAATCTATTTGGTCTAATGTATCATTTAAGCCTTGTGTTTCCTTATTAATTTTCTGTCTGGATGATCTATCCATTGGTGTAAGTGGAGTGTTAAAGTCCCCCAGTATTATTGTGTTACTGTCGGTTTCCCCTTTTATGGCTGTTAGCATTTGCCTTATGTATTGAAGTGCTCCTATGTTGGGTGCATAAATATTTACAATTGTTATGTCTTCTTATTGGATTGATCCCTTGATCATTATATAGTGTCCTTCCTTGTCTCTTGTGACGGTCTTTATTTTGAAGTCTATTTTGTGTGATATGAGTATTGCTACTCCAGCTTTCTTTTGATTTCCATTTGCATGGTGTATCTTTTTCCATTTCCTCACTTTCAGTCTGTATGTGACTCTAGGTCTGAAGTGGGTCTCTTGTAGACAACATATATATGGGTCTTGTTTTTGTATCCATTTAGCCAGTCTGTGTCTTCTCATTGGAGCATTTAATCCATTTACATTTAAGGTAATTATCAATATGTATGTTCCTATTACCATTTTCTTAACATTTGTGGGTTTGTTTTTGTAAGTTGTTTTCTTCTCTTGTGTTTTCTGCCTAGAGAAGTTCTTTTAGCATTTGTTGCAAAGCTGGTCTGGTGGTGCTGAATTCTCTTAGCTTTTGCTTGTCTGCAAAATTTTTGATTTCTCTGTCAAATCTGAATGAGAGCCTTGCTGGGTAGAGTAATCTTGATTGTAGGTTTTCCCCTTTCATCACTTTAAATATATGCTGCCACTCCCTTCTGGCCTACAGTGTTTCTGGTAAAGATCAGCTGATAACCTTTTGGGGATTCCCTTGTATGTTATTTGTTGCTTTTCCCTTGCTGCTTTTAATATTTTTTTCTTTGTATTTTATTTTTGTTAGTTTGATTAATACGTGTCTTGGTGTGTTTCTCCTAAGGTTTATCCTGTATGGGACTCTCTGTGCTTCCTGGACTTCAGTGGCTATTTCCTTTCCCATGTTAGGGATTTTTTTGACTTTAATCTCTTCAAATATTTTCTCAGACCCTTTCTCTTTCTCTTCTTCTTCCGGGACCCCTATAATTCAAATGTTGGTGTGTTTAATATTGTCCCAGAGGTCTCTGAGACTGTCCTCAATTCTTTTCATTCTCTTTTCTTTATTCTGCTCTGTGGCAGTTATTTCCACCATTCTACCTTCCAGCTCACTTATCCGTTCTTCTGCCTCAGTTATTCTGCTATTGATTCCTTCTAGTGTATTTTTAATTTCACTTATTGTGTTGTTCATCACTGTTTGTTTGTTCTTTAGTTTTCCTAGTTCCTTGTTAAACATTTCTTGTATTTTCTCCATTCTATTTCTGAGATTTTGGAAAATCTTTACTATCATTACTCTGAATTCTTTTTCAGGTAGACTGCCTGTTTCCTCTTTATTCATTTGGTCTTGTGGGTTTTTACCTTGCTCCTTCATCTGCAGCATATTTCTCTGTCTTCTCATTTTGTCTAACTTACTGTGTTTGAGATCTTCTTTCTGCAGGCTGCTGGGTCATAGTGCCTCTTGCTTCTGGTGTCTCCCTTTGGTGAGTGAGGTTGGTCCAGTGGCTTGTGTAGGCTTCCTGGTGGGAGGGACTGGTGCTTGCATTCTGGTGGGTGGAGCTGGATCTTTTCCCTGTGACAGGAAGGGTCACGTCTGGTTGTGTGTTTTGGGGTGTCTGTAGGCTTAGTACGACTTTAGGCCGTCTGTCTGCTGATGGGTGGGTTTGTGTTCCTGTCTTACTTGTTGTTTGGTGTGGTGTGTTCAGCGCTGGAGCCTGCAGGCAGTTAGGTGGAGCCAGGTCCTGGAGTTGAGATGGAGACCTCCAGGAGACCTCTTGCTGATTAATATTGCCTGGGGCTGGGAATTCTCTGGTGTTCCAGCATCCTGGACTTGGCACTCCCATCCCAGAGGCTCAGGCCCAACCCCCAGCCTGGGAACCAAGACTCCACAAGCTACACATCTTGGCAAAAAAGGGGAAAAAAAAGAAAGGAAAAAGGGTGGGAAGAAAACAAATGAAGACAAACAGGCAAACAAAACCTAAGACAAATTGTAAAAGCTAAACCAAACAAAGAAGCAAAGAAAATAACCAGACACATACATGCACAAAATAGGAAAGAAAAACAGGGAAAGCAAAAAACAAAAGAACACCCAGACAAGCAAAAGAGTCCCCAAACAAAATCAGACAATTAAAAACAGAACTAACAAACACCAAAAATACAAAGCAAAAGAAAAGCAGAATGCAAACTGAAGGAAAATGCAAAGAGAACCAAAGAAACACACAAAAATAGTAAATAAAGATCAGAGAAAATAGAACAAAGGAAAAAAAAGATAAAAGCAAAGTAGAACAAAGGAAAGGAAAAAAAAAGGAAAAAACACAGAACGACCAAGGAGTAATGCAGAAAAAAAATATATATTAAAAAAAATTTTAAATAAAAATAAAAACAAATAATAATTAAAAAAACAACAAAACAAAACATAAAAAAACAGTGATAATTATTTTTTCCTGGGGTCTCAGCTGTCAGTGTCCTTGCCCGCACCATGAGTCACAGCCAACCTTCACCTCCCCAGGAGGCCCTCCACAACCTCTAGGTAAGTCTCTGGTCCCTCTGTGGGCACTGTGGGGGCAGCTCAGACTCTGACCTGGCACCACTCCTGTGTGTAGTAGTCCCCAAAGCCCACAGCTGCTAGAGCTAGACTGGTTTCGGTTGTGGGAACACTCATCCATTCAGATATTCCATAGATGCAGGGTTTACCAAGCTGATCCCGGGGATTTAATCTGCAGAGTGTGTGGCTGCAAAGAAAGATTTTTTCTCCTCTTCCTTAGTCGCCCTGCTCCTGGGGCTCATCTCTGGTTTTAGCTCCACCTCTTCATGTGGGCCACCCACAGGAGTCTGCTCCTGAGCTTGCCCTGGAGCACTCGGGTGTGCCCCGGTGAAGACAGGGCATGGAGGTGGCACAACTGCCGGGGTCACGGTGGCTCCAGCAGCAACAGATGCATGGAAAAGCTGGCGGCCACGGGCACAAGAGATCCGGCCCTAGTGGGAGCCTTTCCTAGTGCCTCGCAGCTAACATGAGAAGGTCAGCCATGATGGGCTTTTATAGTGCCTGGCGGGGGAGGGGGCCGGTGCGTGGGGGGAGAGAGGCTGTAATGGAGGCTCCACCCCCTGTGCATCTCTCAACAGTGGCCCTTGCTTCTATGGCAGTCTGGGTTTCCTCCACAAGCATTTTCAGTTGCAGATTTCCTCCCTCCCGTCCCCTCAGGCTGTCTTCTCACAGCAAACAGCAGTCTTCTCCCTGGGTTTGCTCCAATCCCCACGTTCCAATTCTCAGCCCTTGTGTGCACTGGCAGACTCATGTCCCAGTCTGGGGCATTCAGGGCTGGGGCACGGACCATCTGTGTAGGTCTCACTCTGTCCTATCTGCCACAGACCAGCCGTTTCACCCTCCTCTGACAGCCTCAGATGCTCCCCTTCTTTCCCAACTGATTTGCGTGTCGGTGAGGGGGCTTCCCCAGATGTGGAACCTCTACTCTGCTTCAGCTCCCCCTCCAGATCCTGTCCCGCTTCCTCTCCTCTTCTTTTTCCCTTCTTTCTTTTGTCCTGCCTGGTTATGCAGGGATCTTTCTTGTCCCTTCTGGTGTCCATTGTCTTCTGTTAGCGTTCAGCTGGTGTTCTGTGAGAATTGTTCCATCTGTAGATGTATTCGTGGTGCATTTGTGGAGAGAGATGAACTCCATGTCCTCCTACTCCTCCACCCTGTTGGTTCCGTATTTGGTAATTTTTAAACAAGTAATTTCAAATTAAAAACATTTAAAACAACTTGGAATATTAAACTTACTCCTGAGTTTAACTTCTATGAGGACTGTTTAAATAGTCTATAAAATATCCTAAGCCAAGAAGCTATTTAAAGGGTCAACCTGAAGAATAGTTTTTAAAATATAAAAGACTGGGGACTTCCCTGGTGGTCTAGTGGTAAAGAATCTACCTTCCAATGCAGGGGACACGGGTTCAATCCCTGCTTTGGGAACTAAGGTCCCACATGCTGTGTGGCAACAAAGCCCATGTGCCACTACTACTGAGCTCGCGTGTCTCAACTAGAGAACCCACGTGCCGCAACCTCTGGAGCGTACACGCTCTTGAGCACATGCCACAACTACAGAAGAGAAAACCTGCACACCTCAACAAAGACCCGATGCAGCCAAATAAATAAATAAATGAATATTTAAAAAAAAGACTAAATAGTATGTGATTGGGATCCAGTTGAAAGCTGATTTAGGGACTTCCCTGGTGGTGCAGTGGTTAAGAATCCACCTGCCAGTGCAGGGGACACAGGTTCAATCCCTGGTCTGGGAAGATCCCACATGCCCCTGAGCCTGCGCTCTAGAGCCCGCAAACCACAACTACAGAAGCCCATGCGTCTAGAGCCCATGCTCCTCAACAAGAGAAGCCACCGCAATGAGAAGCTCGCGCTCCGCAACGAAGAGTAGCCCCCACTCACCGCAACTAGAGAAAGCCCGTGTGCAGCAACGAAGACCCAATGCAGCCAAAAATAAATAAATAAATTTATTTTTAAAAAGCAAGCTGATTTGTCAGTTGGGTATCAAATATTTTCTGAGTACTTATCTTGTAGCTTTTATGCTTTAAAATAAGGGTCAGTGACTTTTTACAACTAGGGTGCCAAGCCCTACTTATTTATTCTTTTGGGAGAAAGAAGGTTTATAATCTGAAGTTTTTGGGAAGGGGTCTGTCTCAAGCCCTTATCAACTGATATCATAGCTATTAATTCACACATTAGCTGAGATTAATGGTATTTGGATTTTCTGGATTTTCCTCCCTGTTCTTTTGGCCCACATATCACTAAAACTTACTGTCATTTGTACTCATCATCATTTACAGTGATACTCCAAGTGGTCCACACACTGGGCTGGTCTGGGAACTGTTGGTTAGTAGTTTGCAGAAAGATAAGGAGCTCATAGCAAAATGTAAATCAACAGGCTGCTTCCTTCCTTGAAAATGTCTAGGTATGGAAAAAACTGTCAGTTGAACTGTAAGTGTGCTTATTGACAGTTGATTTGCCTTCTGGCGCAAGTCCTTCTTTCCTTGTGGACTGGAAACAGTGCGCTGACCTGCTCTGGTTTGTATCATGGCAGATGAATACTTCTTTCTCTCCTTTCTAAGAGTGTCATTGGGTTTGGATAACATTCATGCTTCTGAGCAGGAACAGTGCCTGTTTCGTTGTTCCCATCTTGACTCTGAAGCTATGGTGTTCCATTGTCCTACTCTGTAGCTGTCCATTTCCAGGTGGACCATGAGACAGTGTGTAAGGGTGGAGGACTGTCCTGCAGAGAGGTCACCTCCACTATTTGGCTCTGCATGTTGGAATTGTCCATAGAGTTGTCTGGGTCAAGGAAATGTACTCTTTAGAGACTGTGCTGCTTATGACCTCAGCTGTTACCTCAGCTGCATTGTTCTCTTGCGCGCACGCACACACACACACACACACACACACGAGTGAACAGAATTTTGAAAACAGCAGCAGATATTCAGTTGGGCATTGCAACCATTGAGAGAAAGAACCAGCTCCAAGCATTCCTTCTAGGCGCTTTTTGTTTTATTTGTATAACTTTTAATCAAGATTTTGGAGAAGCTGTTCTCTCCCATATACATCTTTTGTTTGGATGGTGATACTTGGCCTCATCTTCCATGTGGCTTGATATATAACAGTATC
>NW_006769631.1:842144-852753 GCF_000442215.2 Lipotes vexillifer | reverse complement strand
GGGCCTCTCACTGTTGTGGCCTCTCCCATTGCAGAGCACAGGCTCCAGACGTGCAGGCTCAGCGGGCATGGCTCACGGGCCCAGCCGCTCCGCGGCACGTGGGATACTCCCGGACCGGGGCACGTACCCGTGTCCCCTGCATCGGCAGGCGGACTCTCAACCACTGCGCCACCAGGGAAGCCCTATAACAGTATGTTTTGATATGGTTTCACTTCTGTTGTTAGCTGGCAGCATGGAAACTACAAAGTTGTTTTCTTACAGAAGTAATAATCTTCTTTATTTAAGTTTTTTGGTGTTTATTCTTTGAATAGTAATGCATTTATATGATTCAGAACTTGAAAGGTCAAAAACACAGTGAAAAAAAAATCCCTCTACCTTTTGCTCTCAGTCAAACAAATTCCCTTTCATGGAGGCAGCCAATGTGATAAGTTTCTTATATATGCTTCCAGGAATATTTAATGTGCTGATAAACAAATACATATGTAAGAATAAGCATTCATGAGCAGAAGTTAGTCAATTTGTTTTACACCTGGCCGTTTAGTACAAATAAGAGTGCTATTGGTAATTTTAAAAACTATTTATGTAAAGGAATGCATATGTAAGAGGACATCTGACGTTACTGAAATTTAGAATTTATGACTTGAATGGTGTTTTACAAAGCAATTTTGACCTTTTCAGGATAGTAGAAGTCCTTGCATCATGAGGAAATGACAGGTTGAAGGATAATGACTGGTGTGCTTGTTATTTCAGGTTCGGGTCAGTTTCACCTACAGTTTAGGAAGAGCAAAAGCTGCTTATTAATAACAAATATTTTGTCCTGCTTTTTGCCAGGGATAGTACCAGGATTGGATTGGGGCCAAAGCAACGGAGCAGTCTATGTAGTTTGTGCGTTTTTTATAATTTTTTTTAATAAGAATGAATTGCAAATAGATCATCGTGCAACTACGGGAAAAGGATCAGTTGCAGCAGAGGTCTAATTCAACAAACATGAATTGGATTAGGGAGTTTTCAAGGGTTCTTCCTTTTTTAAATAAGCTTCATAAATTTTAAACAAATGTGAAATAGGTATAGTCTTTGACCTAGAAATTCTACTTTAAATAATTTATCCTCAGGAGAGAGAGTTTGAGGGTGGGGTCGCTTAGCTTCAGTGATACAGTTCTTTGGATGAACTTGCTTTAACTGTCCAGTTTTTCAACCCCCCCCTTTCACTCTCATTTTCTACTGTCATCCCTCTTTCTCCCTTGCCTCTACTATCCCTCAAGTTTCTTCTGCCTTTCACTTCTTATTTCCGTCCTCTGAAATGTATTGCCACCTCTCTTCTGCTGACAACCCCCTATTTTAGGCCTCCTTGTTCAACTCTCCCCCAGCTGTTTCACTGAGGTCTTAAGCCACGTCTTGGGCTGGGAGCAAGCGGAGGTATATTAAGCCCCTCCTGGACTGGGGCTCTGGGTTTGGCCAGAGGCCATAAACACAGAACAGAGAACATCTGGCTGTTGAGGAACAGGAACCACTAGATTCCTAATCATAGAGCAGTGCCTTTAGAGCAGGCACATACTTTGTTTGAATTCTTCTTTTCCTGAGGACTAAAAAAAGAAACTGAGCACAAATAAACTTTACCTTATCCCTGTGTTTTTTGAATCCCTGGGTCAGTGATTCCCAGATGTTTGGAGGGATTGTTTTGGTTTACTCTTTGTTTTACTCTTTTGTGGGAAAAAGCATTAAAATAATGTAAATTAAATTAATTTTGCCTTGAATGACTATAAAGATGTAACTTGAGGGATTTTTGAAGGTGATGGAATTGATCTGTACCCTGATTATGGTGATGGATACATGAATCCATGCAAGTTAAAATTCATGAAACCGTATGCTGAAAAGGTCAATTTTATTATATAATATAAAAATAAAATTTAAAAACAAAATAACTGTTTAAATAATTTTATTTATTCCTGCAAATAGCGAGGTAACTGTGTGTGTTGTTAATTAAGGAATCACTATTATACTGCATGAACTGTCGCATGGCCCTATCATAAATATTGGGATTTCCAAGGACCTAGTAAGCCTCTTTCCCAGTCTTTCTTTCTACCCCTCTTTCTGTAGACACACCAGCATGTATTTTCGTACTTAGTATAAAATCAGTTCCAAATTAAATGAAAATAGCAAGTCAATGATGATGGCCCTTGGAATTTTCCCCCTAAATGCTTAGGAAGAATTCTGAGCCATTTTTAACTTAGCATAAATTTTGAGAACTTATATGCAAAGTTTAAGTGAAGGAAAAGCATTTGCAGTCATCGAAGCGTCAGTTACTATTGCCTGTTTATTTAGAGAGACTGAGTCCTTGTCCCTTTGACTATTAGATCTTTACTCTCCTCTTTGCATTATTAGTGTCTCTGGGAGTATTTGAGACTTTAATCATGGCTGTTTGTGATTCTACTCTTCTTTTTGTTGGGGAGATACAGTTGATGTCACACATGGGGTTGCCAAATGAATCAGTAAGTTACTAGTTGGGGACATCTTCATGGTGTCTGTCAGTAACGAGGATTTCTATTTATTGGGCAAAACATCACTGGACTTGTGACAGTGCTGTCAGCTGTTTAATTAATATGTTTTTAATTACCTACAGTAAACGATAGAATTGTGAGACCACACATTTTATTTTTATTTTTGAGACCTGCTATATGTATTTTTATAGCAGTTACAAAGCAGAAATACAAAATGTTAACTTTTCATATTTTAAAATGTTAATGCAAGAAAAAACTCTGCCATAGACATCAAAAGATAGAGATTTTTTATCTGAGTCATGAGAGACCCTTATTTTACCTTCCTTCTCATAAAACAATTTGGAAAATCTGGAATAATTTACAAATCTAAGATTAAAATGAAGTAGACCTTGGTGAATTTTTTGGATAAGGATTAAGCCAGGATTTGTAACTTTAAAGAATGTTAAAAATATTTTCCAAAGTAAAATGGCGTTTGCTTTAAAAATACATGTTGGTTCTTGGGAGTCTGTCATTTTGCTTTGTCTTCAAAATAGTTGAAGTTAAACAGCATGTGGCTGAAATCAAAAGTTAGAACACCCATACTTGTGACCATAGACTTATTTTAAAAATTTTTTGCCCAGAGTTTATTAATAATGTGGCACATTTAGGTTTTAGTTAAAATTATATTCAGATTTTGTCTTTTAGATACATACATGCCACTTGAGTTTGAGACTTTTTTGTGACCTAACATAGGATCATGATTTTGAATGTTTCATGTGTGCTTTAGAAGATATATTCCCTGTTAATTAGCATGTAATGTTATCAATATCTATATCTATTTCTCCATAAGCTCCACCCTATTAAACATATTGTTTAGGTCTCCTAAATTATTACTTACTCTTTTGTCCACTTGTCTTGGTTTAAGGGTGGTGTTAAAGTCTCCCGTTAAATAATATGTTCCTGTTACAAAGCATCTACTGTAGTTTCTGGTTTATGAATGTGGTGTGTTTTTTGGTGCATAGAGATTCATAACTGCTGTGTTTTCCTTTTGAATTGTGACTTTTAACATTATAAAAATACTTCTTTGTCATTTTTGGTGCTTTTTGACCTAGATTTTACTTTGTGTGATATTTAAATTGTATTCCCTGCTTTCTTAATATTTCCTTTTTTTTCTAGAGTACCTTTATTTTTAGCCTTCCTGAATCCCTTCGATTTAGGTGTGTCTCTTATATACAGCCTAGAAAGAATTGGGTTTTCTTTTGTAAGAAAGTTTGAACTATTTTGCTTTTAATTGGTGTGTTCAGTCCATTTGCATTCATTGAGATTCGTGATGTGTTGGTCTCAACATTGTCATGTTATTTTACTTATATATACTATGGTATTATGTTATATTTACTGTGTTTCTTTCTCTATATGATCTGTTTCTTTGCTCTCATTTTTCATGGGACGTATTTAGGAAGGTTTCTCTTGTACCTTTATAGTTTTACCTTCTATAATGTCCTTAATTCCCTTTGCCTTTACTTAGATTTCTACTATTTGGTTTGTCAATTTTAAATAACATCCTTTGATTATGTATTATCTTTTTGACGATTAATGTGTTCTCCTTTATCCTCTCTTTATTTCAGTTATATTGTTCCTACTTTGTCAGAATATTCAGCATTTACATATATCTTTTTTCAGTCCATGGTAAGCAGTTAAACCCCTTCAGTGCTTCCCATCAGTTATCTTGCCAAAGTTTCCCTATTCACCTCTTTTTCTATGAAACTTGTTCTCTAGTAAAGTGCTTCTCAAACAATAATGGGAATGTTAATCATTTGGACCTCTTGGGAGGGGCCTAGATTCTTATTCCTTACAAAGTCCCAGATAATGTCAATGCTATGGGCCCTGAATCCTACTTTGAGTAGCCAAAGATTCCTCAAGAAGAGTATTTAAGTTCTTAAATGTTTAAGACTGGTCTGTTATAGCATTTATGTTTGAAAGACAACTGGCTGGATTAAAAAAATTTTTGGTTAAGTTTTCTTAAAGTTTCTTGAAAATGCTACTGCATTATTGCTTTGGTTTATTGTTGTTTATAAACCTTATGTCAGTCTGATTTTTCTCTTTTTGTGTGTGACTTAGTCATTTTGCTTTGAGCCCCGGGGGTTTAGTATTACTTTTTAAATTTATCTTTAAAATCGAATCATTTTATAGGTATATTTCTCAGAGTTGACGGGTCCAGATCACAGGTACTTGGTGGTCCTTTCAATGCAGTTTCAGGTTTCCTTTTATTTCAGGAACATTTTCTTTCTTTATAGTTTTCACTATTAATTGTGTTCTGTTGTTTCCTTTGTCTTCAGGGTCTCTGGTTATATTTATTTAGATCTTCTTTGCCTGTCTTTTATATCAATCACTTTCTTTCATCCTGACATCTCTGTATTTTATTTTTGTCCTCTAGGCTTTTTAAGCCTTTCTTCAATGTTCCTTACTATATTTTCATTTCCATCCATTCTCCCTTGGCTGCTTTGTAATTGAATTATCATTTCTAAGATGAGTTTGTCTTTTTATTTAATTCTTTACTGGGTTTTCACTCTCATTTTATAAATTCCTGTTTGTTCATTTGATATTTCTGTTCTGAATTTTAAAATTTCTTACTTAAAGCTTTTCTTTCACATTTATAGGTGCTTATTTAAGATTATTTCATTTAGATTCAAATATTAAGTTGTAATTTTCATCTAGTTCATGTTTTGTTTATTTGATTGACTTTTGTTTATTTTTTATTTTGGGAGGAACAAAATGAAACATTGAAATACCTTGACTCTGAGTGTTTTATTCTTGTAGTAATTTTGTATAGGTGTTATCTGCTGTTTATTTGTTCATTTTTAAATGAATAATTTTCCTGGACTAGCAATAATAGTACTAGTTGGCAAGGATAAGAGGTTTGAGTGGTTAGTCAGTTCCTTAGTTTGAGAGTGCTTCCTTTTCTTGGTAGGGTAAAATGCCATTTTTAAAATGAGTACCTTCTTTGTGGTGAAAAGTGTGAGTATTGCTCTGGAGTATTTCTGCAGGACCATAATTTCTACCTTTCACTTTCTTCTTTCCCATAATTACCAGCTTCCCTGGGTGGCTGGTCCTTCATGTAATCTTTCTCCCAGAAATAGTGCCTTCCTAAGATTGCATCTCTGGTTCTGTTCATTTTCAAGCCCCATCCTTTTGATTCTTCAGAAAACCTCTGATCAGATCTGTTCTCAGTGGTTCCTCACTCACAGTAGAAATTTCTCTTTCTGGGGGTGATTTTATATGTGTTCCAACACCACTAGAACTCTATTTCTCTCTACCTTTTTTTTATCGAAGTCCCTGACTTGACTTCCCACATAGCTGTGAGCTCTGGAGCTGGTCTTAACTAGATTTGGCTTTTTCCCTGTTTTCATGTATCATGAAGTTCATAGCATTCCCCATCTTCTAGTTATGTTGCAGGCATGAATAATGGATGGTTTCATTTGTTCTCTCCTCATTGATCTGTTTTTTTTTTTTTTTTGAGGATGTATGGAGAGATTTGGAGTTAGGTGGCCCCATTATCCTGTGAGAACCCAGAATTCTGTAATAATACTTTATATCTGAAAAAAATCATATTTATTTTGGTAATTTTGGACAGTTTTAATATATGATAATTCATTTATGAACTAAAGAGTACTTCATTTCCTGTTTAGTTTACAGCATATTTTATATTATTTGGATTTTATCACTATACTTATCACTCTACTAATTTATACCTAGTTTGCTACAAAGTCTATTCTTGTTAATATAACATACCTAATATCGCATAACATGATGTATCTAATATGTCATCTATAAGAAGCATGCTAGGCATGTTGTAATGGTTTAATTGGCTAAGGGGCATTTTTAAATTGAATTTTATAAATATATAGCCATTGAACAAGATGTCAAAAAAATTCCCAGAAATTCATTACACTTATGAGTCTGTGAATTTGTGAATTAAATCCTTTGTATCTTTGCCCCAAGCCATTAAAGAACATCAGTGTGTGTGTGTGTGTGTGTGTGTGTGTGTGTGTGTGTATTATGTCCATTGTATATGTATTTTATAAACATACACTGTTTTTCCACTCTTGTTGGAATCAAAAAGCAAGTTAGAAATTATTTTAAACCCTAAGAGAATTTAAGGGACCTCTACTAAAAACACAGTGATAGAAGACTGTAGATGCTACATTCTATAATATTTGTAGGATATTTTTTTAATATAAATTTATTTATTTACTTATGGCTTTGTTGCTGCACGCGGGCTTTCCCTAGTTGTGGTGAGTGGGGGCTGTTCTTTGTGGCAGTACACGGGCTTCTCATTGCGGTGGCTTCTCTTGTTGTGGACAACTGGCTCTAGGCATGCGGGCTTCAGTAGTTGTGGCACACAGGCTCAGTAGTTGTGGCACATGGGTTTAGTTACTCTGTGGCATGTGAGATATTCCCGGACCAGGGATGGAGCCCGTGTCCCCTGCATTGGCAGGTGTATTCTTAACCACTGCACCACCAGGGAAGTCCCAATATTTGTAGGATATTTTAAGTCAATGTTCATAATATTTTAGAGAGCTTTTTATTAAAATGTAACATACATATAGTTACTGGTTATGAGTGTCGAGCTCCATGGAGTTTCCAGAGGTGAACATACTCCTAAGACATAGAACATTTTCCCAGAAGCCCCTTCTTGCCCTTTCTATTACTCACCACCACCCAAAAGCACCCACTTCCCTGACTTCTGCTGTCATTTAGTTTTGTCTCTTAAAATTTTATGTGAATTACATCATACACTATGTTCTATCAGTATGGTTTTCCAATTATCTCAGTCTGTTGAAATTGTTTCCCAACCATGCAGCTTTTTAGCAGTTTTTCCCTCCGACTTGTTAATTAATCATCTAGAATCACCATGTTGGTGTGCACTGTGACACTCTACATGGCTGGCAGCGAGCTGCAGTGCCCACAGATGCACCGTTTCTAGCATTATAAAAATAATCATAAACATTGCATCTGTAAATCCAGGGAAGAAATTGTCAAAATGATGGCTAATTAGAGAGATTAATGAAATATGAAGGTATTTAAAGATTGGGTGACAGAACAAGACAATTAGTACGTTGCTAATTCTGAAAGTGAGTCTAAAATGGAAGAGATAATATTCCACTCCATATGTTAGTCATCTCCCTGACTGAAGAGATAAGTTGGCAGACTTTTTAAAGCTTCATCGTTTTCATCATTTGATTGGTTTTATTTCCCTAAGTGTGCTGATTTCAGTGACTTTTTTAACTTAATGCTTTCTAAGTATTTTATGCGACTATGCTAGAGTATATTGAATGTTGTCATTTGAAGATAGAAGTGATAGCTCTGTTGCAAAACAAACAAAATAAATAAATCCAAAGCGCAGAGATGATGTTGGCACATTATAGTGGCAGCAGATCCTTGGATTTGAAAGGCATGGTTTCCTGACAGCCTGAGGTTTCTATTGACCAGTCTCCTTTAAGTTCCTCATAACTTGCTGGCGTTTTGATGTTGAAACAGAAGAAGAAAAGTTTGTAATGGTGAGGAGCAAATTTGAAAACTGGGCTCCTAAATGCCAGTTCTTCCTAAATGCATCAGCTCGTGTCCTCTGCCATTTACAGGTTTATTTTAGGAACTTGGAAAGAGGAGAGGAGGCAAAACATCTTCTCCTACTTAATAACTCTACTCCCTTTGCATTACTTCCTCCTCACCAGATGTGGTTAAAGTGCTTTGTGGTATCGGAGAGGGCAAGGTCATTGGCCTCTGACCATGGGGTTGACAGTGTCCCATGAGGGATGTTTACCCAGCAGATTTGGGGGATTGCACACCTTGTGCCAGGCCCTGAGCAGAGGCAGGCTTGGTCCTTGGCCTCTTGGAGCCTTAACTAGTGTGGATACAAAGCACCAGATGGTCACACAGATAGATGCAAAATGGCTGAAGTGCAGAGTGGAGGATGGTTCTCACTCATGCTCAGATGGAGGATGTTTCTGGGGCTCAAGAGTGAAAGTGAATTATGCAGTAACTGCAGGGTGTGGGGGACAGATCCTGGTAGCTTGGACCAGGGCGGGCAGTGGCTTTTCTGGAGCGGCACATGTGGGAAGCAGTATTCAGAGGCCTCAGTGACGTGTTGGGTGTGGAGTGTGTTAGGGGAGAGGGGATGTCACAAGTGACCACAGGTGTCCAGCTTGGGTATCAGATGGAGAGCCAGTCACTGAGACAGAGGATGCTAAAAGAGGACTGTGTTTTGGCAGAAGATCCTGAATTTGCTTCTGGTCTCACAGAGTCTCAAGTATTTGTGAGACAGGCAGCAGGAGGCCAGTGGGCAGTCTGATGAGCCAGAAGCCCATGTCTGTGAATTGCCTGCATGGGGAATCCATGCTCCCTTTTCCCTCCTCCTTGCTCTCCTGGCCCAACTGATGCACATGGGCCATGCACAGAGCCCTTGGAGAAGAAAAGATGTATCTTGGGGAGACCTTCCTGGTCTCTAGGGCTCCAGGAAAACTGCAGCCAGAGTAGGTAAGTGGTGTGTGGTGGACTACAGGTGCTAGAATTACCACTTTGAAGTCATGTCTCAGACCCTACGTGGAAAGGGGTCAGGTTAAGGGAGTTGGAGCCCTGACTTAGAAACTTGACAAAAGTGCCCCCTGAAATTTGCTTTGGATTTTTCCCCCGCCAAGAACCCAGGTCTTCAAAACTAGGTAGAAAATATACTCTTAATTAGAAACGTACTCACGCAGCCATTACAGAAACTTGAAGTTTTATCATTATCTGTGTGGAGAGCTGCTTAAAGCCTGGGAGGATGACTAAACACGATCCATGCACAGCGCTTGTTTGAGGTGAATGACTCAATTCATCCTTTGCTCTGAGAGATTGGCCTCCTGGTTTCCTTCCCACCTCTTTGACCTGTGCCTTCTCCGCCGCCTTCCAGGATTTCTCCTCCTGAGGACTCATCCCATTCCTCCTCTCCTGTCCCTCCTCACTCCCTGGGCGTCCCCTGCCCTGGCTTGCAGTCTTCCCAGTGACTTCCGCTTTGCTGCAGTACCCCCCGTTGATCATCCACCTGGGCATCTGCACCCAGACTGCCTCTACCTGAGTGTTACCCGGTGCTCTCAGTCAGCCAATCCAAAACCGCGTTCATCTGTCACATCCACCTGGTCTCAACCAGAAGTTGGAGGTGAATCACCCTCACTCCCCGCCAGTCCAGCAGTCGTTTCATCTGGACTGAAGTCTTCTCCACTCACTGCCCCGCGTGTAGCCTTAGAGCAGGCCCTTGCCGTTTCTTGCCTGAGTTACAGCAAAGTTCTTAACTGGCATTCTGGCGGGGGGCTCTCCGATCCGTTCTGCTGCTAAATGGTTGTTCTAAAACACAAATCTCATCTCATTCTCTCCTTAAAAGCCTTCACTGGCTCTCCAGCACCTTCAGGACTCAAGTTCAGATTGAGTTTTGCAGGCCCCGGATGGAAGCTTGCAGCCCTCCCCAGCTGCCCTCCCCAGCGTGCTTTATCATATTCAGCTCCTTGTGGCTCCTCCAAAGGATTGAGCTCTTGCTTGGTGCTCTAGGTGGTGCCTCTTCCTCTAATGAGAACTCATTTCAGGCATATTTTGCTTGAAATGTTAATTTTGCACGTTGGGTTTGGCCTGAAGACATGGTGCAGTGAACATGTCATTTTCTTTGGTCATTGAGTCTCTAAGCCTCGTTCTTGTGTCCAGAGAACCTCTGACCTTATGAGGCAGAGGCCCCTTCCCATTAGAAGCAGATGGTGCCAGATGCTCCCTTAGTGGCCTCCTCTGCTTCCAGGGCATGGACATGGCACATGATACGTATTCAGCTGGTTTTAACCTTGCCACTCCAGACTTTGCACTGGAAGCCAGTGACCCCAAGAAGCAGGTACCATGCAGGATCCACTATGGGGAGGAAGGCTGCGGTGGTGTCTGTTGTTGGGGGTGTTCCGTCTATGCCCAGCAGCTGGGGCCCTGGCATCCTTACTGGATAAGCTCTGGGCGTGATTGTGGACATTGCTTCTGGCTGTGTGACAGCCACGCCTGGTGTTGTAGACCTTTTGAAGGGTATGTGAGCTGCCTGATACCCTTTTTTTTTTTTTTTTTTTTTTTTT
>NW_006769631.1:835660-842048 GCF_000442215.2 Lipotes vexillifer | reverse complement strand
GCGGTATGTGGACCTCTCACTGTTGTGGCCTCTCCTGTTGTGGAGCACAGGCTCTGGACGCACAGGCTCAGTGGCCATGGCTCATGGGCCCAGCCGCTCCGTGTGGCATGTGGGATCTTCCCGGACCGGGGCATGAACCCGTGACCCCTGCATCGGCAGGCGGACTCTCAACCACTGCGCCACCAGGGAAGCCCTGCCTGATACCCTTTTAACACATACTTTCTTTGCTCAAGTAAAACAGAATTGGTGTTTGTGGCTTGCAGATAAGAGCCCTGCTTGACTCAGGTAGATCTCCAGCATCAGTACCTGCAAGGACAGAGGGCAGAATGCCATTATCTGTATAACTGCAGTGACCCATCCCCACATTGCTACGGTACTAGAGATGGTTGAAGCGTGTGTGTACTAATAGCTGTGGACCTAGTTTTAAAATATATATGTGTATATATTTTATTGTGGTGAAGTATATATAACAAAACTTGCCATTTTAAGTGTACAACTTCGTGACATTAATTACATTCACAGTGTTATGCAACCATCACCACTATAAATTTCCAAAAATTTTTTAAGCACCCCAAGCAGAAACTCTGTATCCATTAAGCAGTAACCCCCCAGTCCCCTGTCACCCAGTCCCTTCTAACCCCACCTTTACTTTCTATCTCTATGAGGTTGTCTATTCTAGACGTTTCATAAAAGTAAATTTGTACAATTATTTGTCCCTTTTTGTCTGACTTGTTTTATTTAGCATAATTGTAATAATGCTTCAGTGAACATCAACATACAAGTATCTGAGTCCCTGCTTTCAGTTCTTCTTTTGAGTATATGTCTAGGAATGGAATTGCTGGATCGTATGGTAACTCTATGTTTAATGTTTTGAGGAACTTCCAAACTGTTTTCCACAGCTGCTATACGATTTTACATTCCTACCAGGAGTGTACAGGGATTCCAGTTTCTCCATATCCTCATCAACACTTATTTTCTGTTTTTTGTTTTTTGTTTTCTTAAATTACAGCCATCCTAGCGGTGTGAAGTGGTATCTCATTGTGGTTTGGATTTTTATTTCCGTGATGACTAATGATGTTCAGCATTTTTTCATGGGTGTGGAGCGTCTTGACTATCTCAGTTGTGTCAGGAGCATCTTGCTCACCTAATCCATTTCTGTAACTGGCACTTTTCCTAGAAGTAAGCATATGGGTTCTCTACCATATATCATTTTATGGCCAGGCCCAGCTCTCAAACATAAAGGTCCCCCCTATAAATACTAGTAAAGGCTCGACAGTCAGTAGCATTTACAAAATTATCCCTTTTCTTCAAGCTGAAAAAGGGCTGCTATGCAAAACTTACAGCTGACATCATACCTAATGGTGAAAGACTGTCTGCAGTTGACATAATCTAGTAAATAGAAATTCCTAGGGGATCTACTTAAAAAACTATTAGAACTACTAAATGAATTCAACAAGATTACAGAATACAAAAACAGTTTAATTGTATTTCTATACAGTAGCAATGAACAAACCAGAAATGAATTAAGAACACAATTCCATTTACAATAGTATATAAAAAAGAATAAAATGGAAGACTTAATACTGTTAAGATGGCACTATTCCCCAAATTGATCTACAGATTCAACACAATCCATAATAATATCCCAGCTAATTTATTTGCAGAAATTGATCCTAAGGTTCATATGAAAATGCAAGGGACCCAAAACAATCTTGAAAAAGAAGAACAAAGCAGGAGGACTCACACTTCCCAATTTCAAAACTTACTATAAAGCTACAGTAATCAAGGCTGTGTGCTGACGTAAGAAAGGACATATAGATGAATGGAATAGAATTGAGAGTCAAGAAATAGCCCTCACATTTATGGTCTGTTGGTGTTTCTTTTTTTTCACAAAAGTGCCAAGATAATTCAGTGGGGGAAAGAACAGTCTTTTCAAAGAATAGTGCTGGGACAACTGGATATCCACATACGACTCCCACCTAACACCATGTACAAAAATCAACCCCAAATGGATCAATGACCTAAATGTAAGAGCTGGGTAAGAGGGACATGCAGGATGGCAAGAGAGAGGATTTTATGGACCAGGCCTGGAAGGAGCACGTTATCACTTCTACTCACAGTTTACCGGCTGTGAAAAATAGCCACGGCTGTTAGGAAACAACGTGGTCACTGGGAGGCTGGGAAATGTGGTCCAGCTGTGTGCCCAGAAGAAAGAGGAGATGGTTTAGGTGCATGGCTAGCCTTCTCTGTTACAAGGAGGTTGCCATTGATTAATCTCCGGGGTGTTTACAGTTTTGAATTTCTGTTCCGTATTGGCTCTCCCTCATTGAGTCCTACACTTCTAAGAACTGGAAAGAAGTAAGAACAATAACACTCAATTCCCTTTTCCTTGGATATGAAAAAAAGACTCAAGTTCAGCCAGCAAAGTTTTACACAGCAGTCCTGTTTGCAAAAAATAAATTCTGTGATCTTGTGCATCTGCGTGTTTGCTAAGGCATGATGTAAGCTTGAGACCATGATCATCTCTCTTGATCTCTGGCCTGTTTCCATGTGGACAGAAAGGATGAATGTGGTTCTTATTTATGGTACAGAAGCTATCTGAAGCTTTGGAAGATGAACAAACACTACCTTATAGGAAAAGCAAACACACTAATAATTATTCATAATGAAAACCGAGTGTATGAATTAGATTTCATTGAAGATCCTCTGGAATGGCCATCAGAAAGTTAGACATCTCTGCATTGGGACCAGAGGGTCCTCACCTCATCGTCAGGATCATGGGAGTTAATTTTCTCATCTGTCTAAGTCAGAGTCTCTTGAGGGCAACTGTTTTGTGAGTTTGTATATATATATATATATATATATTGTCAGTTGAAGAAGTAATACTCCAGCTATCAGTTTGTAATCAAACTGTAATGTGCTTTGTAGATGTGATTACAGAGACTGATGGAAGAGCTAAAGAGAAACAGAATTCCAGGGGCATCATAAACAAGGCCCAGTGCTGCTCATTTTTAGGAACCTGCACTCTGCAGTGTCTTGAGGAATCTTGCCTGCATATGATGTGATGGAATCCTGAGCTTCTCTGTTACTCCCCTCACCCCAAGCATACATCTGGTTTCTAACGTGTTTAAAATGTCTGCCTTTATTTCTAGTTCTATGTTTAAGCCAAGTGTTGCATTTTAAAAAAATCATAGAAAGGCTATAAACCAGTGCTGGCTGAAGCATGGTCTGCAGACTGGTGTTACTCCACAGAATGTTCGTTGCTGGTCCACAGTGAGTTAAGCACAGAGGGTAATAAGCATTTAGAAACTTCTAAGGCAGTTTGACATTGTGGCTGCATTTAAGTGTACGATCAGTGGCCTCATCTTGTTGAATGAGGTATAAACCAGTTAGAGAGGTGTTCAACTTGCGTGGAACTTGCGTGGTGAGCTGTGTGTTGTGCAAGCTCATTTGGTCATAGGCAGTATGGATTAGTCTCCTCTGGCTGCATAGCCCAGTGCCACAGACTGGGTGGCCTAAACAACAGAAATTTATTTCTCACCATTCTTGAGGCTGGGAAGTCCAAGCTCAAGGTGTCAGCAAGGTAGAATTTATTCTGAGACCACTTCTTTTTGGCTTGTGGGTGACTGCCGTCTGGCTGTGTGCTCACATGCCCTCTTCTTTGAGTGCATTCAGAGGAAGGGGGAGAGCGAGAGGGAGGACCTCCCCTGCTTCCCAGCCACCTCCTGCACTCTTTGGTGTCAAGAGGCTAGTTCTGTTTATCAGGGCCCTACCCTTCTGACCTCATTTAACCCTGATTACCTCCTTGTAAGCCCTGTCTCTCTCCAAATATAGTCACACTGAGTGGGGGAGGGGGGTGGGGGGCTGGTTAGGGCCTCACCATATGAATTTGGGTGGGACACAGTTCAGTCCAAGCACATAGGACTGTAGATAGGTCCATAATGGACTGGGAATTTTAAAAATTGGTCCTTCATCAGATGTTTGTGAAGCTCTGCAGGAGACATACATGGGGCTAATTAACCTAACTGCAAGTAAATATTGCTAATATAGAGTCAGGAAACAATTTGCTTTAGCTTAAAAATGTTTGAATATTTATGAAATTTATGTATCTTGACATTCAGTAAAATCGTTTTGTGCGAAACGTCGAATCTTTAGAAGAGATTAGATTAAAAACTGGGAAAGATGTATTGCGTAGTTAATTCCTGCAGAGGCCTGGGCTTGATGTCATTATAGCGCGGTAGCTGCTCTTGTAGCATAGCTGTCCTGTCTGTGAAGCCGACTCATAAATCTGTGCCCCTGTTTGTGCGCTCTGGCCTCTGGCTGTCTGAGGACACCTCCTCAGGGCCAGTCTGCCCACACCGCCATCTCAGCCATTCAGAAGGGAGCACAGCATCCTCCCTGGGAGCCCCTGTCCCCCATGCTGTGCTTTCTTCTTTCTTGGGATTTTAGATCTCAACAAACAGCATCGTATCTTCATGATGACTCACTTTGAAACCAGGGGACATTTTTTACTTTTCCCCTTTCCCTTTGGAGATTTCTTTTGTCTACTACCTGCAGATTCTGCTTCCGGAATGACCCCTCCATTGGTCTCTTCCTTTCTAAGGTTCTGGCCACCTCGCACCAGGCCACTGTTGTCATGCCTTGGTGGGGTCGTTCAGTGAACCCCTAACTGCTGTCCTTGACTTCAGTTTCTTCCTCTGCAGTCTCAAGTTTGTAAAGCACAGTCCTGACTCTATCGCTTAGAATCTGAAAAGATTTTGCTTGTTTCCCTTTCTTAAAAAATAAAGTCCAGGGGCTTCCCTGGGGCCTCAGTGGTTAAGAGTCCGCCTGCCAATGCAGGGGACATGGGTTCAAGTCCTGGTCCAGGAAGATCCCACATGCTGCAGAGCAACTAAGCTCGTGCGCCACAACTACTGAGCCTGCGCTCTAGAGCCCACGAGCCACAACTACTGAGGCCCACATGTCACAACTACTGAAGCCTGCGCCCCTAGGGCCCGTGCTCTGCAACAAGAGAAGCCACCCAATGGGAAGCCCGTGCCCCGCAACAAAGAGTAGCCGCCACTCACTGCAACTAGAGAAAGCCCACGCGCAACAACGAAGACCCAACAACCATAAATTAATTAATTAATTAATTAATTAAAATAAAGTAAAGTCCAGCCTCATTAGCAAGGGGTTTCAGGTCCTCTGTAATCTGCCTCTTAGGTACTGTCCTTCCTCCCCACTGTGCCATCACCCCAGCCTTTCAACATGCACACCACATGCATAGATGTTTTGTATTTTCCTGCCTCTGTGTGTTTCCCTGAATTTCCTTTGTCCTGGATTTTTCTCCCACCCAGCTTCTGCTTGTCACAGGACCCCTGGTCCTTCAAGGACCAGTTCAGACACGACCTTTCCCACAGTTTCCCGTGGTCTCCCCATTTAGGATTAATGATTAATTAATGTGCTCCCAGAACATGTTGTGGTCTCATGCAGTGTTCCACTGACTCCAGGATGGGACTACAGCTTCAGCTGCAGCCCTTCAGCTGTGTGCTTCAACTTTTCCCCGTCACCAGGATGTGCCTTTCTCATTCCTGAGATTGGTGACTTGTATCTTCTCTTTTTCCTCGTCAGTCTGGCTAGAAATGTATCAATTTTATTGATCTTCTAAAAGATCAAAAAACTTTAGTTTTCATTGATTTTCTGTATGTTTTACTGTTTTCTGTTTCTTTGATTTCTGCTCTGTTCTTTATTTTTTCTTCTGTTTACATTGGGTTTAATTTGTTCTCTTTTTTTCCCCAGCCTTTAAAAATTTATTTTATTTTATTTATTTACTTTTTATACAGCAGGTTCTTATTAGTTATCTATTTTTACATATTAGTGTATATATGTCAATCCCAGTCTCCCAATTCATCCCGCCACCACCCCCCTCCCCACTTTCCCCCCAAAGGTGTCCATACCTTTGTTCTCTATATCTGTGTCTCTGCTTCTGCCTTGCAAACCAGTTCATCTGTAGTTTTTCTAGATTCCACATATATGCGGTAATATACGATACTTGTTTTTCTCTTTCTGACTTACTTCACTCTACTTCACTCTGTATGACAGTCTCTAAGTGCAGCCACATCTCTACAAATGACCCAGTGTCATTCCTTTTCATGGCTGAGTAATATTCCACTGTGTATATGTACCACATCTTCTTTATCCATTCGTCTGTTGATGGGCATTTAGGTTGCTTCCATGACCTGGCTATTGTAAATAGTGCTGCAGTGAACATTGGGGTGCATGTGTCTTTCTGAATTCTGGTTTTCTCTGGGTATGTGCCCAGTAGTGGGATTGCTGGGTCGTCTGGTAGTTCTATTTTTAGTTTTTAAAGGAACCTCCATACTGTTCTCCATAGTGGCTTATCAATTTA
>NW_006769631.1:819008-835393 GCF_000442215.2 Lipotes vexillifer | reverse complement strand
TTTGTAGATTTTCTGATGATGCCCATTCTAACTGGTGTGAGGTGATACCTCATTGTAGTTTTGATTTGCATTTCTCTAATAATTAGTGATGTTGAGCAACTTTTCATGTGCTTCTTGGCCATCTGTATGTCTTCTTTGGAGAAATGTCTATTTAGGTCTTCTGCCCATTTTTGGATTGGGTTGTTTGTTTTTTTAATATTGAGATACATGAGCTGTTTGTGTATTTTGGAGATTAATCCTTTGTCCATTGCTTCATTTGCAAATAATTTCTCCCACTCTGAGGGTTGTCTTTTTGACTTGTTTATAGTTTCCTTTGTTGTGCAAAAGCTCTTAAGTTTCATTAGGTCCCATTTGTTTATTTTTGTTTTTATTTTCATTACTCTAGGAGGTGGATCAAAAAGATCTTGCTGTGATTTATGTCAAAGAGTGTTCTTCCTATGTTTTCCTCTGAGAGTTTTATAGTGTCCGGTCTTACATTTAGGTCTCAAATCCATTTTGAGTTTATTTTTGTGTATGGTGTTAGGGAGTGTTCTAATTTCATTCTTTTACATGTAGCTGTCCAGCTTTCCCAGCACCACTTATTGAAGAGACTGTCTTTTCTCCATTGTATATCCTTGCCTCCTTTCTCATAGTTTAGTTGACCATAGGTGCATGGGTTTATCTCTGGGCTTCCTATCCTGTTCCATTGATCTGTATTTCTGTTTTTGTGCCAGTACCATATTGTCTTGATTGCTGTAGCTTAGTAGTATAGTCTGAAGTCAGGGAGTCTGGTTCCTCCAGCTTGGCTTTTTTCCCTCAAGATTGCTTTGGCTATTTGGCGTCTTTTGTGTCTCCATACAAATTTTTGGATTTTTGGTTCTAGTTCTGTAAAAAATGCCATTGCTAATTTGATAGGGATTGCATTGAATCTGTTGATTGCTTTGGGTAGTATAATCACTTTCACAATATTGATTCTTCCAGTCCAAGAACATGGTATATCTGTTCACCTGTTTGTGTCATCTTTGATTTCTTCCATCAGTATCTTACAGTTTTCTGCATACAGGTCTTTTACCTCCTTGGGTAGGTTAATTCCTAGGTATTTTACTCTTTTTGATACAGTGGTGAATGGGATTGTTTCCTTAATTTCTCTTTCTGATCTTTCATTGTTAGTGTATAGGAATGCAAGAGATGTCTGTGCATTAATTATGTATCCTGCAACTTTACCAAATTCACTGATTAGCTCTAGTAGTTTTCTGGAGGCATCTTTAGGATTCCCTGTGTATAGTATCATGTCATCTGCAAACAGTGACAGTTTTACTTCTTTTCCAATTTGTATTCCTTTTATTTCTTTTTCTTCTTTGATTGCCGTGGCTAGGACTTCCAAAACTATGTTGAATAATAGTGGCTAGAGTGGACAGCCTTGTCTTCTTCCTGATCTTAGAGGAAATGCTTTCAGTTTTTCACCATTGAGAATGATGTTTGCTGTGGGTTTATCATATATGGCCTTTATTATGTTGAGGTAGGTTGCCTCTGTGCCCACTTTCTGGAGAGTTTTTATCATAACTGGGTGTTAAATTTTGTCAAAAGCCTTTTCTGCATCTATTGAGATGATCATATGGTTTTTATTCTTCAGTTTGTTAATATGGTGTATCACATTGATTGATTTGTGTATATTGAAGAATCATTGCATCCCTGGGATAAATTGCACTTGATCATGTTGTATGATCCTTTTAATGTGTTGTTGGATTCTGTTTGTCAGTATTTTGTTGAGGACTTTTGCATCCGTATTCATCAGTGATATTGGTCTGTAATTTTCTTTTTTTCTAGTATCTTTGTCTGGTTTTGATATCAGCGTGATAATGGCCTCGTAGAATGAGTTTGGGAGTGTTCCTTCCTCTGCAATTTTTTGGAAGAGTTTGAGAAGGATGGGTGTTAGCCCTTCTCTAAATATTTTATAGAATTCAGCTGTGAAGCCATCGAGTCCTGGGCTTTTGTTTGTTAGAAGATTTTTAATCACAGTTTCAATTTCATTACTTGTGATTAGTCTGTTCATATTTTCTTTTTTTTTTTTTTTGCGGTACATGGGCCTCTCACTGTTGTGGCCTCTCCCGTTGCGGAACACAGGCTCCAGACGCGCGGGCTCAGCTGCCATGGCTCACGGGCCCAGCTGCTCCGCGGCATGTGGGATCTTCCCAGACGGGGGCACGAACCCGTGTCCCCGGCATTGGCAGGCGGACTCTCAACCACTGCGCCACCAGGGAAGCCTGGTCTGTTCATATTTTCTATTTCTTCCTGGTTCAGTCTTGGAAGGTTATACTGTTCTACAAATTTCTCCATTTCTTCTAGGTTGTCCATTTTATTGGCGTAGAGTTGCTTGTAGTCATCTCTTAGGATCCTTTGTATTCCTGTGTTGTCAGTTGTAACTTCTCCTTTTACATTTCTAATTTTATTGATTTGAGTCCTCTCCCTCTTTTTCTTGATGAGTCTGGCTAGTGGTTTATCAGTTTTGTTTATCTTCTCAAAGAACCAGCTTTTAGTTTTATTGATCTTTGCTAGTGTTTTCTTTGTTTCTATTTCATTTATTTCTGCTCTGATCTTTATGATTTCTTTCCTTCTACTAACTTTGGTTTTTGTTTGTTCTCTTTCCCTAGTTCCTACAGGTGTAAGGTTAGACTGTTTATTTGAGATTTTTCTTGTTTCTGGAGGTAGGCTTGTATTGCTGTAGACTTCCGTCTTAGAACTGCTTTTGCTGCATCCCATAGGTTTTGGATTGTCGTGTTTTTGTTGTCATTTGTCTCTAGGTGTTTTTTGATTTCCTCTTTGATTTCTTCAGTGATCTGTTTGTTATTTAGTAACGTATTGTTTAGCCTCCATGTGTTTGTGTTTTTTACTTTTTTCCCCCTGTAATTGATTTCTAATCTCATAGCATTGTGGTTGGAAAAGATACTTCCTATGATTTCAATTTTCTTAAATTTACCATGGTTTGGTTTGTGACCCAAGGTGTGATCTATCCTGGAGAATGTTCCATGAGCACTTGAGAAGAAAGTGTAATCTGTTTTCAGATGGAATGTCCTATAAATATCAATTAAATCTATCTGGTTTATTGTATCATTTAAAGATTTTGTTTCTTTATTAATTTTCTGTCTGGATCACCTGTCTGTTGGTGTAAGTGAGGTATTAAAGTCCCCCAGTATTATTGTGTTACTGTTGATTTCCTCTTTTATAGCTGTTGGCATTTGCCTTTTGTATTGAGGTGCTCCTTTGTTGGGTGCATATATATTCATAATTGTTATATCTTCTTCTTGGATTGATCCCTTGGTCATTATGTAGTGTTCTTCCTTGTCTCTTGTGAAGGTCTTTATTTTGAAGTCTGTTATATCTGATATGAGTATTGCTACTCCAGCTCTCTTTTGATTTCCATTTGCCTGGAATATCATTTTCCATCCTCTCATTTTCAGTCTGTATGTGTCCCTGGATCTGAAATGGGTCTCTTGTAGACAGCATATATACGAGTCTTGTTTTTGTATCCATTCAGTGAGCCTGTGTCTTTCAGTTGGAGCATTTAATCCATTCACATTGAAGATAATTATCAATATGTATGTTCCTATTACCATTTCCTTAATTGTCTTGGGTTTGTTTTTGTAGGTCCTTTTCTTCTGTTGTGTTTCCCACTTAGAGAAGTTCCTTTAGCATTTGTTGTAGAGCTGGTTTGGTGGTGCTGAATTCTTTTTGCTTTTGCTTGTCTGTAAAGCTTTGGATTTCTCTGTCAAATCTGAATGAGATCCTTGCTGGGTAGAGTAATCTTTGTTGTAGGTTCTTCCCTTTCATCACTTTAAGTATGTCATGCCACTCCCTTCTGGCTTGTAGAGTTTCTGCTGAGAAATCAGCTGTTAACCTTATGGGAGTTCCCTTGTATGTTATTTGTCTTTTTTTTTTGATTACACCTAGTTTGATTACTATGTGTCTTGGGGTGTTTCTCCTTGGGTTTATTCTGCCTGGCAGTCTCTGCGCTTCCTGGACTTGGGTGGCTATTTCCTTTCCATGTTTGGGACATTTTCGACTATAATCTCTTCAGATATTTTCTTGGGTCCTTTCTCTCTCTCTTCTCCTTCTGGGACCCCTGTAATGTGAATGTTGTTGCGTTTAATGTTGTCCCAGAGGTCTGTTAGGCTGTCTTCATTTCTTTTCATTCTTTATTCTGTTCCATGGCAGTGATTTCCACCATTCTGTCTTATGGGTCACTTATCCATTCTTCTGCCTCAGTAATTCTGCTATTGATTCCTTCTAGTGTATTTTTCTTTTCAGTTATTGTATTGTTCATCTCTGTTTGTTTGTTCTTTAATTCTTGCAGGTGTTTATTAAACATTTTTTGTGTCTTCTTGATCTTTGCCTCCATTCTTTTTCCGGTGTCCTGGATCATCTTCACTATCATTATCCTTCCTTTTTCTGGAAGGATGCCTATCTCTACTTCATTTAGTGGTTTTTCTGGGGTTTTATCTTGTTCCTTCATCTGGTACGTAGTCCTCTGCCTTTTAATTTTGTCTGTCTTTCTTTGAATGTGGTTTTCATTCCACAGGCTGCAGGATTGTAGTTCTTCTTGCTTCTTGCTCTCTGTGCTCTGGTGGATGAGGCTATCTAAGAGGCTTGTGCAAGCTTTCTGATGGGAGGGACTGGTGGTGGGTAGAGCTGGGTGTTGCTGTGGAGGGCAGAGCTCCGTAAAAACTTTAATCCGCTTGTCTGCTGATAAGTGGGGCTGGGTTCCCTCCCTGTTGGTTGTTTGGCCTGAGGCGACCCAGCACTGGAGCCTACAGGTTCTTTGAGGAGGCTAATGGCGGACTCTGGGAGGGCTCACGCCAAGGAATACGTCCCAGAGCTTCTGCTGCCAGTGTCCTTGTCCCCACGCTGAGCCACAGCTGCCCCCCCCACCCCCCGCAGGAGACCCTCCAAAACTAGCAGGTAGGTTTTCTTCATTCTCCTGTGGGGTCACTGCTCCTTCCCCTGGGTCCCGATGTGCACACTACTTTGTGTGTGCCCTCCAAGAGTGGAGTCTCTGTTTCCCCCAGTCCTGTTGAAGTCCTGCAGTCAAATCCTGCTAGCATTCAAAGTCTGATTTTCTGGGAATTCTCCCTCCCGTTGCCGGACCGCCAGGTTGGGGAGCCAGATGCTGGGCTCGGAACCTTCACTCCAGTGGGTGGACTTCTGTGGTATAATTGTTCTCCAGTTTGAGAGTCACCCACCCAGCAGTTATGGGATTTGATTTTATTGTGATTGCGCCCCTCCTGCGATCTCACTGCGGCTTCTCCTCCCTCTTTGGATGTGGGGTGAGCTTTTTGGTGAGTTCCAGTGTCTTCCTGTCGATGATTGTCCAGCAGTTAGTTGTGATTCTGGTGCTCTTGCAAGAGGGAGTGAGCACACGTTCTTCTACGCCTCCATCTTTAACCAGGCTCTCGGGTTTAATTTGTTCGTGTCTTTCTAGTTTCTTAAGGTGGAAGCTGAGGTGTTTCCTCCCAAGTTGTGCTTTAGCAGCAACCCACAAATTCTGGCAAATGTTGTTTTCATTTTTACTCAGTTCAAGACATTTTCTAATTTTCCTTTTGATTTCTTCTTTTTCTTTTAAATTTTATTTTCTTTATTTTTATACAGGCGGCTCTTATTAGTTATCTGTTTTATACATATTAGTATATATATATGTCAATCTCAATCTCCCAATTCATCCCACCACCACCACCATCGCTCCACCTCCGCTTTCCCCGCTGGGTGTCCATACATTTGTTCTCTGTTTCTGCCTTGCAAACTGGTTCATCTGTACCATTTTTCTAGATTCCACATATATGCGGTAATATATGATATTTGTTTTTCTCTTTCTGACTTACTTCACTCTGTTTGACAGTCTCTAGATCCATCCATGTCTCTACAAATGACCCAATTTCGTTCCTTTTTATGGCTAATATTCCATTGTGTATATATATATATATATATATACCACATCTTCTTTATATCCATTTGTCTGTCACTGGGCATTTAG
The DNA here is from genome assembly GCF_000442215.2 of Lipotes vexillifer. Taxonomy (NCBI): domain Eukaryota; kingdom Metazoa; phylum Chordata; class Mammalia; order Artiodactyla; family Lipotidae; genus Lipotes; species Lipotes vexillifer. Next base: position 829,389 of record NW_006769631.1, on the reverse strand, counting down.
GTTGCTTCCATGACCTGGCTATTGTAAATAGTACTGCAATGAACAATTGGAGTGCATCTGTCTTTTTGAATTATGGTTTTCTCTGGATATATGCCCAGTTGTGTGATTACTGGGTCATATGGTAATTCTATTTTTTGTTTTTTAAGGAACCTCCATACTGTTCTCCATAATGGCTGTATCAATTTACATCCCCACCAACAGTGCAAGAGGGTGCCCTTGATTTCTTCTTTGGTCCATAGCTTAGTTAGAAGTGTGTTATTTTTTTTCCAGATGTTCGTGGGATTTTCCGGAAATGTTTTGCTGCCGATTTCTAGTTTAATTCTGTTGTAGTCAGAGAATACACTTTGTCTGATTTGAATCTTTTTAAATTTATTGAGACTTATTTAATGTCCCATAATATGGTCTTGCTTGGTAAATGTTCCATGTGCACCTGAAAAGAATGTGTATTCTGCTGTTGGTGGCGGAACGGTCCATACATGTCAAATAGGTGAGTTGGCTAATGGTATTAAGTCTGTATCCTTGCTCATTTTCTGTCTACCTGTTGTATCAGTTGATGAGAACAGTTTTGAAATTTCCTATTATAATTGTGTGTCTGTTTTTCCTTGTAACTCTATCACTTTTTGCTTCCTTTAATTTGAAGCTCAGTTATTAGGCAGTTAATTCTTTTGTCCTCTTCATGAATTGATGCCTTTATTTTTATATGACCTCTTTCTCCCATGTTCTTTGTTTTGAAATCTGCTTTGTCTAATGTTAATATAGTAACTCCAGCTTTGTTTTGACTAGTGTTACATGGTATCCTTTTTTAAAACATCCTTTTACTTTTAATTTATTTGTGTCTGTATATTTTAAGTGTGTTTCTTTGGGGCAGCATATGATTAAGTCTTACTGTTTGAAATAATCTGACAGTTTCTGCCTTTTAATTGGGATGTTATAGCATTTATATTTAACCTGGTTATTGACATGGTTAGATTTAAGCCTGACACCTTGCTGTTTATTTACTGTTTGCCCCATCTGCTGTTTGTTCCCTTTTCGGCCTTCTTGTGAATTCATAGAGGTCCGTGTGTATGTGTATGATTCTGTATTTTTCTCCTTTGTTGGAGTTAATAGCTATAACGCTCTGTTTTCTTGCAGTGGTAAGTTAGGGCTTATAGTATACATGTCTATTTTATCACAGTCTACAGTGTATCAAGAGATATAGCACTTCATGTACAGGATGAGACCCATTTCCCTTCTCCTCCTTAATTATTTCCTGGTACTGAATCAGGACCCTCTGAGTATTCTATCTGATCACCCCGGAGTTAGGTTTTCTTATCTGGCTGGTGGAGAACAGACAGTATTCCAAGCCCTTTGTAAACACGTACTCTTCCCTCCAACCCATTCAGATGTTGCTTCCCTGGACCGCAGGTGGTTTCCTCACACACGTGGGCTGGTCATTTGTCCACTGAATACTTGAGGGATGCTGGCTGCGGGCCTCACGAGATGTCTCTTTCTGTGCAGTGCTCTCCTCTTTTGTAGTCACCCTTCAGACAGTTGGTGCCGTATTCTCCCTGGACTCTCACCCTAACTCAGGGGGTCTGCTGGGCTCACCCTGGCCTCCTCTCCCCATGCTGAGGCCTGGAGACTCTAGGCCATAAGCTCAAGTGACTGCACACTCACCTTGTTTCCCACCTCTCAGGGACCACGGTCCTTCGTTGCCTGATGTCCAGGGTCTTGAAGAGTGTTGTATCATAAAATTTTGGTTGTTGTTGTTTCATGTGGGAGGGTTATTTCATCTTGGTGGAAGTTGAAGTCGCCCATCAGGGTATTTTTAATAAGTGAGTGTAATATTTTCAATAAAGATAAGTGTGTAAAAGAATGAAAATAAAATCTTTCCCATTTCCATAAATGGCAACTCCATCTTCCTAATTGCTAAGGCCTAAAACCTTGGACTTGTCCTTGACTCATCTAACTCCAACCCCAAATCCCCAAACTTCTTTATTCTGCTTCAGAATATCTCCCGAGGGACTTCCCTGGTGGCGCAGTGGTTAAGAATCCGCCTGCCAGTGCAGGCGACACGGGTTCAAGCCCTGTTGCGGGAAGATCCCACATGCCACAGAGCAACTAAGCCCGTGCACCACAACTACTGAGCCTGCGCTCTAGAGCCCACGAGCCACAACTACTGAGCCCACGTGCAACAGCTACTGAAGCCCACGCACCTAGAGCCCGTGCTCTGCTGCAGGAGAAGCCACCGCAATGAGAAGGCTGCACACCACAACGAAGAGTAGCCCCTGCTTGCCACAACTAGAGAGAGCCCATGGGCAGCAACGAAGACCCAACACAGCCATACATACATACATACATTAAAAAAAAAAAATCCGGAATTACCACCTCCACTGCTAGCACTGTGGTCCAGTCACACTGTAAATGTGGACAGATTACTGAACGTCTTTGTACCTCTGTTCCTGATCTGTAAAATAATGCATGATAATAGTTCCACCCTTATAACATTGTTATGGAGAAAAAAATAAGTCAGTATTTTTAAAGGGCTTTGAACAGTGCCTGGCATTATATTATATTATGTTTATTAAATGAAAAGGGGCAGATCTGGGATTCTTTCTTGCGTCTGGGCTGGCTCCTCACGTGTTGATCTTCCGTCTTACCTCTGCTTTTCTCCTGTGCCCAGAGCTGTGGTCAGTGTTGGAAAATACAAAACAGTGAGAGGGTGGCCCCCTTCCCAAAAGACACTTGCCAGTTACTTGGGTGACAGAGCCCAGAGGCATGAAGCCAACAGTAAAGCTGGTAGAATCACGCGCTGACGTGAGTGAGACGTCGTGGGCTGCAGCCATTTGTCGCGGCAAGCATGTTCTCGCATGGGGGGCTCTCACCCTTCTCCCGACTCCCACTCCAGCCTACAGACCGGGCAGTTCTCTAAGGAAAGCACAGTCGGAGCTCGTGACCCCCTGGGTTTATGTGACGAGACTGTGCTGCTTTGCAGTTTAGCCCTTGCCCCATGGACCTCATTGTCCTGTGCCTGTACCCAGGAGCACACCTTAGAGGGGGGCAGTGCCCCAGCGGCCATGAGGAACTGGTGCCCTGACCCCCAAGGGCACAGTGGAGAGCCCCCCACACTTTGTGAGGGGTTTCTGAGTTCAAGAAGGCATTTTCTCCTTCCAGAGAAGCCTGCAGGTCTCATTCTTGTCAGACTAGAGACATGAGCTTCTCCGATCCTCTCAGGTACCAGGGCTGGTTCAGGCTGCACATCTGAGAGCTGAAAGTGGGAGCTGTGGTGGCAGCCCAGACAGGAAGGCCAGTGACACGAAAAGGTGAGCGAAATCCTGACTCCGTGTGTCTGCAATCATGATTTACAGGTGAAGAGAGAAGCTTAGGGTTATTTTATAAAAGGTTATTTTCAGGCAGAGATAGGGATTAGACATTAGACAGACATTAATTTAATATGGAAGAGTTTACGCAGACTCCACTCTTGGACTAAATAGAATTGGGAATGTCAGTCTAGAACTAGGACCTTGTCAAAACATTTTTCTGAGATTTTGCAGATACTGTCAAATCAGTAGAGTGATATGTGGGCTATATTTTGTGAATTTTAAAAAAATCTAATTTGTGTTACTAGAGCAGCAGTAAGAAAGCTAATGAACCATAATGTATAAGTAAATTATGTTGGAAATATAATAATACTTTTTATTTTGTGCGTGTTGCACTCCGTTATTTTATTACCATTAACTCTTTTTGCACTAACTATCTTCATATCACTTAAGAGCTCTAGTCTTTAAAAATGAAATCATTAAAGTGATCATGAAATTTTGAATGTTGCATATAAAAATTCACTAATTGGTCACAACCAAACTCTACCATTCTTGCTTATTAACAATTTTAATTAAACCACAAAATGGGATAAACATTATGTAGTTAATTTTTGTCATCTTGAAAACAGTATGATTGTACTAAAATGAAATATGATTGTGTCCAGCTATTTAAAAAGATAACCTTTTTTCCAATCTAGCTGGAGATATGAATAGCACAATGTAATCTCTGGCTGACTTAGTAGGATTATTGGAGAGTTTTAATGTAAATCTAGTGGGTTTAATGAACTTTCAGTCGAATCAAATACATTTTCCAACTCTGTAAGCTTGCTCTCTTGCACATAGTGAAAAATTTAGTTAGGTCCAAGGCATTTGGAAGAAGGCGCCTAATCAGACCATGTCAAGCTAATGACTTCATGATTTTTCACACTGAAATTTTTGAGATAATTGTAGGTTCGCATGCAGTCACAAGAAATAATATGCAGAGACCTGTGTACCCTTCCCCCAGTTTCCTCCAGTGGTAACATTTTGTGGAACTACAGAGCCATTTCACAAGCCAGGATATTGACATCGAGACAACCCACTGATCAACCCGTTTTACTTGTACTCACCTGTGTGTGTGTGTGTGTGTGTGTGTGTGTGTGTGTGTGTGTGTGTGTGTGTTTAGGTCTATACAGTTTTATCACCTGTGGAGGTTTGTGTATGCACCATCACCGTCAAGTTATAGAACAGTTCCATCACCATTAAAATCTTGTCCTTTTAAAACCACCGCCCACCCCCATGCCGCCTCTTACCCCTGGGAACCACCAGTCTGCTCTCTATTTCCAAAATTTTGTCTTTTGAAAAAGTGTTATGTAAGTTAAATCATATAGTACATACCCTTTTTTTCTTTTTTTTTTCTTTTTTTTTTTTTTTTGCAGTACGCGGGCCTCTCACTGTTGTGGCCTCTCCCGTTGCGGAGCACAGGCTCCGGATGCGCAGGCTCAGCGGCCGTGGCTCACGGGCCTAGTTGCTCCGCGGCATGTGGGATCCTCCCAGACCGGGGCACGAACCCGTGTCCCCTGCATCAGCAGGCGGCCTCTCAACCACTGTGCCACCAGGGAAGCCCTAGTGCATACCCTTTTGAGATTGGCTTTTTTCACTCAGCACAGGTCCCTGGAGATTCATCCAAGATATTATGTGTATCAATAGCTGTTCCTTTTTATTACTGAGTAGTTTTCCATGGCGTGGATGTGCCACAGCTTGTTCAGCCATTTACCCACTGAAGGACATCTGGGCTGATTTCAGTTTGGAGATACTACAAATAAAGTTACTATGAACATTTTTGTACAGGTTTTATGTGAACATGCTTTTATTTCTCTGGGTAGATGTCCAAGAGTAACATTGCTGGGCTGTATGGCCATTACATGTTTAGTTTTATGAGAAACTGCCCACCTGTTTTTCAGAGTGGCTGTAGCATTTTACATCCCCACCAGCAATGTGTGAGTGATCCAGTTTCTCCACATCCTTGCCAGGATGGTGTCGTCACTGATTTTTATTTTAGCCATCCGCATAGATTTGTATTGATACCTCATTTTGGTTTTAATTTGCATTTTTCTGATGGCTAATGATGTTGAACATCTTTTCAGGTGCTTATTTGCCATCTCTGTGTCCTCTTTAGTGAATTGTCTGTTCATGTCTTTTGCCCATTTTTAAACTAGATTTCTTTTTTTACAGTTGAGTTTTAAATGTTTGTTATGTAGTCCTTTGTTGGATGCGTGGTTTCCAAATATTTTCTTCCTGTTTGTAGCTTTGCATAAGCTTTCACAGAACAAAAGTTTTCAATTTTGATGAGGTCCACTTTGTGACTTTTTTTTTTTTTTTTGTGGTACGGGAGTCTCTCACTGTTGTGGCCTCTCCCGTTGCGGAGCACAGGCTCCGGACGCGCAGGCTCAGCGGCCATGGCTCACGGCCAGCCACTCCGCGGCATGTGGGATCCTCCCGGACCGGGGCACGAACCCGTGTCCCCTGCATCGGCAGGCGGACTCTCAACCACTGCGCCACCAGGGAAGCCCCGCTTTGTGACTTTTTGATGTTTGGTCTTTTTTGAAAAAATAAGGAGATGCACCTTTAGTAAGATAGGAGCATTTTTCTCTTTTAGTTATTTTTATTCTGTTTTATTCTCTTCCTTCGTTTCCCCCACTTTTGTTTTCTCTTAAGCATCATAAACATTTTCTTCGTTGCGAAAAATATTGTAAATTATTCAAACTATAATTTATTTCCAGTGTTCTTAAATAAATACCTTTACATTTTTCTCCTACCCTTTACAAACATCTAGAACATTTCTTTCTCATTTGACCACATTATTTGTAAGCATTTGTTGGTGACTGTTTATTCGCTTCAGTATTCACATGCTAACTGTAGAATCTTCCCTTTCTTTTCAAAACCAGACCCATGTGCCAGTGGCATTTCATTTTTATCACAGTTAATAGTGACAGAGGAGTTCCCTAAGTTTAATATATTCATGTTCTCCGCTTAGGAGAAGGCCGTCCGCATCCATTGGGATTTAGGGATAGGCCTTTCCTGAGTGTCCCTGGTTACCAAGCCACCAGTGACTGTCCTGCACTCCAGCCACCATCAGAGATTTTCATTGTTTCCTTTCCTCAGGCCCTTTGTAAAGGGCTCAGTCTTATTAACTGTGAGCACATCCAGGCAGTGCTGACCCTACAGGGAGGGGCTGGCAGTGGCAGGGGTCGTGCTGGGGTCCCTCACACGCTTGACTGTGTGCGTGCGGTGCTGGTTGAGGAAGCAGTCTGGGCAAGGAGGGTCCCGCTTGAGCCCTGCACTGCGGTAGGGCCTGAGCCTCACTGAACCCCTGTTCCTCCCTCCTGTAAAGCAGGGCTGGGGGGACTACGATACCCACCCTGCTTCCCGCAAACATCATTTCAGAAAAATTCTCTCCTCTTTTTTCCCACCTTACCTGGACTCTGGTGAGAGGAAGAAGGTACCCAGTGACCTTCCCCGCTGGAGGGACGCAGAGAGAAACTGTTCATTAACTCTTGGGCGAAAAAGTAACAACGTCAAGTCTATTAGGGAAAGGAAAAAAAAAAAGGCACTGACATACTTTGTCTTCTTATGAAACTGAGGTGACCTCTAGACTCTTCCAGTAAATAGGAATTGTAACTCATTCAGTTAATTCAAGAAGGATTTATTAGCAGCTACTCAGTGCCAGACATATTTCACGGCAGAGATGACAACAGCAGCAAACAAACAAAAAAAGAAGACAAAATTCTGCCCTCAAGGAGTGTATTTTAGGGGGGAAGATAGATAATAAATAAGAAAATAAAGTATGCAGCACATGTGAGTGGTAAGTGCCAAGGGGAGAGATTAAGTGAGGAAGGGAGGTGGGAGTGTCGTGATGGGGGTGGGGATCCAGTTTCAGGGAGTTCAGTCTGAGAAGGCTGCCCAGAGAGGGTGACACTGACTCGGCATCTGGAATGGGGCCCAGTGGTGGACCTGGGCCTGGCGTGTTCAAGATGAGCAAAGAGGCACGTGTGACTGGATCAGAGTGATTGAGGGAAAGCGTGGAGGGAGATGAGTCCAGAAATACAGCGGAGGGGGTGGGAAGGCAGATCATGCAGGGCTTTTCAGGTCAAGGGCAAGACTTTGGCTTAACTCTGGGTGACGGGAGCCTCTGGAGGTTCTGAGCAGGGGGTGGGTGGTCGGACTTACGTATTAATGAGGTCACTGTGGCTGCTGTGGTGACAATAATGGGAGGAGGGCAGAGGCATAGAGACCAGTTAGGAGGCCGTGGCGGTGACGTACGACCAAGATGGTGGCGTGCTCAGCCAGGGTAGGAAATGTGGAGGTAGCAGAAGTGGGCGGGTTCTGGATGTATTTTCAAGGCAGAGCCAAAAGGCGTTGATAACAGGCTGCAGGTGGGATGCAACAGAAGAGAGGCATCAAGGATGGACCCCAGGTTTGGCCTGAGCAGTTTAGAGAATGGAATTATCACTTCTGAGATGAGAACAACATGATAAATGAGTTGTGGCTAATAAGATCTAGATAATACTGCAAGAGCGTTTTCGTTTTTTGAAAAGTGGAGGATTAACAAGCATTCGGTGAAGTGTATTAAAGTGTGCTCATTTTAAATTGCAGTTTAGCAGGAACACTGTATCTTAAATATATTTTATTCGTCATAAAAATGGAAGGAATGGTTTTTTCTTGAATTATTTACATGTTAAATTCTTTACCTTTTCTAGCTCCTCTGAGAAACAAGGTACATCTGTCTCTGCTACAAGTTGAAACATAAAATTCATTTGTTCTGCAAGTGTGCTTTATTCCTATTATGCATACTTGTAATATCCTGGCCCTGTGGGAGGAATAAAAAAGGTATAACCTCTGCCCCAAGGGACCATATTATTTTGTTAAACATAAGTACAAGATGGGGAAACTGCAGAATAATGACCAGATAGAAACAAACCCCGCTGGCTGACGGTTTTGGTGCCTTGACTCTGTGTGTATGTATGTCACCTGCTCTTCTGGAATATTTGTCACAAAATGACAATGTTTTGGTTCTGTGACCTGAAAGATGACTGACTGAGAAGAGCATGTGAAGAAAATGTCTTAGCTCGCTCCTGATGAGTAAGAAGGCCGGGTGAGGTTTTTGCAGCACACCTCTGGTAAAGGGCTTTGATGCGGCATAATTTGGGGTGTCACTGTACGTGAGTAAACCCTTGGCGATGATGGCACCTCGTGAAAACACATGCTACTCAGTCAATCCACGAGTGACATAATGTCCAGGGAATCCAGCCTGTAGGCAGTCCTTGAGCTAAGCTGGAAAAATTCTCTGGTAATTAACGCAGTTTTAATTTGATTCTGATCTTCCCGTTGAAAAAATATGCGAGAGAGAATTTTATTCTGACCAGGGATCCGGTATTCAACACTTTATAGAAATTACCAGACACGTAGGATTTAACTATATTTATTTCCAACTATAAATGGCACTTTTTAGCATAAACCTTATACAGTATTAAGAAACCCAGTTACCAGTCACGGAATTTTACTGATGCTGACACCGTCTCATACTGTGCCAGAAAGCTGCTTTTGTTTTCATGTAGTCTATCTTAGTTTTAGTAAAACAAATGAGAGAAACTGTCATTGTACTTAAGAGAATTCAGAAGAACTTCATTCAGATTTTTACTGTTCTCTTTGAAACAGACTTTGGACTGTTTGGTAATTTTTTGAGAAACTGATTCAAGAATAATTTTCTGAAAAGACTTTCTCCTCTAAACTAGGTGAAATAACCTGATTAAAACAACAACAGCAGCAGCAAAAAGAATACCTTTCTTAGCAGTGGCAGAAAATAGACACCGTCACAGCCAGAGCTGTAATCAGTTAGGTACCAATTACATTGCCCACCTGTTTCATAATTGTTATTTACATTTCTTAGTGGAGGGATTTCATGCTTTTTCCCTTGGTTCCTCTGTGTTTTTTGTTTGTATTGATTTTTTTTTGCACCTGTAGATCCCCAACACTTTGTTGTATCATTATGTAACAAGACTCAAAGCTTCAGTGCAAATGGCAGCCACACTCAGTTTTGCTAAAAAAAAAATCCCTTTACCTCAGCCGTAAAACCGCCTCACTGGAGTGCAGTCTTTTAATAGGATGCATGACTGGGCAGTGATGAGAACTTTCTGTACCTGACAGCACTGAAAATATCAAGCGGACTTAACTCTCAGAGCAGCCACAGCAGCCTGCAGACTGAGGCCGGATTACCCTAAAGCCTGTTAGAAATGAATCCTTTTTAGTTTCTTCAGAGATGATTTTCATAGCCACGTGAGAAAATTAATTTTTTACGTCATGGTACAGCTCACTTCCCTTTGTCTAATGCAGGTCTCTCTCTCCGGTCCCTTTGCGTCACGTGGCTTAGCTGTGTCTGTCCCCACCTCTTCATTCACTGCTGCTTAAGCTTCTGATTGATCTTGAAGCGAGCAGATAAACTTGCTTTGTGACTTGGGAGCCATCACATTTGGTCTCTGGGCCTACTCCCCTCTCCTCATCTACTGGGATGACTATTTGCAGTGAACTATTTGTTAGATTTGGATTTCCCAAGAGGAAAGGAACTAGGCGATACAAAAAATAAAAATAAAAATAAAAATAAAAGTAAATGACCAAAATACAGCAGAAACATCCTTTTAAGGATCTGAGGGTATGTAAAGGTGTTTTAAACCACTAGAGGGAGCCCATATTGTTCTGATTTCTGAATCCTATACCGGTTAACAGTTTGATTCTTTTGGCTGTAGAAAAGGATACCTCCAGCCAATGGTTTACACATGTGTGTAAACCATTGTGTTATTTCAGTGGTCTTTACACGTGTGTGATTTCAGTGGTCTTCTTCAGTTTGCTTTTAAGAGGAAAAGGGAGATCACCAGATCAGAACCACTGCCTACACTGATGTTCTTGTCCTCCTGTGCTCCATGTCACAGGACGGGATGCGGCTGAAGTAATTGGAGCGAGGACCCTGCACTGGCTCTTTGGCGGGGGGTCCGTGGCTCTCCTCCGTCTTCCCCATAACACTCACTGTCATCTTCCACGCCCCCCCC
>NW_006769631.1:801867-818987 GCF_000442215.2 Lipotes vexillifer | reverse complement strand
CCCCCCCCCCGCCAAACCCAGGCAGATATAGTCATTCAGCAGACTGTCAGTCATGTGTAGCCATTACACCGGCCTCTGGCCAATTGGAAGGTGAATAATACAACCGTCTCTCTCATCGGGGTAGGAATCTTAGTCTTAAGATAAGAGGAATCTTATGGCCTCTTTCAACCTTTCCTCCCTTTGCTCTCCTCTGAGGAGCTTTGTCCTCGTGATTTCTCAGATATCCTTTACCTCTTCAAATTCTTTAGCTTTTCTATCTTTCCATCAATGGAGTTGTGTTTGTGTTTCATTGTCTGAGTGCGTGGAAAGGATTACTCAAGTTACTAAAACCCGTGAATGTAAAAAAAACAGTGTTTCTTAACACTCAACTTATAAGGCTTACTTTGTTTGTAGACCTAGTAAATTTTACATGAAATCATCCTCACTTTTATTTATATTTTGATTAATATTCAGTAAACTTATAAATAAACGCATTAGGACTCCCTAAACTATTAACCCCAACACAAATTAGTTAACATTTAAACTTAATTTGCAGGCTTCATGTGTCTGACTCAAACCTGTCAAAGCTTGACAAAGCATCCTTGGAATCTAACAAGCAGAATCTTCTGAGCGTCAGGCAACTCAGATAAAATACAGCTAACCCGTAAAAGTAGTAGATTAGATTCTGTTAAGCATTTCAAACATGTTAAAAGAAGGAAGCACAAAATTGCCCAGTAATTTTAAAGAATGTTGTCACACCCTTATGATAGGACTTACCCAAAGTTGTTCTATCTATTTCATCCCAGGTTCCTCACTCACCTGACAGGAACAGAATTACTATTTCTGCTGTAACCCACACAGCAGCTGGGGTTATAGATTTGGTGAGGCTGCACCAGGTCACAGGGCTGGGGATGCTTCCAGTTTTTCTACCAAAGCCACAGTTTATTGAACCCATCTCACAGGAATGGTCTTACAGTAGTAAGACTTTGTTCACCTTTTAAAAAAAATGTTTGGAATTTATAAAATTTTACACTTCCTACCCCAGCGTATGAGTAAGTTCTTCACTGAGAAATTTGAGTTGATTCAGTTTGTTGTTCCCCTCCCCCCATAAGCCTTTTACACACGCTTCACCTTTTACTTCTTTCTTTGGCCACCATTCTATATTGACCTGTAGGAAGTCATATAGATGTGGAAGCTTATCTAAACCTTCATAGCTTATGCCAATTCAGAATACATACGCTGAAAAAGCTAAGATATTTATTGGGATAATTTCTGTAACGGGGGCGTGTGTATGTGTGCATGTGTACATGTGTACATGCCCATGTCTGTTCAGGGTTTAAAAGACAAGTTCCATCTTCAGGGTAGTTACATCCAAGGGTGGTTTTGGTACTAATATCTGTAAAGTTATAGCTTAGGATAAAAGCTCAACAGATTATACCACCTCATTTCATTGATTCTAAGGGCACATTTTTTCACATTTTAATGTCTCTGAAATTGGCTGCCTTTTACAGTGGCTGTCATCAGGTGGATGCCATGAAATAGTTGCCATTGTCAGTACATGGGCAAGTTGAATCTTACTGCCGGTAGTGTGATTTGGCAACTGTAACTTCTCATGGTTTCAGCCAAAAAGCTGTTAAGAACTCTTTGAAAAAGGGGCAGTGAGTCCTGGGTGGTGCTGAATACCTTACTAGTATAAAGAAAAACAACCACTTTGCTGTCTTACTAGTGATGATTGGTTGCTCTTTGTATCTTGAGTTTATACTCAGATGATGTTTTCTCTTCTCTGCCAATGTTTAACACTATTTATTTTATATCTTGTTGCATTAGCTAGGGCCTCCAAAACAATATTGAATAGTAAACATCGCTGTCTTAGTCTTGACTCAAATGGTAATAGCCTAAGGATCTCACTGTTTAATAAGATGTTATAGGTTTGTAGTAATGACCTTGATCTTATTTAAGTATCTTTTTCTACTTCAGTTTTAGGTAGTTGTTAGTTTGCTTGCTTGTTTTAGTTAGGAATGACTATTGAATTTTCCCAAATGATTTTTTAGCCCCTGTGTTTTATTGATATGGTTTTAATTTTTTTTTACTTTAAGAAAACTTAAATGTAATAAATTATGTTGACAGGTTTCCTAATGGTGAGCGATTTCTGCATTCTTGAAATAAACCCTGCTTGGTCATTTTATATTATTCAGTTAATTCACTGCTGGATTCCATTTACCAGTAATATATTTAGGAGTTTGGCATCTATATTTATAAGTGAATTTGGTCTTTTTTTAAAAATCAGGTTTTAGTATTAAGTAGATTCTAGCTTCTTTGAATGAATTGGGGTAGCTTTTCATCCTTCTTCATGGTCTAGACTGGTTTGGATACATAGCATGTACCTGTTCTCTTATGGTATCTACTGCCCAGTGTTAATAAAGTGTGGGGTTTTACCAAGCTTTTAATGTTTACCATTATGATTTTGAAATATAATCTCACTGCTTTAAAGGATGATCTCTAAAATTCTTTTCTCCCCTCTCTCTTCCAAACCGCCATGATATGGGTTCTTTTAGTGTTTTGCTTCTCATTTTGTTTGTGTTTACGGGCAAGGTTTAGAGTTTCAGTAGTTTTCAGGCTGAACGCTTATTGCAAGAGGAAGGAACAAATGAAGGGAAGAGATATATATATACCCCATCTAAAGCTTTTGCTGTTAGAGATGTGAGTAGATTTAGTAAGAAAAGGAGAACGGGGCCGGAAGTCAAAAGCCTGATTCCAGCCCCAACTCCCTGAAAACTGGGTGACATTAAGCAAAAGCCTTCTCTGGACTTCAAGTTGTTTTTTCCTCATCTATGTGTCATGTTGATAACTGCTTAATACAGTTGCCTTGAAGATCCGAAGAAGTAGTATTCAAGGGCTTCCAAATCCTTAAAGCGCCGTATTGTTGCAGAAGGTACTTTATGGGATTATTCATTTTTATGTGGGATTATGATTAGTTGTAATAGAAGACCTCTTCAGCAAAAGGAGATTTTTGTTTGTAAATGTTTAAGTAGTTGTTTATTTGCTGTAAGACAGTCTTTTTTGATGAGGACCACTAATGACCATGAGAGAATAAAAACAGGTTTTAAATTCTATTAAGTCATCTCAATTTTAAAGATGTTACACTACGCCAATGAGCCAGGCCCAGTAACACTTTAATTTCCTGGCGCCATTAGCAATATTAAGAAAGTGAACAAAACACTAGCTCATTAATTTTGGTGGTGTCACTATACTTTTCTTGTCCTCATAGAGAGAGAAAGACTTTTTCTGTGACCTTTATTTAGTCAATTGGAAGTAGATACCCCCCCCCCTTTTTGGTAGCAAAATGCTTCCTTAGCACACACACGAAAATAATTTTCTCTAGCGTGTACTTACAATATTAGCTAATTGAATCACCACATGTTTTGAGCACCTGAAATGAAAATTATTGAAGAATTCGTCCTGTCAGCCTGTGTGCTCTCCACAGCATTACTGTGAAAGCCTGGTGCTTCCTCTTTCACCCTTGGTGTCTTTAGTGGTCCTCACACCGGGTCCCTACTCAGCAGTGCGATACGCTGCAGACACGGAAAGTCCAAATACGTGGCCAGCTGGTCATGCCGTTGGGGGAGAGTGCAGTCCTTTGTCTGTAATCAAGCATGGACGATATTGGCTTATGATTCCGCTGAGCCGTGCAGGGTGCCAGGGCATTGATGTTAGTCGTTCGTGTCTATTGCATGGTTGGCAACCAGGCCAAGTGTTGAGTGTCACCCTAGGATGCATCCGCAGGGGCTGTTAACGCAAGTGTAGCGTGGCTGCTGCTTCAGTGAAATGCGAATGAAAAGAACAAAACCTGTCACCTGAAGGAAAAATGATAAGATCCCCCAGACACTGTAAAAGTATATGGTTACTAAGCTCACTGAGAAAAAGGCCTAGGGCCTGGAAGCAGACCTTTTTCACTCTGGGTCGAGTCACTTAGGAGAGCATTCTTTCCACTACCAATGAACAACAAAGACAAAGAAGAGAAGAGAATGAATTTTTTTTTCTAAAGAATGATCGTCTTGTTGGATTTCTGCTTTATGGCATTTGGTGCTGATCACTCATCCGCGTGCAGAGCACAGGAAGCTTAGAGCATACAATCATTTGTTCCTAAGAGAAGATATAATTAAATAATTCTTGAACATGGCCCCAAATTGAATCTCTTAAGGCATAAATTCAATAAACAGTCTTTCCTAAGAGAAGATATAATTAAATAATTCTTGAACATGGCCCCAAATTGAATCTCTTAAGGCATAAATTCAAAAAACAGTCTTTTTCCCTAACATTGATGTCCTATTTATTGGATTGCCTGTCCATTACCCATTTCTTCTGGAAGCTGGCCTCCCTGGTCCCTGACTCAGTGGGTGCAGCCCGGGCTCCTGGTGGGAGCTGGGCCCCCACCCTGTTCCCTGCCCAGTGGTGAGCTTGTGAACACCCAGCCCAGGCTCCTCTGTACGACCTTCCTTGGAGGGCTTGGAATAGCCAGCGAGGGGCGCCCGGCTTCGTCTGCCTGCTCTCCTGGCTAGGGGAGTTAACTCGGGAGCTATTGTTCCTGGCCGTTTGGGTTGCACATTTGGGGAAGCAGAGAGGGCCCCTCAGGAGTCAGAGAGCGGTCAGAAGTAGGAACTCAGAAAAGGAGAGACTCAGGGGCCAGGGCTGGTTGTTAGCATGTTCATCTGAGTGTGGTGTCCACTGCGATGCCCATTCCAGAGGGCGGTGCTGTCCTGGGAGCAGGTCCTGGAGCGGAGTTGTTCGTGAAGTAGCTGGTTTCACGCTGGGGGCAGGTGGCATACGTCGGATGACTGTTCTCGTGCTTCTAGCCCTGAGTTACCGTGGTTCTCTACAGGCACAAATTGTGTCTGCCTTAGTACTTGCTATAACTTAAAAACTAGATTTTACACATTTTTCTGCTTATAATCGACCACACGCTCAGTTTCCTTTTCTAATCGTACTTTATTTTCGAAAGTAGCACATACTCATAATTTAAAAACCTGAATATTCTCTTGAGAAGTAATAACAAAATAACAGGTCACTGCCCCTTTCTGATTTCCTAGAGTCAGTGACTTAGCATTTTCGCCCTTTCTTCTGCTGGTTACCTGTACATTTCCAAATAGCGTGTTCCTAGTGTTTCTGACTCCCTGCTGTGTAACATAAATGCTTTTACACCCACCACATACTTCTTTTTTTTTTAATATTTTAATTTAATTTTGTTTATTTTTTTATACAGCAGGTCCTTATTAGTCATCAGTTTTATACACATCGGTTGTATACGTGTCAATCCCAATCGCCCAATTCATCACACCCCCACCCCCACCACCCCCACCACCTCGGAGCTTTCCCCACTTGGTGTCCATATGTTTGTTCTCTGCATCTGTGTCTCAACCTCTATCCTGCAAACTGGTTCATCTGTACCATTTTTCTAGGTTCCACATACATGCGTTCATATACGATATTTGTTTTTCTCTTTCTGACTTATTTCTGCTGTCAGATGTTTAGCATCCAAGAGCTCTTCTTTGTTCTCTGAGTGTTTCCACCCCCTTTTAAAACTAATATCCTGTACGTCGTTTCATGAATGCAGTGTCGTCTCTCTGAAGTTTTCTTCTGTTCCCTGCCTGGTCTCTGTCTCCTGCTCCCCATTTCAGTGTAGTGGCATTTTCCCTGGTATGGTCACTGGAGAGGAAGTCTCTTGTCTTTCACTGGGCTGGAGGCCTGGCTCTCAAGGCTGGGAGAGAGGGGCCAGCGGGGAGGCTCCTGTCCTCCTGCAGACCTTCAGCTGGCCCTTCAGAGGTCCCAGAGCCATGTCTCCCATACTCCACTGGGGTGTGGGCACTGTGGACGGTCATTTTAGTGAGATTTTTGAAGGAGAGGAGAGTAGAAATAAAAGCTCATCTGTTTATTCCAGGAGGCTCTCAAATCCCAGAATTAGATTTTGATTTTAACCATTTGGTAATTAGCTTTTCTCGTACATAGTCTATTTAATACTGTTACTTAGAAATGCCTGCAGCCGTTGACTCCCCACCCCCCAAGCTCTCTTCGGGTCAGACGCACCAACCCCATTTTACTAAAGGTCATTACTTCTGTGGTTCTTTCCTTATCATTGAGCCCTAGGAATTTGTTAATTTTGGTTACATTCTTGAGTTTTAGATCGGTCGACTTCTGAATTAATTAGCATCAACATTTAATATTTATTTTTTATTTCTACCTTTACCTACTTGAAGAAGAAAGTAACAACACAGTTAAAAATATGAGTAGGACAGTGAGGTTAAGAAACTTTGATAGACTATCTGGGATGAAAGGGACAGTACGTTCTTACTTATCCACAGCAGACAAAATATTTAATACAGTTGGGCTTTAAATCTTGCCCTTAATTTCTCCTGTCAACTGAATTAAAAAAGGAAAGGTAATACATCTTTTTTTTTGTTATTAAGCAGAAGAAAGCATAGAAATTCTTGAGACAGATTTTTAAGAAATTAAACTCAAAGATGGTAATGCATGGTAAGCGCTGTTTTGAAGCGTTAACTTAAAAAGCAGTTACTGCTTCCGCAGAGACTGGCCGTGGTGGAGTAGCTTCAGGACGTCCCCAGCCTCCCCCACCTGTGCCTGTGCTGTGCAGGTTGGCTGCCTCCTGCCAAAGTCAAAGGCTTCTGTCCAGGCGGAAGTGATTTTTCTTCTTTTTGTGCTCGCAACCAGCAGCAGGCACCCTCTGTGTTGAGATTATACTTTGTCCAAACACTGAGGCCACGTCAACCCATCTTCCTGGGTGCTTTGCACATGATCACACCCCAAGTTCTTCTGACAGTCAGGGAGCTGTAAGGACATTACAGATAAGGGGTGCTTTGCCGTCAGACCATTCCGGCCTGCTCTGAGCTTACCACAAATACGGTGTGTGGTCCAGCATCTGGAGGAAGCATATGAGCCTTGGATCTGTGTTGAGATTGTTTCATTTCATTCATGAGTAACTTGTATGTGATGATATGGTGATCTAACACAAAAAATAACCATCAGCTGTTCTTAGCTATGTTCTTAGTAAGATGGACTGGAGGGTCATGGTGGGTGGATCATGTCCTGTTTCATTTTCTATCCCTACCTCCTAGGAAAGTGCCTGGTATATGGTAGATGCTTAATAAATGTTTGTTGAATAAATAATTTTTAAGTTATTTCCATATTCATAAATAAAAAGGAAAACATACTACATCTTTTCTGCATATCTGGATAAATCTTAGCCAGTGCAATGCTTTTGATATGCCAGCTTTCTTAACAGTTTGTAATACCCTCTCTTCTCAATGGCATGTAGTAGGTTGAGTCACCAATTTTAATTTGAGGGATAATGAAGGATTTCTCTATTTCCAGAACAGATGAATACAGGACTTGTCTCTAGGGAGAGCAGTGTAGGATGGGGGTAGGAGACAGGTCAGGAATGGATGGAAGATCTCCTTCTCAGTGTACCCTTTGTCTGTGTTTAAAATCATGTGTACACATTACTTTCTCAAATGAAAAAAAATCTGACCCATGCTAAAAGAAAAAGAGTGCTATTATTTGTGCCCTAGCTGAGGAGAATGTACTTACCCTGCTAATTACATAAATAGTTGGGCAACAACTATGTAGCTCGCCTTTCAGAGCATACCCAGTTGTTCTGGGGACTGGAAGGTTTATCAAGGAGACTTTTTTTTAATAGATTGTTCAGTCAGTTGGTTATTATAACATAGTGAAACTCTTGGCTTTTCTCTGGGAAAGACCCCAAAATCTGCCCACTCAGGAGATCTGCCTCTGTTGAGTAGACCAGGGAAACTACTTACCAATCAGAAACTGGGTTGCCATCTTTTATTTCTTCTTCCAAAACCCATAGTGTCGTCATCCATATATTCAGAGCTAGACTTCTTTTAACAGTTAATCTTAGGTTATCTTATTATTTTAGTGTTTATTAGTGGTACAGTTTGCTTATACACATTTCCACAAAGTGATCTAACTCAGGATTTCCTGATAAGATGGTGAGGTAAGGGGAGAAGATTACAAAGAAAAAGAAAAGTTGGGGGAAAACTCCACTGGTACAGAAGCAGTGAGCTAGTAGGGAAGTGGTGCCCACTGCATCCCACAAGCACTGATGAGTTTTCACCTGCCATAACACATGAAGGAAGGAAGGACAGATCAACTACAGGAAGACACCAAGAACCAATCTGTGACTTCCCTTCCTGAGAAAGTTGGTGCAGTGTCATGAGAATTAACTTTCACAAATTCTAGCAGACCACTACAAATCCTACTAACTGGAGGGACAAGAGCTGGCCTAGGAGAAGCAGGGGCCATTTCTACCCCAGGATTCAATTAACATTCAGAGACTTGGCACAAGGATACTGCCATGATAAACCAAAGCTTAGGAACAGCCATCAGGTCTACCAACAGTTATTTAGTTATTCTATGAAGCTTTCTTTTGTCCCCCCGCCCCCGCTTTTTTTTTTCAGCCGTGCTGCGCGGCATTCAGGTTCTTAGTTCCCCGACCAGGGATCGAACCTGTGCTCCCCTGCAGTGGAAGTGCGAAGTCCTAACCACTGGACCGCCAGAGAAGTCCCTCCTTTTGGTTCTTAATTAAATGTGATTAAGTACATGACAATTTCAGGGAAAAAAATAGATAAGCTAAAAGAAAAATACATCACTCAAATCTAATACCAGAGAAGACCAGTTAACAAAATAAAATAACGGTGAATAAACAGTGTATCAAAACATCTGATTTTAAGGTAAGTCAGGTAGAATAAATGGTGAAATAATGGTCATGAACATTTTTGGAGAAAATAATGCAGTGGAAGGGGTTTTTCCTATCATATGTTATAAAGCTACAGTCACTAAAAAATCATGGTACTGACACCAGAATAAAGAGACAAATAAATGGGACAGAATAGAAATTTCTGGAGCTGTCAAAGTGTAGATATACACAAATACGACAGGTATTTCCTGTCAGAAGAAAAAGATGAACTGGTTATTGAATGGTGGTGGGACAACTGGCTAGCCATTTAGGGGGGATAGTTAAAGTTAAATCCCCTCTGTTAATTATATATTAGTTGTAAATTCAGTAAAATTAAGGATATAAATGTGAAACCAATTAAAGTACTAGAAAGAATTATAGGCGAATATTTAGCTGATCTTTGAATGGGGAACCCTTTTACTATAAGAATGACACCAAAGGAAGAAACTATAAAAGACTCACAAGTCTTTCACGATGTTGAATGTAAGGTTCAAGACCGAAAAGGAGCTATTTGTCCAACATTAGACAGTTGATTAAATGTTGGCCTCTCCTATGGTATACCTTGCCTCTATGAAAATAAAACTGTATATAACACTTTATTATTGGGAAGAGGGCCATGATATAATGCTAAGTGAGAAACTTATAAATGTGTATATTTATACACATGTATGCATTTCTTTTTTTTTTTTTTTTTTTTTTTACATGTATGCATTTCTATAGGAAAAGGCCTGGATGGTTCTAATCCAAATGTTAATAGCAATATTTTTTCTTTGGCTATTAAGATCTGGGTATTTCTTTCCCTTTGAATTTTCTGTGTCTTCTTTCCTTTTTTTAAAGTTGTGATTATATGTTTAATTAATTTAGTTTAAAACCAGAGGACAAAAAAGTTTTACAAAATAATTGGTGATAATAAAACTGGAGAGAAAAATGGAGATTTAAACTACCCTCTTGACTAGACTAGATAGATTTCTTAGAAGGATTTTGGGTATCATCTGTTTTATTGCATAATAACTGCATTGCATTATATGGCAACTTGAATCTATAAATAAGTAAATAAGTGCAAATTTGTTTAAGCATAAAAGCCAAATGTATATATTGCTTCTAAAATAACTCTAAAAGATTGTATTTTTAAATGGTGATTTCTCTTATAGTTGATACTTGATTTATATATACACGTTCATTCCCTTTAACCAGTCTTTGTTTTGTTTAGTTTCTCTGAATTAAGAAGCAAAGAGCTGTATTAACATACAAATGTATTATAGTGCACCAAAATTAGTGAATGTGCCTCTGAATGAAAGCTTTGGTGTAGGCAACTTAAAATGTTTGTAAGTCAAAACGGTAATCAAGGAGAGATTGTTTTAGCTCATCGTCTACCAAGAAGCTTTCAGCTGCCAACAAGAAAACCCCTCATTTCTGGAGAAATGTTGCCCCTTCTTCTTTGAGTCCTCCCTCCAATAGTTTATTGACTTGGAGGAACAATGTTGCTTTTGGATAATTGAGTCTGGTAGATTCTTTTGAGCCCACCAGCTTTCTCTCTTGAGCCATTGTGTTGACAATCTTCCATTAAGAAAAAGGAATAGATTAGAAAAAAGAGGGCGCAAATTTTCTCTGTACTGAAACCTCCCCCTACCCTTTAATCCCTGGTAACCACTGATCTGTCCTTCCCTACAGTTTTGCCTTTTCCAGAATACCTTATGAATGGAGTCATATAGTATATGGCCTTTTGAGTCTGTTTTCTTTCTCTTAGCATAATGCATTTGAGATTCATCCATGTTATTGCACTTATTAATAGTTCCTTCGTGTTGCTGACTAGTATACCATTGTGTAGGTGTACCACAGTTGGTTTGTTTCTTCGGTAGAAGAGGGAGATTTTGATTGTTTTCAGTCTCTGCTGTTTTGGATAGAGCTACTGTAAGCATTTGCCCAGAGTGTTTTGTATGAAATAGGTTTTCATTTGACTTCGGAGTGTGAATGCTGTGTGATATGTTAAGGGAATGTTTGAATTTGTTGAAATGTTGAAATGTGTGAAATTGTTGTCCAATTGTCAGTTGTTTTCCACAATGGCTGTAACATTTTGCATTCTCACCAGGATTGTGTGAGTTCCAGTTGTTCCACATCCTTGTCAGCACTTGGTATAGCCAGTTTTTTTTTCTCTTATCCGTTCTAATAAGTGTGTTGTGGTGTCTGCCCTTGTGTTTCTCTAGGGACTAATGATGTCAAACATGTTTTCAGGTGTTTGTGATCACATATTTTCTTTGATGAAGTGACCATGACATTGACTTATGAAGCATCTAGGTCAGTTTTCCTATAGACTGTTCCACAGTGTGGATCTGTTCCTTAAGGTACATATTTTTCTCTTTCTTCTTTTCTCCTTCCCTCCCTCTCCCCCTTCCTTCCTTTCCTAAAAACTGGTTCCTCTGTTCTTATATTGGAAATTAGATCTAGAGACTTGATTAGATTCAGTTTAAACAATTTTGCTGAGAATATTTCATGAATGATGTATATGTGAAGGATTTTTAAAAACTGAATTGGAGCAGATTCAAAGCCACACCTTGATGCTGCCACTCACTGCATTGCAGCAGCTTCCCCAAGGGTGAGAAGAGCTAGAATGATGTCCTTGACTATGTAAGAGGCACAAAGGAGATCAAACACAAGTGGAAAGTTTGGATGTCAATCCAGAGGGAGCAGTGGAGGGTATGGGTCCAGGCAGGTAGTGGGAAGAAGTGGTGATGGGAGCTCACACATGTTCTCTTCTGAAAGCTTCTGTTCTCTCCGTGAAATCACAAGGTCAGTGCTGAAAATGAGGAAGTAGAGAGAGGTGTTAGATGTTTGAAGAAAGAGGAGAAAGTGTAGAATCAAGTAGGAGAGTGGGAGATTGGACCAGGGAAAAATACAAACGCCAGGCCCTAAGAGCCCTCTTGAGAGCATGAGTTTGAAGCGGGGTCAGTTGAAGTTGTGTTTCTTCCTCCAGCCATTGTTGTAAGCATGTTAATAATTAGAGCTGTTCCAGTTAATCGTGGGCTTTCACTTTTGGCGATTTTATCAAAATGTGGGAGTACCCATGGAGTGTATCAGTAAAACTGGCTACAGTGTAGAATTTTGACATCCTTGATGTTCAGGCAGGTGCCCTGAACACCCATCCTGCAGGAGACGGGCATTAAGGGGTTTCAGATCAAGAGCCAGAAAATCTAGAAATCTAGACTTGCAAGGAATATTCCATTTCCTAAGCGTAGAATTTTGAAATTTTGAAACTTAGGACTCCCAAAATAGACATTTTATGGTAAGTAAAGAAAAAAATAAGGGTTTTATTTATACTTGATTTTTTCCCTTAATATTGCTTTTTAAATTGGATATACTTTTTCTGTTAGTTAAACCTGGGATTGAATGTTTTATGGTACTTTAAATAGGTTTCCAACTGTGGGAAAGTGTTCTCTGAACATTTTCTGGGCCATTACAGCAGTGTTATGTAAGAGTGGAAATCATTACAACAAGTTGCATGGTGAACCATGTGCAGACGTGCCAGGTGCTCTGGGGCTGATCTTTCCCTGGTCTTTGCTGTTCCCTGTGCTCAGTCACTCTGTTTGGGTCCTGCAGAAGAGCCTGCCATTCCTCCAGGGCATTTCCTGTTGGAGGAAAGTCTTTGGGTTAGAAACGGTTCCTTCATCCATCCTTTCAGCGTTTCCCAGGGGCCTGTGTGCCCATGCTGTGCTGCACACTGGGCATACAGCGGTGACTGAAACGGTTGTGGGAATTATGAAATTAACTGGTACAATAGAATAGACCAGTGTGGAATCCTTTAGAATTATCTGCCCATCCAGCATGGTGCCCACAGCTAATTTTTTAAGCAGTGATACTACAAAATGTATATGAGAAGGTGCTGCTAAAAATTATAAGACATCATAGCCAAGGCAGGAAAGTAATTAAGTTTGCTCTGAAGTAAACAGCTTGTGGAGTGAAAAGATTAATAATTAAAACTTAAAATATGACCCCAAATACTTACATTACACTTCCTCAGGCAACTCAAAAGAATACCTATGCTTAATGCTAAGAAGTCCATCACTATGATGAAAGCTAAATTAAAGTGTCAGTGTTTTCCCATGTAGTTTCATCGCTGTATATTGATGGAAGACTCTAAATTCCTCTGCACCTTTGCATTTTTGTTTGTGCATATCTCAATCTGACGTTAATTATTAATTACTAATATTGCAGATAAAATTAGAAGAGTTAAGGATTCTCTGCATCATTTTCTTATGTAGTATTTTAAATTAATTTTATTGAGGCACAGTTTGCATACAATAAAATGCACCCATTTTAAATGTTCAGTTTGATTGGGTCTTGACAATTGTATACACCCGTGTAAGTACCACCACAAAAAGATTTAGACTATTTCCATCACTCCAGAAAGTTCCTTCCTTTCCCTCTGCATTTAGTCCCTCGTACTCCCTATCAAAGATTATCATTGAAGTGCTTTCTATCACTATAAATTGAATTGTCTTTTCTATTCATATAAATGGAATAACACAGTGAATACTCTTTGTTTCTGGCTTTTTAAATTCAGCATAATGCTTTTGAGATTCATCCTTGTCGTTGTGTATAGTGTCTTTCTTTCTATGCTGAATAGTGTTTCATGGTATGATCATACCACAATTCTCTTATCCACTCATCAGTTGCTGAACATTTTGGTCATTGATGAACATTTTGGTCATTTCCATATTTTTACTATTGTGAATGAAACTGCAATGAACATTCTTTTTTTTTTAACATCTTTATTGGAGTATAATTGCTTTACAATGGTGTGTTAGTTTCTGCTTTATAGCAAAGTGAATCAGTTATACATATACGTATGTTCCCAATCTCTTCCCTCTTGCATCTCCCTCCCTCCCACCTTCCCTATCCCACCCCTCTATGTGGTCACAAAGCACCAAGCTGATCTCCCTGTGCTATGCGGCTGCTTCCCACTAGCTGTCTATTTTACATTTGGTAGTGTATATATGTCCACGCCACTCTCTCACTTTGTCACAGCTTACCCTTCCCCCTCCCCATATCCTCCAGTCCATTCTCTAGTAGGTCTGTGTCTTTATTCCCGTCTTACCCCTAGGTTCTTCATGACTTTTTTTTTTTTCCTTAGATTCCGTATATATGTGTTAGCATACGGTATTTGTTTTTCTCTTTCTGACTTACTTCACTCTGTATGACAGACTCTAGGTCCATCCACCTCACTACAGATATCTCAATTTTGTTTCTTTTTATGGCTGAGTAATATTCCATTGTATATATGTGCCACATATTCTTTATCCATTCATCTGATGATGGACACTTAGGTTGCTTCCATGTCCTGGCTATTATAAATAGAGCTGCAATGAACATTATGGTACATGACTCTTTTTGAACAACCCAATCCAAAAATGAGCAGAAGACCTAAATAGACATTTCTCCAGAGAAGATATACAGATTGCCAACAAACACATGAAAGAATGCTCAACATCATTAATCATTAGAGAAATGCAAATCAAAACTGCAAGAGCGTTCCCTTTTCTCCACGCCCTCTCCAGCATTTATTGTTTCTAGATTTTTTGATGATGGCCATTCTGACCGGTGTGAGATGATAGCGCATTGTAGTTTTGATTTGCATTTCTCTGATGATTAATGATGTTGAGCATTCTTTCATGTGTTTGTTGGCAGTCTGTGTATCTTCTACGGAGAAATGTCTATTTAGGTCTTCTTCCCATTTTTGGATTGGGTTGTTTGTTTTTCTGTTATTGAGCTGCATGAGCTGCTTGTAAATCTTGGAGATTAATCCTTTGTCAGTTGCTTCATTTGCAAATATTTTCTCCCATTCTGAGGGTTGTCTTCCCATATTAGGGAAGTTTTCAACTATAATCTCTTCACATATTTTCTCAGTCCCTTTCTTTTTCTCTTCTTCTTCTGGGACCCCTATAATTTGAATGTTGGAGCATTTAATGTTTTCCCAGAGGTCTCTGAGACTGTCCTCAATTCTTTTTTCTTTATTCTGCTCTGCAGTAGTTATTTCCACTATTTTATCTTCCAGGTCACTTATCCGTTCTTCTGCCTCAGTTATTCTGCTGTTGATCCCTTCTAGAGTATTTTTCATTTCATTCATTGTGTTGTTCATCGTTTCTTGTTTCCCCTTTAGTTCTTCTAGGTCCTTGTTAAATGTTTCTTGCATTTTCTCTATTCTGTTTCCAAGATTTTGGATCATCTTTACTATCATTATTCTGAATTCTTTTTCAGGTAGGCGGCCTATTTCCTCTTCGTTTGTTAGGTCTGGTGGGTTTTTACCTTGCTCCTTCATCTGCTGTGTGTTTTTCTGTCTTCTCATTTTGCTTATCTTACTGTGTTTGGGGTCTCTTTTTTGTAGGCTGCAGGTTCGTAGTTCCCGTTGTTTTTGGTGTCTGTCCCCAGTGGCTAAGGTTGGTTCAGTGGGTTGTGTAGGCTTCCTGGTGGAGGGGACTAGTGCCTGCGTTCTGGTGGATGAGGCTGGATCTTGTCTTTCTGGTGGGCAGGTCCACGTCTGGTGGTGTGTTTTGGGGTGTCTGTGGCCTTATTATGACTTTAGGCAGCCTCTGTGCTAATGGGTGGGGTTGTGTTCCTGTCTTGCTAGTTGTTTGGCATAGGGTGTCCAGCACTGTAGCTTGCTGGTCGTTGAGTGAAGCTGAGTCTTGGTGTTGAGATGGAGATCTCTGGGAAATTTTCGCCGTTTGGTATTACATGGAGCTGGGAGGTCTCTTGTGGACCAGTGTCCTGAAGTTGGCCCTCCCACCTCAGAGGCACCGCACTGACTCCTGGCTGGAGCACCAAGAGCCTTTCATCCACATGGCCACTCGGAAAAAGAGGAAAAGGGGGAAAAGTAATATATCTTGCTCCCAAAGTCCACCTCCTCAATTTGGGATGATTGGTGTCTATTCAGGTGTTCCACAGATGCAGGGTACATCAAGTTGATTGTGGAGATTTAATCCGCTGCTCCTGAGGCTGCTGGGAGGGATTTCCCTTTCTCTTCTTTGTTCGCACAGCTCCCTGGGGTTCAGCTTTGGATTTGGCCCTGCCTCTGCGTGTAGGTCGCCTGAGGGCGTCTGTTCTTCGCTCATACAGTACGGGGTTAAAGGAGCAGCTGATTTGGGGGCTCTGGCTCACTCAGGACAGGGGGAAGGGAGGGGCACGGATGCGGGGCGAGCCTGCGGGGGCAGAGGCCGGCGTGACGTTGCACCAGCCTGAGGCACGCGTGCGTTCTCCCGGGGAAGTTGTCCCTGGATCACGGGACCCTGGCAGTGGCGGGCTGCACAGGCTCCCGGGAGGGGAGGTATGGACAGTGACCTGCGCTCGCACACCTTCTTCTTGGCGGCGGCAGCAGCAGCAGCCTTAGCGTCTCATGCCCGTCTCTGGGGTCTGCGCTTTTAGCCGCGGCTCGCGCCCGTCTCTGGAGCTCCTTTAAGCAGCGCTCTTAATCCCCTCTCCTCGCGCACCAGGAAACAAAGGGGGAAGAAAAAGGCTCTTGCCTCTTTGGCAACTCCAGACTTTTCCCGCACTCCCTCCCGGCTAGCCGTGGCGCACTATCCCCCTTCAGGCTGTGTTCACGCCGTCCTCTCCCTGCGATCCCACCTAAGCCGGAGCCTCAGCTCCCGCCCACCCCAGCGGGTGAGCAGACAAGCCTCTCGGGCTGGTCGGCCCTGATCCTCTGTGTGGGAATCTTGCCGCTTTGCCCTCCGCACCCCTGTTGCTGTGCTTTCCTCCGCGGCTCTGAAGCTTCCCCCCTCCGCCACCTGCAGTCTCCGCCGTGAAGGGGCTTCCTAGTGTGTGGAAACCTTTCCTCCTTCACAGCTCCCTCCCACTGGTGCAGGTCCCGTCTCTATTCTTTTGTCTCTGTTTTTCCTTTTTTCTTTTGCCCTACCCACATACGTGGGGAGTTTATTGCCTTTTGGGAGGTCTGAGGTCTTCTGCCAGCGTTCAGTGGGTGTTCTATAAGAGCAGTTCCATGTGTAGATGTATTTCTGATGTATCTGTGGGGGGGATGGTGATCTCCACGTCTTACTCTTCTGCCGTCTTCTCCGACCACGCTTTCGTCTTCATGAACATTCTTGTACACACTTTTTCATGTATATATGTCTTCGTTCTCGTGGGTGAAAACCTCAGAATGGAATTGCTGAGTCGTATTGTTAAGTATATGTGTCACTGTATAAGAAATTGTCAAACTGTTTAACGAAGTGATTTTAACATTTCACACTTCCACCAGCAATGGTTGACAGTTCCAGTTGCCCCAAATCCTTGTCAGTATTTGTATTTGTCAGGTTTTTTTTTTCCTTTGTTTTAGCCATTCTGGTGGATAGTGATATCACATTGTGGCTTTAACTTGCTTTTT
>NW_006769631.1:789989-801857 GCF_000442215.2 Lipotes vexillifer | reverse complement strand
CTGCTGACTAATGATGTTAAGCACTTACAACTCAATATGAAAAGAAATGCAGTAAAAAAAAATGAGCATGATAATTGGATAGAACATTGACAAAAGATATATAAAGTGCTAATAATCACATAAAAAGATGCTCAACATTATTAGGCACCAATCTAGCAATCCATAATAAAATATGACCAAGTAGGGTATGTTTCAGTAATGCAAGGTTGGTTTTACATTAGAAAATTAATTAATTTGTTTTTATAGATTTGATTTCCTAATATTATGCTAGGGATTTTTATTTTTATGCTAGTGGACGATATTGGTCTATAATTTTCTTTTCTTGTGATATCTTTGTCAAGTTTTGGTATCAGAGTAACACTGTCCTCCTAAGTTTATTGTCCTCCTCTTTTTTTCTGAGAGAGGGTTGGTATTATTTATTCCTTAACTGTTTGATATAATTTCCCAATAAAACCATCTGGGCCTGAGAAGTTCTTAAATTATAAATTCAATGTCTTTAATAGATGTAGAAAGCTGTTCAGATTTTCTGTTTCTTCCTGATATTGTAATTTGTGTCTTCTTTTTTATTGTTAATCTGTTTAGCTAGAGTTTTTATCAATTTCATTGATCTTTCAAAGAACCAACTTTTGGTTTTATTGATTTTTCTCTATTGCTTGTTTTCTGTTTTACTGATTCCTGCATTTTCTGTTAATATTTTCTTCATTCTGCTTAGTTTGGTTTAGTACTTTTTCTAGCTGCTCTTAATTCTGTTTTATGAATTTCTTACCCTAGATTCCCTAGCTCTTCTACTGAAGTTTCCATTTTGACAAACATTTGGTAATTTCCAAGAATTCTTTCTGGTTTTCCAGTTTTTCCTTTTTCATGAGAGGCTGTTCTCACTGTATGAATGCAAAATTTTCTTAGTTCTCCTTGAGGCTGTTATCTTTTTTTTTAACTGTATCTTCTGTTCCCTGAATTACCTGAATTATGTTTTCTCTGAGGTTCATTTTCTTTCTTTCTTTCACCCTGGGGTATGTGTCTGTCTGTTTCTCTGTTTTTATGAAGGCTTTTCCCAAGTGTCTGGTGATTCTTGGCTATCTGTTTATAGTACATACAGTAATAACTAAATAAATTAAACAAGTTAAATTTGTAATGGCAGTTCCCTGGTGGTCCAGTGGTTAGGACTCGGTGCTTTCACTGCTGTGGGCCTGAGTTCAATCCCTGGTCGGGGAGCTAAGGTTCTGCAAGGCACGCGACGCAGCCAAAAAAAAATTGTATTTACAAGTCCTGATAGTCTCGAGGTGTGGAGCAAGGGCTCACATAGGGTGTGCTCATGTAGCAAACCGTGGTGGTGGCAGAGTTAGAACTAGTCCACCAGCCTGGACTTCAGTCCCTCCTGTCCTGGCTAAGCCCCCAGCAACACCCACCATCCAGGGCTGAGCTTTTCCAAGGCCCAGAAGGCAGCCTTTCACTTAGAACGGTTGGAAGGCTGAGTAGAAGCTTCTGACAGGCACAGACGGGAAGCACTCACCAGCCTCTGGTGCCAGCTCAGAAACACCTTTCTCAGGAGGGTCCCAGGCGGAACCCAGCGGTTCCAGCACACTTCTCAGCCAGGTCACCTCTGCCCACACTCACCACTCCCTGCTCCGAGCTTCGCCCACAAGGCCTTCTTCCGCTTCAGCCCCCACACGGGTATTTCCACAGGCCCTCTGGAACTATATTCCATCACCAACACACGTCTCCCAGCCCTCGGCCTCTTCATGGACGACTCTGTGTGAACCTTGCCCCTCCTCGGTAACACCACCTTGTCTGTCACCCACCGAACGGGTGATGCTCAGGTTTGTTGCCCTCCCTTTACTGGGAAGTGCATGGGGTAGAGCTGGGATCCGAGTACACGCCCAGTCCTTTTCACTCAACCACACTGACTCCTGAAGGGGTGGGAGTCGTGGCTTCCAGCAGGATAGAACAAAGATGAAGTAACACGGCAGCAGGAGTGGGCCAGGGAAAGAAAAAGAGAAGCGCCACACTAGGTGGAGAATGACAGGGCCAGACAGCCATCGCTCTTGGAGCCAGCAGATGGCCTTCAGGTGGAGTTCGCCCACCTTGCACTGAATGGTGCTGCCACTCTGCTCGTGTGTTCTTTGGTTCTGCCTCGTTCCATGCAACTCAGATGCTCAGAGACTTTGTCTCATGCCTGTGGAAACATGGATTCAGAAGCTCATGGCATACAAGAGATTGGTTCAAGACTGATGGGAGATTTAATGCTCTGTGTTTCCTGTCTACTTTTTCATTTGTTGTTAATGAGGATTCATAATTCATGAGAGAATTCATGTAGAAATATTTTCTATGTAGAAATATTTTCAGAATATTTCATTGTCACAGTAAGTAAAAGGAGGGTGTGGAGGAATTTTGTGGAGCATATCAACTTATTTCAACTTAAATTGAAAAACTTTTCAGGGCTTCATTGTTCCTTCTAAGAACAGGAAAGCACGTTTAGTGGAACCTTTGTTAAACTTCTTCTCAGAACAGATTTTTTTCTAAAGTGTGTCTGTCTTAGCCCTTAAAGGAGATTTGGCTGCTGTACAGATCTTGTTGAACAATAGTCGCCATTGTAAGGGCTTTCTTGACAAGGACTCCAGGATCAGCATTTATAACAGGTCTCCAGGGTTTTCATATTTCTATTTTCCAAGTAACAGAGGTCATATGTAGCCCAGTGTGGATTTGTTGTAATCGCCCCTTTTATAGGTAATAAGCTGGGAATGAAATGAGAGCTCCCGACCCTTCTTCCAGCACTCATTCATCCACTGGCTTTGTCGCCAGGAACTCAGTGTCACTCAGAGAAAAGGAGGCAGAGAAACTTGAGCGACTGTTCCAAGATCACACAAAACTCCCACAGGAGTAGGAATGATTGATCAGATCGAGAGCCGCTCTGGCCCCAGGTCTCCCATCGTATAGTCTCCCCGGAGCATCAAGCCTCGTGAGTGGCAGCTTCTCACAACACACAAGTTCATTTGATTGCCACCTGTGCTAATCTCCTCCTCGCAGCAGGTTTTTATTTTAGGATGTAATTTGTAGTTTAGAGATGGAGAGCAAAAAGCCTGTTAGGAACTAGGAGCCTGTAGGAAACATATATTTATTCTACAGCGAAACACGAGCACATTTTTGCAGTCAGCTCTGCCTGTCGGGGTGAGCTCGGACACATGTGGATAGCAGTGTCGGCTGTGTGGTATTTCGTGTGCTAAGCTACTCGCCACAATGGCAAGTTCAATTCTGTAGGAGTCTTTTATTCTACTTTTCTCTCTGAATTTACTTCAAAGCTTGACTCTCCATTAGATTGAGCATGAGCTGATCTAGCTTTCTAGTTCCTGTTAGATACCATCCCTACATTGAGATAACGATTGTACCAAAACTTGGCAAGTTTACAGAATGGTGATAGACTGTTGGGTACATTGTCACGGTGCATCACAGATGTCTGTGGAGCATGATTTACAAGTACTGGAAATACTGGAAAGCTTCAAGTACAAAAAATCCATACTTATTAACTGCTGTTCCCTTCCCCTATGACCACCACCACCTCAGACACACAAACTCAAGTTGATGCTACTCTTTAATTCACGGCACAGGCATCTTTGCTTGTGTTTTATTTACTCCCACTTCTGTGGCCCTTCCCCGGGATAGGCACCCATACTGGCATGTTTAGTGTATGTCCTTTCCCGCCATTTGTTTATTTAAATTGTGTTGTCTGTGTGTGTTTGTTAGTTTATGTGCATGGATCTGGGCTCTGAATCTCTGTGTAATTATTTTTTGCTCAGTGTTATGTTTATGATACTCATCTATGTTGTCATATATAAATCTGGTTCATTGCATTCTACTGCTGCATAAATGTCCATCGTTTGAATATACCAGAATTTACTTATCCATTCTCCTAGTGATGGGCACCTGCCTCCGGCCTTTTGCTCCTAAAGCCATTGCTACATGAGACTGCACAGCCTGGTCTGTGCTCCCTCGTGGATGTGTACACGAGCTTGCACTGAAGCACAGATGGAGAGAATGTCCAGGTCTAGGGGATGTTTATTATCCTGAAGGTAAAACTTAGTGCCACCAGTGTAATACAGAGCTTTTGGAGCTTTAAAATATATACATTTTGTATAAAAGATGACATTCAGAAGTTCAGTTGAGATTCCTGTTCATTATAAACTGCACTGTCTGAAGATTCTATTTTCGTAGCGGCCTTTTTCTTTTCTCCTAATGGCTCTGCAGGTGTTGGTGACTGTCGTTCCTTGCTGGGCACCTGCTTCCCAGGGAGGGAGCTAACCTGAGTTATCTGAGGAGTGGGTAAAGTAGGACCTTGAATTCTATTTAAAGAAATTAATTATTTCATTACGTAGCAGGTACTTAAGTATTTTATTTTTAATGTTAAAAATTCTCTTTGCTTTTCTTCATCTCCATGCAACAGAAATTATAATGAGCACAATTCTTTTGTCCTGTTGCACTTGGACCTTGCTGTGGAATGGCTGTGCTGGAGCACATTGCTCTACAGAGTAAATGCTGCCTCGTGGACCACAGGACATTATAATTTGCTTTATATGTGTTTTTTTCATCTTTGTGCCCTAAGACCTAGAGTCAGAGTCTGGTGCCAAAAATGGAAAAAACGTTTGGAACCAATGTTTGATTGATTATGATGTTATGCTTGGAAATTTTGCACACACAGCTTACTCAGAGAAGATCAAACAGGCAGTGCCCATGCAGTTCTGGGAGGGGCCCTCAGATGGCAAAAGGGGAAAAAGAATAACCAGCCAGTCGGATCAGTTAAATTCAGCTGACCCTAAGAGGGAGCAGTGGGACGGAAGATGCCCAGGGAGATGGCCCTGTTATTCCGCCAACCAGCCGATTTTCAGTATGCATCCTTTCTCCCCCAGGTCACTCCCCCCATTCGTTGGGCACTTAAGGGCCTGGCTGCAGACCCCTCTCTCTAATATATATCCCTCTCCATCCTGCACTACCATAGCAGCCAACTTCTTTAACCCCTTTCCTGCCCTGTCGACCCCCTGACCTCAGCCCCTCACCTCCAGTCACCCTTGACCTTGTTCCCTCCATATAGCCATGTGACTAGCTTCAGTTTAAATTCCCAGTCGCTGACCTCAATGGCCCTCCATGCTGCCTGGCAGTTGTGCATATTTTCTTGGTGCATTATCTTTCCTGCTCACCGAGATGACAATTTCATGGCTTCTCCTCTCTCAGACCTCCAGTACCTCCTTCCCCTTCCTCACTCTTGGCTGATGGCCATCCTTCTCACCTTACTGAGAAAACAGAAGCATCAGATGAAAACTCCCACCACCTGTATTACTTGCATCTGTCCCCACGTGTTTGGCCACCTCTCCGGTAACTGCGAGGGAACCATGTCTAAGGACACCTCCCTGCTCGTGAACTGGGTCCCATTCTCACGTCCCTCCAGCAGTGCCCCAGCAGTCACCCCACTCTTGCGTACATCATCTCGTTCCCCCTCTGTGGGAGCATTCCCATCGGTGCACGCACAAGCCAGTGTTTCTCCCATTTTGACCTCACATCTACATCCAATTTTTGCCCCATTTTTCTTTAAACAAAACTTTTAAAAAGTTGTCCGGGGCTTCCCTGGTGGCGCAGTGGTTGAGAGTCTGCCTGCCGATGCAGGGGACACGGGTTCGTGCCCCGGTCTGGGAAGATCCCACATGCCGCGGAGCGGCTGGGCCCGTGAGCCACGGCCGCTGAGCCTGCGCGTCCGGAGCCTGTGCTCCGCAACGGGAGAGGCCACAACAGTGAGAGGCCCGCGTACCACATTTTTAATTTTAAAAAGCTATCACGGGGGCTTCCCTGGTGGAGCAGTGGTTGAGAGTCCGCCTGCCAATGCAGGGGACACGGGTTCGTGCCCCGGTCCGGGAAGATCCCACATGCCGCGGAGCAGCTGGGCCCGTGAGCCATGGCCACTGAGCCTGCGCGTCTGGAACCTGTGCTCCGCAACGGGAGAGCCCACAACAGTGAGAGGCCCGCGTACTGCAGAAAAAGAAAGTTGTCCGGGATCACTGTCTCCAGTTATTCTTCATTTTCTCTTGAACCATCACTCCACCTAAATGCCACTTCCCAAGGTCACTAGAGACCAGCAGGCTGTTAATACACAGTCATCTCTCTCTCTTTCTCCCTTTTTTTGGGGGGGGAGGGGGCGGTACGCAGGCCTCTCACTGCTGTGGCCTCTCCCGCTGCGGAGCACAGGCTCCGGACACGCAGGCCCAGTGGCCATGGCTCACGGGCCCGGGCGCTCCACGGCATGTGGGATCCCCCCAGACCGGGGCATGAACCTGCGTCCCCCGCATCGCCAGGCGGACTCTCAACCACTGCGCCACCAGGGAAGCCCAGAAATTGGAATTTGAAATAAAAAAACACAACACCACTTACACTAGTACCCCCCCCAAAAGTTGAATTACTTAAGTATAAATTTAACAAAATATGTACAAGATCTTGATAAGGAAAACTATAAAACTCTGATGAAAGAAATCTAAGAAAATCTACCTGTCTGGATAGTCCATGTTCATGGATGAAAAGACTCAATATTGTTAACGTGTCAGTTTTTCCCCAACTTGATCTATATATTCAGTGCAATCCCAATCAAAATCCCAGCAAGTTATTTTCTGGATTTCGACAAAGATTCTAAAGATTTTGTGGAATAAAGACCCAGAATAGTCAACACATTAATGAAGAAGGAAGAACAAAGTCAGAAGACTGACACTTCCTGATTTCAAGACTTACCATGAAGCTACAGAAATCAGGACAGTGTGGTATTGGTGAAAGAAGAGAGAAATACATCAGTTGAACAGAATAGGGAGACCAAAAGTAGACTCACATAAATATAGTGAACTGATCTTTGATAAAGGAGCAAAGGCAATTCGATGCGGAAAGGATAGTCTTTTCAACAGAGGGTGCAAGGGTGCTGAAACAACTGAACATTTACGTGCCAAAAAAAAAAAAGAAAAAGAATATGTAAACAGACCTTACACCTTTCACAAAAATTAACTGAAAATGGATCAGAGACCTAAATGTAAAACACAAAACTATAAAACTTCTAGAAGATAATATAGAAAATCTAGGTGACCTAGGATTTGGCAACGACTTTTTAGATACAGTTCCAAAAGCATGAAAGAAATAATTGATAAGATGAACTTTTTAAAAATTACAAAATTTCTCTGCAAAGTATAATTTTGAGAGACTGAAAAGATAAGCCACAGACTAGGAGAAAATATTTGCAAAAGACATACCTCCTAAAGGACTTGTATACAAAACATACAAAGAATTCCTAAAACGTAACATAATAGCCCATAAATAAACAACCCAACAGTTTATTCATGGCTGGGGGGGAATGCAAAATGGTACAGCCACTTGGAAAACAGTTTGGCAGTTTCTTACAAAGCTAAATATAGGTTTACCATACATTCCAGCAATTGCTCTCCTAGATATTTACCCAAGTAAGTTGAAAACTTATGTCTACACAAAAAGCTACACATGAATGTTTATGTCAGCTTTATTCATAATTGTCAAAAATTTGAAGCAACCAAGACATCCTTCAGTAAATGACTGGATAAACAAACTCTGGTACATGTATACAGTGGAGTGCTTTCACTGTTAAGAAGAAATGAGCTATCAAGCCATGAAAAGATATAGAGGAACCCTAAATGCGTATTACTAAGTGAAAGACTCCAGTCTGGAAAGGCTTCATGCTCTACGAGTCTAGAAAAGGCAAAACTATAGAGACAGTAGAAAGATCAGTGGTTGCCAGGAGTTTGTTAGACAGGGAGGAAGGATGGGATGAAGAGGTGGCCCACAGATGTTTAGGGTGGTAAAACTCAATATTGTTAACATGTCAGTTTTTCCCCAACTTGATCTATATATTCAGTGCAATCCCAATCAAAGTCAGAAGACTGACACTGCAGTGGTGGATACATGACATTATGCGTTTGTAAAAACCCATGCGATGAACCTGAATGTGAACTATAGACCTTAGTTAATAATAATGTATCAATATTGGTTCTTCGGTTGTAACACATGTACCACACTAACCCAAGATGTTAATAATAGAGGAAACTGTTGGGAGGAGTGAAGGGTATATGGGAACTCTCTGTACTTTCTGTGCAATTACTCTGCAAAACTAAAATTCCTCTAAAAATAAAATCTCCTAATAAAAAGTAATAGTAGAAAATCATTATAGTTTAACATGTTCTAGTATAAATTACATTAAATTTAAGCCAGAAGTCAAGTTCTTTGTACTTGTACAGAACTTAGCGTACTTCCTTCTTCCTCTCCTTCCTTTTCCTCCAATCCCTCAGTCTTCTCCGATGCTTTTCATTATGAACAGAAAGTTCACAAATAAATAAAAGGCAAATGGCTGTTAAGCATAGAAATAGGTACTTAACACCACTGAGTAAGAAATGCAAAGTGAAACTAAACTGAAATATTAGTTTTCACCTATCACTGTTGCAAATCCACAAGAGGGATATTACCCTGAGTCAGCAGGCTGTGGGGAAGCAGGCACCCTCATACGCAGCAGCGGCTAGAAGTGCACACTGGCTCAGTGCCACATGTGAGACAGTTTGGCAAAATCTACTCAAATTACAACAGCATATATCCTTTGACCCAACAATTCTACATTTGGGAATTTATCCCACAAATATAATTGCATATGTGCAAAATGATAAATGTGTGGGGATAGTCATTGCAGCGTCCTTAATAATAACAAAATATTGGAAATAACATAAATGTCCATCACTGGTTAAGTAAATTGTGGTTGCTTTCTATGTACAAATATGAAAGCACTCTAATATTAATAAGTACAAAAACCAAAATGCAGAACGCTATTGCTGTATGTTCCTTTCGTGTAAAAATGGACAATAACAATAATGTAGTCCTATTTACTTGTGTTGACTTGAAAAAAACCACACACAACATAAGAGCTGTAAATTGAGATTATCCAGTGTTTTACTGAGGATTATGGCTCAGGGATAGCCTCTCAGATAGCTCTGAGAAACTGTTCT
The DNA here is from genome assembly GCF_000442215.2 of Lipotes vexillifer. NCBI lineage: Eukaryota > Metazoa > Chordata > Mammalia > Artiodactyla > Lipotidae > Lipotes > Lipotes vexillifer. Next base: position 792,822 of record NW_006769631.1, on the reverse strand, counting down.
GAAGAGGTAATGGGGGAGGTCATGCATGATACCCACCAGAGTTCTTGGCCTTCCCCAATCAATAGAAATAGATAAAGGGCCAGACAAGAAATTCAGGCAAGGCTTTACTGGGGCTCCTGCAGGGAGCAAAAACAAGTAACAGGCTCCCTTGCTCACTCCCTGAGTGGGGGCGAGCTGGTTCCTTCCATGGGGTGAGGGTAGGGGTGTGTCCAAAGGTCGGGCCAGAAGGTTGGCTTAGATGTTTTGCCCACCCTTTTGGTGCTGCTTTTTGCAAGGGGCTTGCACAGTACTGTGCTTTTGCTCTCCACACCCTGTTTTTGCTCAGGGCTCTCCAGGAGTGTCAGATGGGGTTTTTTTTTGGTCTTTTTGTATCTTGTTGTCCATAATTTGCCCCAACTGCGCATGCATGCAGTTTTTTTCTTTTTCGGTACGCGGGCCTCTCACCGTTGTGGCCTCTCTCATTGCGGAGCACAGGCTCCGGACGCGTAGGCTCAGCGGCCATGGCTCACAGGCCTAGCCGCTTCGCAGCATGTGGGATCTTTCCGGACCGGGGCACAAGCCCGTGTCCCCTGAATCGGCAGGCGTCCCACTGCGCCACCAGGGAAGCCCGCATGCAGTTTTTAGTCCCTTTTAGTTTCTTTGTATTTTGTTACTTAGAGACATTTGTCCAGGTGCAAGCACTGCAGCAAAGGATCTCAGGTCCCAGGTCCCACCCAGGTCCCAGGTCCCAGCCTGTCTCGAGCATATAGGTGATCTTGGCTAAGGATATGTGTAATCAAGCACACATCTCGTTACAAGGTTGCTGCTAGTCACAGGGAACAGGTATCTTAGTGGTTTTAATGCTGGTCTAAGTGTGGGAAGATGTGAGAATCGAGGTTCATAAAAAACTTCTCCTGAAAATGTCCATTTGCAGGCCTATTCTGCCAGTTTTCCCAGAGCACTAAGTGCCTCATTCCTGATCTGTGCCATTCCTTTCAGGGTGTGTTGAAGGTCAGTGACTGCAGTAGCAAATGACTTATCAATAATTCTCATAGAACAGGATGGTGAGTGACCTTCTTTAGTTGGCGCTTGTACATGTGGGCACTGGGCACAGCAGGGCACTGGGCAGATAGATGAAAGGGCAAGCAGGAAATTTTTCACTATATGCCTTTTTCCCCCTAACCATGTGACTATACTACCTTCAAACATGCGTTTCAAAAAACAAAGAATTATAAAATGTGAATATTTACTATAAACTTAGAATACCTAGGAAAAATTGCTTTTTGCTATTGTCAAACCTTAGAAATTATTTTTATCTGTGTATGAAAATCCTTTCCTTGGGTGTTTGCAGTATGGTGAGTTGTTAAAGTTATTTTTTAACTGTGAGGGTCGTTTAATGTTCCCAGTGAAAACCTGACTTTGCCAAAAAAGTAGTTCAGATTTTTTTTTTACTTTTCTAACAGTAATGTTCATTAAGCATATCTAGTTGATTTAAGAAGAGAAAAAGTAGCAAGGTAGTATTTCCTTTCAGAAAGCATGTCAGTGGAAAATGTAAAATTTTATCTTCGATCTGTTTTTTACATGTGTAGCTGTAAAAGGTTCTAGCCCTTTTCTTCTTTGACACCAACTCCCTATTCAGTTGTATTAAGTTATTCTCTTTTAGAGCAGACTTTCCAGTTGGCTTTTTTTTTTTTCCTCCTCTTTCTTCTACATCCACTGCCTCTATGCAACTACTTTTCTATTTCCCCTGCTCTGGCAAAGATGTAAAATGTTACACTAAGGCAATACCTGTCAAACAGGATATTGCTGCTGAGTTCTACAAGGAGTGGGCATGGATGCTGTATCTTAATGAGCCCTGGAAAACGAAAGGTAGGAAGCATTCCTTGCTGAACTACATGGGCTCTTGAGCCCTAGTGTGTAATGATCTTGAGGGCTATCTATATAAATTATTTGGAATTCTTCCACAAGGGAGGTTAGTCTCTTCTCCCTATTTATTTATTAGATCATTTGTTTGTATCAGTATAGGCTCATAGATATTTATTTTATATTTTGGCATATCATGCAATACTACTTTATTGTGTTGCTCAGATTGTTCCAGCTTTGGCCATTGGGGGCGCTTTTGGTTCCCTTTTGAGTCTCTTTGACATACCCCCATTGTGTGTGTGTGTATGTATTTTCTTTTTTGAGCACTCCCTTATTTTCTGTCACTATAAGTTGTTCCAGACTCATTTTATATATTTCCTGCCCCAGTCCTAGAATCACCCAGTTCTCCAAGGAGCTCTGGTTTGTTTTTTTTTTAAATTGGAGAATGGTATTAGAAACCAAGAACTGCATGCATCTTTTTATTTTTAACCTATCTTGAGTCCCTATATTTAAGATGTGTTTCTTGCAGATAGCATATAGTTGAGCCTTCCTTTTTATCCTCTCTGATATTCTCTGTCTTTTATTTTTTTATTTTTTTTTTAACATCTTTATTGGGGTATAATTGCTTTACAATGGTGTGTTAGTTTCTGCTTTATAACAGAGTGAATCAGTTATACATATACATATGTTCCCATATCTCTTCCCTCTTTGTCTCCCTCCCTCCCACCCTCCCTATCCCACCCCTCCAGGTGGCCCATTCGAAGGATATATTCAGTGTAGTCAACCAATGGGTGGTGGGATTTTGATTGGCCAATATTGGGATAGAGAAGTAGCCTTATGGGAGGGAACGGTATGAGCTCCAAGGGCATAGTCGTTGGTTACATACACTTCAGCAAACTGAACCAAAAGAGTTCTCAGAATCAGGTAGATTACACTGGTAAGAACATATACTTTTTTTTTTTTTTTGGTGGGGATACACTGGGGGGGGGGG
>NW_006769631.1:783440-784885 GCF_000442215.2 Lipotes vexillifer | reverse complement strand
GGGGACTAGTGCCTGTGTTGTGGTGTATGAATGAGCCTAGATCTTGTCTCTCTAGTGGGCAGGTCCACGTCTGGTGGTGTGTTTTGGGGTGTCTGTGGACTTATTATGATTTTAGGCAGCCTCTCTGCTAGTGGGTGGGGTTGTGTTCCTGTTTTGCTATATGGTTGGCATAGGTTGTCCAGCACTGTAGCTTGCTGGTCGTTGAGCGAAGCTGGGTGCTGGTGTTGAGATGGAGATCTCTGGGAGATTTTCGCCGTTTGATATTATGTGGGGCTGGGAGGTCTCTTCTTGACGAGTGTTCTGAAGTTGGCTCTCCCACCTCAGAGGCAGAGTCCTGACTCCTGGCTGGAGCAGCAAGAGCCTTTCATCCACTCGGCTCAGAATAAAAGGGAGAGAAAGTAGAGAGAATTAGTATAAGTAGGAGGAAATAGGAAAGAAAGAAAGAAAGAAAGAAAGAGAGGAGGGAAGGAAGGAAGGAGGGAAGGAAGAAAGAAAGAAAGAAGAAAAGAAAGAAAGGAAGAAAGGAAGAAGGCAAGAAGGAAAGAAAGGAGGGAGGGAGGGAGGAGGGAAGGAAGGAAGGAATGAGGGAAGGAAGGAAAAAATACAGAAAGAAAGAAGATACAGTAAAATAAAATAAAGTATAATAAAGTTATTGAATTAAAAAAATAATTATTTAGAGAAAAAAACAAACAAACAAAAACAAGGGACAGATAGAACCTTAGGACAAATGGTGGAAGCAAAGTTATAGAGACAAAATCTTACATAGAAGCATACACATATACCCTCACAAAAAGAGGTAAAGGGCAAAAAATCATAAAACTTGCTCTCCAAGTCCACCTCCTCAATTTGGGATGATTCGTTGTCTAAAAGAGGGAAGGAAGGAAGGAAAGATAGAAAGAAGGTAAAGTATAATAGAGTTCTCTAAATTAAAATTAATTATTAAGAAAAAAATTAAAAAAACAAAGAAAAACAATGGACGGATAGAACGCTAGGACAAATGGTGGAAGCAAACCTATACAGATAAGATCTCACACAGAAGCATACAAATACACATTCACAAAAAAGAGGAAAACTGGAAAAAATCATAGATCTTGCTCTAGAAGTCCGCCTCCTCAATTTGGGATGATTTGCTGTCTATTCATGTATTCCACAGAGGCAGGTACATCAAGTTGATTGTGTAGCTTTAATCCGCTGTTTCTGAGGCTGCTGGGAGAGATTTCCCTTTTTCTTCTTTGTTCTCACAGCTCACAGGGGCTCAGCTTTCGACTTGGCCCTGCCTCTGCGTGTAGGTCACTGGAGGGCGTCTGTTTTTTGCTCAGACAGGACGGGGTTAAAGGAGCGGTTGACTCGGGGGCTCTGGCGCTCTCAGGCCGGGGGCAGGGAGGGGCACGGAGTGCGGGGCGGGCCTGCGGCGGCAGAAGTCGGCGTGACGTTGCAGCAGCCTG
>NW_006769631.1:772078-782926 GCF_000442215.2 Lipotes vexillifer | reverse complement strand
CAGCCCCTCCCGCCTCGGCGGGTGAGCACACAAGCCTCTCGGGCTGGTGAGTGCCGGTCGGCACCGATCCTCTGTGCGGGAATCTCTCCGCTTTGCCCTCCGCACCCCTGTTGCTGTGCTGTCCTCCGCGGCTCCGAAGCTCCCCACTCCGCCTCACGCAATCTCTGCCCGCGAAGGGGCTTCCTAGTGTGTGGAGACCTTTCCTCCTTCACAGCTCCCTCCCACTGGTGCAGGTGCCGTCCCTATTCTTTTGTCTCTGTTTTTAATTATTTTATTTTTTCTTTTGCCCTACCCAGGTACGTGGGGAGTTTCTTGCCTTTTGGGAGGTCTGAGGTCTTCTGCCAGCATTCAGTAGGTGTTGTGTAGGAGTTGTTCCACATGTAGATGTATTTCTGGTGTATTTGTGGGGAGGAAGGTGATCTCCGCGTCTTACTCCTCCGCCATCTTTCCACCGCCCTCTTTGTCTTTTAATTGGTGTATTTAGACCGTGCATTTTTTAAATGATTATTGATGTAGTTGCATTAATGTCTACCATGTTTTTCAGTTTTCTGTTTGCTACATTTGTTCTTTATTTCTTTTTTCCCTTTTTTTTTCCTGCTTTCTCTGGTTTTACTTAAGTATTTTGTATGATTCCTTTTCATCTCCTCTCTTAGCCTATCAACTATACTTCTTTTTTTTCTTTTCTGCGGTATGCAGGTCTCTCACCGTTGTGGCCTCTCCCGTTGTGGAGCACAGGCTCCGGACACGCAGGTCCAGCGGCCACGGCTCACGGGCCCAGCCGCTCCGCGGCATGTGGGATCTTCCCGGACCGGGGCACGAACCCGGGTCCCCTGCCTCGGCAGGCGGACTCTCAACCACTGCGCCACCAGGGAAGCCCAACTGTACTTCTTTTTAAAAACATTGTACTGGTTGCCATAAAGTTTAAAATATACATTTTAAGCTAATCTAATCCACCTTCAAATAGTACTATACTACCTCATGTGTTGTGTGGTACATGTATACCTTATAAAAGTAGTCCCAATTCCTCCCTCTTGTCCCGTAAAACATAGCTATCATTCATTTCACTTTTCCATATGCTATAATCACCTAATAACAGTTATTGCTTTAAACAAGCAGTTATCTTTTAGATCAATTAAGAATAAGAAAAATAAAATGTTTTATTTTACCTTCATTTGTTCCTTCTCTGACACTCTTTATTTCTGTAGATCCAGGTTTCTGACCTAGCTCATTTTCCTTCTGCCTGAAGAACTTCCTTTAACATTTCCTGCCAGGGCATGTCTGGTGGCAATGGGTTGTCATTCATATTCATTCTCGCTCTCTCTTTCTCTCAGACTTCTAGAATAATAACTTAAGAAATAATAGAAAGTTTTTACTTCTCTTTCACTTTTGAAAGATGATTTCAGCTAGAGTTTATATGTCTAGCTTACTGGGGATTTCTTTCCACACTTGGAATATTTCATTTTATTCTCTTCTTGCTTGCATGGTTTCTGATGAGAAGTCTGCTCTATTTTATTCTTGTTCCTTTATAGGAAAGGTGTTTTTCTCCCGTCTTCTCTCAAGATTTTCTCTTTGTCTTTGGTCTTCTGCAGTTTGAATATAATATGACTATGTATAGATATTTTAGTATTTACCAGCTTCATGTTTTATGAGCTTCTTGGATCTTTGACTTGGTGTCTGTCGTTAATTTTGGAAAGTTCTCAGCCATTTCTTCTGCTCCGCTCTCTCTTTATTCTCCTTCTAGTGTCACAGTTATGCACGCGATACACCTTTTTAATATTGTCCCACAGTTAATGGCTAATTTCTTTTTTGTCCATTCTTTTTCTCTTAGCATTTCATTGTGGGAAGTTTCTTTTGACCTATCTTCGAGAGTGCTGGGTTTTCCTCAGCTGTCTCCTGTCATCTGATGAGCCTATCAAAGGCATTCTTCATGTCGGTTAGTCTTTTTGATTTTTAGCATTTCAATTTGATTCTTTTCCACTTCTTTGCTTACATTATTCATCTGTTCTTGCATTTTGCCTACTTTTACCATTAAAGCCCTTAACATATTCATCATAGTTATTTTAAATTCTCTTCCTGATATTTTCCAAATCTGTTATATCCAAGTCTGGTTCTGATGGTTTCTTCAGAGTGTTTTCCTTGCCTTTTGGCATGCCTTGCAATTTGGTGTTGAAAGTCAGACATGCTCTATGGGGCAGCAGATGAGGTAAATAGACCTTTAGTTTGAGAATTTACATTAATCTATCTAGGAGTTGGGCTGTATTCAGTGTTTATTCTGGCTATAGGTACCAGAGGCTTAAAGTCCCTCTAATATCCTTGTTTTCGTTTCTCCCCTTACTAGGGGCTTCCCTATGTTTTCCACCTTAGGGAGAGTCTGTGTCTTACAGCCCATGTAGCTATAACCCACTGTTGTTATACTTGAGCCCTGTTGGTGTGTGAGAACATGTTGGGGAGGGGGGGCATTCTGTAATCTTCCAATTAAATCTCAGTCTTTTGGTGGGGGCACTGTTTCAGGACAAGTGTTCATCCCCGGTATAGCTTTTCCACCCATCCCCATCCCCTTCCCCTTCCCTGTCTGCAGAGTTCCCAGTCTATTTCCTTGAAACCCTGACCTCTGTTGACTGTGTTATGTTTTTGTCTTTACTTCTCCCTCGGTGAGACAGGATGGCTGGAGGGGGCTGGAGCAGGGAGGAATTTCCCTATCCCAGTTGAAATCAAGTTTCAGAATTTTCCCTGGCTAAGTCCTTACCCCGGAGGGTAAGCCATTGTTATGGAGAAGGTTCTGGACAGTATTTCCTCATGCCTGTTCTTCTTCTCTTGCAAGACCCATGAGGGGATCCTTCTTGTATCCTCACCATGGGAACCTGATAGAGTTCCTGAAGGGAAAGCCTGTGGAAGTGTGGGGACCCCCCCAAGACAGCAACTCTTAGGGGTTTCTCACTCATGCTAGTCTCACTCAACCACTAGCAATTCATCAAAATTACCAGTTAAGTGTTCCTGCTAGTTTATGGCTCCAGCAGCTTCTGTTCTAGCTTCTGTTGCTTTATCTCTCTGGATGCACCTGTCTCTCCAGACTTTTTGGGGTGGTGGTTTGTCCTCACTTCTCAGACAGGTCAGAGAAGTCATTAATTTTCAGTTTGTCCAGCTTTTTCTTGTTGTATTGACAGGAGTGATGTCTTCCAAACTCTTTACATGTTGGAGCTGAAACCAGAAGTGCTTGTAAGTCTTTTTTTGAGGAGTTTTATTAGGTTTTGTATAAATTTGTCAGTTATAGAAATAGTAAGTTGAGGCATATGTTCAGTAGTAAATATGACAAATCTTGCTTCAGGGAAACATATAAAGCAGAATGTTTAAATAATTAAGCAAACTAATTATTTGCTCAGTGGCAGTGGCAGTGGCAGTGAAAAGTCCACAGTGGGATAGGCAGAAATCTAACCCCCCACCCTCTCCTGCCCAGTCTTTTAGGCTTTTCTTCTTTGCAGATTCTGAGATGCAGTTTGGGACCTTTCTGTCATCCATCACCCAGTTAATTTGCTGATGCCACTGGGATGGTTTGGTGCTTGAAATGTAAAGCCCATTATATCCTGGCACAAGTTCTCGATTTAGAAGTATATTTTTGCTTGAAACATTTGTTCAGAGTGAAAACTGCAGACAGTGACATTGTGGCCTTCCACAGAACATTTGTGTATGCGTATAAGCAGTATTAACTGAATTGGAATGAAGACTTATGAAGAGCAGAATTAAGAGTTACCATCTTTTCATTTATAAACAGATACGATCTGATTTTTATTTTTATTTTATTTTATTGTTTGTGGTATGCGGGCCTCTCACTGTTGTGGCCTCTCCCGATGCAGAGCACAGGTTCCGGACACGCAGGCTCAGCGGCCATGGCTCACGGGCCCAGCCGCTCCGCGGCCTGTGGGATCTTCCCGGACCGGGGCACGAACCCGCGTTCCCTGCATCAGCAGGCGGACTCTCAACCACTGCGCCACGTTCTTTGCAGTAATTTCTTTCTCCAAAAACGTAGCTGATTGGTTAAATTGCTGCCATTAAAGTCTAGAGTCCTAAACTAAGTTGAAGAAGGTCAGAGAGTCCAATCTGACAAAGTAGTAACATACTAACTTTAGGGATTAGCATTTCTAGAGGGTGGTTCAAGAGGGCAAATAGGAAAATTCTGAACTCACCTCCTCTCATGGGCACACCAAATCCACAGCTGCATATGGAACAACTCCCTCTGGAAAAGACCTGAAAAACAGCTGAGTATCTCCTTCACATCAAACAAGAAAAGGACCACATTGAGGTGGGTAGGAAAGGGTGAGACATAGTCTTGCCAAGAACCCCACCCCCAGCACTGTGGCCCACAATCAAGATGGATGTCACACACTTCAGATGCCAGTCACAAGCCCAGTTTGTCACCTTTGCTTTTGACTGTTGAGCTATAGATTAGAGGTTCCAACAACCCCCTCCTTAAGTTGTTATCAACATAAGATAGATTATTCTAAGTACAGGTTGTTCTAGCAAGCCTCATGGTAACCACGAAGCAAAAACTTACAGTAGATACACAAAAGATAATGAGAAAGGACTCTAAGCATAACACTACCAGCAAACCTCAAAGGAAGAGAGCAAGAGAAGAAGGAAGGAGCAGAGAGGAAAACAAATAACAGTCTATAGCAATTACTTATCAGTAATTACTTTCAATGTAAATGGACTAAATTATCCAATCAAAAGACAAAGAATGGCTGAGTGGATGAAAATTAAGACCCATCTTTATGCTGCCTACAAGGTACTTCAGGTGTAAGGTCACATAAACGGAAAGTGAAGGGATGGAAAGAGATGTTCCATACAGATGGAAACCAAAAGGAAGCTGGAGTAGCTATACTTATGTCAGACAAAATAGAGTTTAAAACAAAGACTGTAATAAAAGACAGAGAAGGGTATTACATAATGATAAAGGGGCCAATCCAACTAGAGGATATAACGTTTATAAAAATGTATGCACCTAACAAAGGAGTACCTGAATATATAAAGCAAATATTAACAGACATAAAGGGAGAAATTGACAGTAACACAATAATAGTAGGGGACTTTAATACATCAGTGGATAGATCAAACAGATGGAAAATCAATAAGAAAACTTCAGTCTTAAATGACACATTAGATCAGATTGACTTAATAGATATATAAAGAACATTGCATCCAAATGCAGGGGGATAGACATTCTTCTCAAGTGTACATGGAACATTCTCTTGGATAGATCATATATTAGGCCACAAAACAACTCTTAATAAATTTAGGAAGTTTGAAATCATATGAGGCATCATTTCTGACCACAGTGGTATGAAACTAGAAATCAATTACAAAAAGAAAACTGGAAAAATCACAAATATATGGAGATTAAACAACATGCTATGGAACAGCCAGTGGGTCAACAGAGAAATCAAAGGAGAAATCAAATAACACCTTGAGACAAATGAAAGTGGAAATGCAACATACCCAAATTTATGGGATACATCAACAGCAGTTTTAAGAGGGAAGTTCATAGTAATACAGGCCAACTTCAAGAAACAAGAAGGATCTCAAATAAACAATTTAACCTTACACCTAAAGGAACTAGGAAGAGAAGAAAAATTGAAGTCTGAAATTAGTAGAAGGAAGGAAATAACAAAGATCAGGAGAAATAAATGAAATGGAGACTAAAAGACAGAAAAGATTAGTGAAACTAAGAGCTGGTTTTTTGATCTTAGCTTAACTCATGAAGCGAAAAAGAGTGCTCAAATAAATAAAATCAGAAACGAAAGAGAAGACTGATACCATAGAAATACAAAGGATCATAAGAGACTGCTATGAACAGTTATATGCCAACAAATCAGACAACCTTGAAGAGGTGGATAAATTCCTAGAAACATACAACCTTCCAAGACTGAATCATGAGGAAATAGAAAATCTGAAGAGACCAATTACTAGTAAGGATATTGAATCAGTAATGAAATACCTCCCAACAAACAAAAGTCTAGGACCAGACAGCTTCACTGGTGAATTCTACCAAGTATTCAAAGAAGAATTAATACCAATCCTCAAACTCTTCCAAAAAATTGAAGAGGAGGGAATGCTTCAAATTCATTTTACAAGACCAGCTTTACCCTGATACCGAAACCAGACAAGGACACCCCAAGCAAAGAAAATTACAGGCCATTTTCCCCAATGAACATAGATGCAGAAATCCTTGTAGCAAACCAAATTCAACAATACATTAAAAAGATCATGCACCATGCTAAAGTGGGATTTATTTCAGGATACAAGCTTGGTTCAGATCAGTCAACACATAAACAAAATGAAGGATAAAAACCATGTGATTGTCTCAGTGGATGCAGAAAAAGCATTGGGCAAAATTCAGCATCCATCTGTGATAGAAATTCTCAACAAAGTAGATAAAAGGAACATGCCTGACATAATAAAGGGCATATATGACAAGCCTGCAGCCAACATCATATTGAATGGTGAAGAGCTGAAAGCTTTTCCTCTAAGATGAAGAACAGTCAAGGAAACCCACTGTCACCACTTTTATTCAATTTAGTATTGAAAGTCGTAGCTAGAACAATTAGGCAAGAAAAAGAAATAAAAGGCATCCAAATTGGAAAGGAGGAAGTAAAACTGTCACTGTTTGCAGATGACATGACTTTATATATAGAAAACCTTAAAGACTCCAGCACAAACTATTAGAACTGATCAACGAATTCAGTTGCAAAATACAAAATCAATGTACAAAAATCTGTTGCATTTCTACACTCTGATAATGAACTATGAGAAAGAGAAATTAAGATAACAATCCCATGTACAGTCACATCGAGAGAAACAAAATGCCTAGGAATAAATTTAACCAAAGAGGTGAAAGACCTGTACACTGAAAACTGTAAGAGATTCATGATGAAAGAAATTGAAGAAGACACACATAAATGGAAAGATATTCCATGCTTCTGGATTGGAGGAATTAATATGGTTAAAATGTCCATACTGATGCAGACCAGGGTTCTTGGCCTTCCCCAATCAATAGAAATGGACTAGAAGCCAGATAAGAAATTCAGGCAAGGCTTTATTGGGGCTCCTGCAACCGCAGGAGGAAGCGAAAACAGGTAACAGGTTTCCCTGCTCGCTCCCTGAGGCGGGGTGAGCTGGTTCCTTACATGGGGTGAGGGTGGGGCTGTGTTCGGGGGTCGGGCCAGAGCGGGGGCTTAGGTGTTTTGCCCACCCTTTGGTGGTGTACAAGGGGTGTGCACAGTACCCTGCCTTTGTTCCTGACACCCTGTTTTTGCTCAGTGCTCTTCAGAAGTGGCAGTTGGGTTTTTTGGTCTTTTTTTCTAATCTTTTTGTCCATAATTTGTGCCAACTGTGCATGTATGCAGTTGTTTCTAGTCCCTTATAATCTCTTTATTTTGTTGCTCGAGAAGATGTTTGTCCAGGTGCAAGCACTGCAGCACTGCAGCAAAGGGTCCCAGGTCCCAGCCGGTCTCAGTACTACCCAAAGCAATTTATAGATTCAGTGCAACCCCTATCAAAATACCAATGACATTTTCACAGAAATAGAACAAAATCTTAAAATTCACATGGAACCACAAAATACCCTGTAATGGAAAACCCTCAGTCTTCTACTTTATGTATAGGGAAAAAGCCAGCTCTTCCCTACTTTATTTCTTGTGTGTCTCCTTTACCTTCACAGAAAACACTTCACTTCAGACACTGTTGGACACCAAATACGTGGAGGTTTTTCCACTCACCAAGCAATTCTCTGCAACACCAGCTGCATGTCCTGCAATTTAACTCAGTTATGACACTGTCTACCCAGAGGTAGTATCAGATCCCATAGGTTAAGGCTCAGTCACACAGGATGTCCCACCATACACACTTCAGACACCAGTTGCAAGCCCAGGTTGGACTTCAGTTGCCAGTCTCGAGTCCAGCTTGTTACCTGTACCTCTGACTTACTTGCTATAAATCAGAGGTGCCCACGACCCTCTCTACAGGTTTGACTAATTTGCTAGAGTGGTTCACAGAACTCAGGAAAAGTTCACTTACATTTACTGGTTTCTTATGAAAGGCTATAGTAAAGGATATAGATGACCATCCAGGTGGAAAGGATGCATAGGGCAAGGTATGTGGGAAGGGGTGTGGAGCTTCCATGCCCTCCCTGGGTACCCACTCTCACAGCATCTCCATGTGTTCACCAACCTGGAAGCTGTCCAAACACTGTACTTCTAGGAAGGCTTTATCACGTCAGCATGATAGGTCATTAACTCCATTTTCAGCCCTTCTCTCTTCTCAAGAGCATGGGAGGTGGGGTTGAAAATTCCAATCTTATAAATTAGCTTGGCCTTTCTGGTGACCAGCCCGCATCCAGGAGCCCACCCAGAGTTACCTCAATAGAGGAAAAGACACTCCTATCACCTAGGAAACTACAAGGGCTTTAGGAGCTCTGTGTCAGGGACAGAGGTCAAAGACCAATATTTGAAAAAGAGATGTTCCTAGTGTTCTTATCACTTAGGAAATTATAAGGGTTTAAGTAGCTCTGTGCCAGGAACCAGAGGCAGAGACCAAATATATATTTTCTATTATCTCACAGACTCTAAATAGCCAAAGTGATCTTGAGAAAAAGAAGAGCGAAGCTGGAGGCATTACAGTCCCTGCTTATAAACTATATTACAAGGCTCTAGTAATCAAATAATATGGTATTGGCATAAAAAGAGACACATCAGTGGAACAGAACAGATAGCCTAGAAATAAACCCATTCACATGTGGTTAATTAACTTATGACAAAGAGGCAAGGATATACAGTGGAGAAAAGGCAGTCTCTTCAATAAATGGTTTTGGAAAAGCTAGACACCTACTTTCAAAAGAATAAAACCACACTGTCTTATACCATACACAAAAGTTAACTCAAAATGGATTAAAGACTTGAATCTAGGACCTGAGACTGTAAAAGAGAGTGGCATCCTCCTAGAAGAAACCACAGGCGGTGAGCTTCTTGACATCAGTCTTGGTAATGATTATTTGGATTCGACACCAAAAGCAATGGCAACAAAAGCAAAAATTAACAGATTGGACTATTTCAAACTAAAAAGTTTCTGCACAGCAAAGGAAACCATCAGCAAAATGAAAGGGCAACTTACTGAATAGGAGAAAATATTTGCAAATCATATATCGGGTAAGAGGTTAATATCCAAAATACAAAGACCTCATACAACTCAATAGCAAAAAACAATCCAGTTTAAAAAATGGGCAGAAGATCTAAATAGATATTTTTCCAGAAAAGACATACAGATGGCAAAAGACATACAGACATACAGATCATCAGAAAAATGCAAATCAAAATCACGGTGAGATATCACCTCACACTGGTCAGAATGGCCATCATCAAAAAGTCTACAAATAATAAATGCTGGAGAGGACATGGAGAAAAGGGAACCCTCCTACATTGTTGGTGGGAATGTAAATTGGTGCAGCTACTATGGAAAATAATATGGAGTTTCCCCAAAAACTTTTAAATAGAACTGTCATGTGATCCAGCAATTCCACTTCTGTGTACTTATGCAAAGAAAACGGAAACACTAATTCGAAAAGACACATGCATTCCTGTATTCATTGTGGCATTATTTACAATTGCCAAGATATGGAAACAACCTGTGTCCATCGACAGGCGAATGGATAAAGAAGATGTGGTGTACACATGCACACACAAATGGAATACTCTTAGCCATAAAAAAGAATGGAATCTTGCCATTTGTGACAACATGGATGGACCTTGACGGCGTTATGCTAAGTGAAATATGTCAGAGAAAGAGAAATACCATATGATTTCACTTATATGTGGAATCTAACAAACAAAACCAAGCTCATAGATACAGAGAACAGATTGGTAGTTGCCAGAGAGGCAGGTTAAAGGGGGTCAAAAGGCACAAACTTCCAGGTATAAAATAAGTAAGTCATGGGAATGTGATTGAGGTACAGCATGGTGACAATAGTTAATACTTTACTGCATAAGAGAGTAAATCTTGAAAGTTCGCAGCATAAGAAAAATACTTCATTACTATGTATGATGACAATGGTAACTAGACTTACTGTGGTGATCATTTTGCAGTATATACAAATAGCGAATCATTTGTTGTACACCTGAAACTAATATAATGTTATATGTCAATTATACTCAGTGAAAGAATTAGCATTTCCATATGTTGACTGCTCACCACATATTGGGTGTGACAGTGCTGTGTCACACGAGGAAAGTGAGGCTCCCATGGCTCACTGACGTGCACAGCATCCTGCAGGAGGTGTCTGCACGTAGGTCCGCCTGAGCTCCGAGCGTGTGCTTTCCCATGGCCACCGTGTGTGTTCACAGAGCACCACAAGCAGGGTCACGTGGGGAGAAACAGCATCGTGTAAAATGAAGAATCTAGAACTTGGTTCTCAGCCCTGACGTGTAGTCCCTGAAGGTCAGTTTCTTGCCCTTGAAGTGATTGACTTTAATTTAAAGACTCTCAGATTGTTTCAGCTCTACAATCTCTGCATAGCAGATATGGCAACAGGCATCACTGTCCACCAGGGAGTCCTTACATGGAAGCTGTAGCCTCTGTGTCCTCCTGTACGTACCCAATTGAGCTTCATAAGGACTGGAGCATGGTAGGAATAAAGGAAGACGATGTTCTGGGGGACATGGAAGAGGCATGATCCTTCCAGGGACCCTGGCGGAGAGGGGATAGAAGCAGCAGGCCCTGAAGGGGACACATTTCAGAGGCCAGGTTCAAAGCAAAACGAGATGGGATAGAACTTAAGCCCAGTAGTGTCAAAGAAATGCCTATTTT
>NW_006769631.1:724157-772068 GCF_000442215.2 Lipotes vexillifer | reverse complement strand
TTTTTGCGGTACGTGGACCTCTCACTGTTGTGGCCTCTCCTGTTGCGGAGCACAGGCTCCGGACGCGCCGGCTCAGCGGCCGTGGCTCACGGGCCCAGCCGCTCCGCGGCACGTGGTGTCCTCCCAGACCGGGACACGAACCCGTGTCCCCTGCATCGGCAGGCAGACTCCCAACCACTGCGCCACCAGGGAAGCCCAGAAATGCCTGTCTTTACTTCACAGTTGGGACTCAAGGAAGTGTGATTAAATATAACTAGTTATTAACTCATTTAGTTCTGTACTGGACAAATTGTTCCCATGGCCACAGCATCTACATTAGAAGGGGGGAAAAAAACTATAAAGAAAACAAAAGACTTGGAAGGAAGCAGACAAAGTCTGTGAATGAAGAACCATCTCAGGGGTCACAGACTCATGTCACATATGTACTGTAGCCATGAACACATCCTGCCACCACCAGGGTGAAGGGGAAGAACTCTCCCCTTTGTATCTGTGGCTTGAGATCCCCATTGCCATTGAGCCTTGCAGACTTTTTTTTTTTTTTCAATTTCAGAGATTCTTCCAGTGTCCACTGTACCTATATATGTCTGAATATAAACAATGTTTGGGGAGGCCAGGGAGGAAGGGACAGCTCAGTTGGCCCCAGACTGCACTCGTTTGCTGCAAGACTTCACCATCTGGTCTCCTGAGCCTGCCCTCCTTGCCTGGTGGGGTCAGGTGAGGAGGCAGGGTTCCTGGATCAGCTGTGTCACTGACCAGCCAAGCATTAGGCAGGTGATCCCAAGAGGCTGATTTTGTGTCCTTGCACTGCGGGAGAGCCACCACCCTTATTATGATCCCTGGCATGCACCATGGCTGGCCTCTGTGGCTTATGATTTAGAGGTTACAAATGTGTGTTTCTCCAGCGTGATTTAAATTCTCACTTGATGGTCCACTTAATGTAAATGAAGTAAGTGTACAGTGAAATGAAACCGCAATCTCAGGGTATCACTTTGCTTCACAGGCCTCAGTTAGAGAACATTTCCAGGCACACAGTTGTTAAGTGTAGCTTGATTTTTTGCTTGTCAAGTGATCAAAATAATTGTTGAAAGAAAACAAACAAACTCCAAATAAAGCATAACCCTGCTACAGGTTGCACTTCCTTTCACAGTCATCAAATGTATCCTAGAAATGGCTTGAGACGTGCCTCCGATCGGGAGAACAAGCCTTACAAGCTTTATGCTGGGTAGTGGCGCCTGCTGCCATATCAGGAATGCACAGATTTTAGAGATGAGAGAAGCTGAAAGAGCCTTTAAATTCAAGTTAATTACTTCAAGGGCAGCAAGCTTTAAGGCTGGATAAGATGTTTTCTTTGGTGACCCAGAGGTTGCCAAAGCCTTGAAAGCTAGCTTTCTCATCATCCCAGTGACAAATGACAGTCTCATCACTCTGTCCTTCACCAGTGAGGGGCCTCTTCTGTTAGCAAATGCCTACAATGGAGATTATATATATTTTTTAAAATAAATTTAATTATTTATTTTTGGCTGCGTTGGGTCTTTGTTGCTGTGCACGGGCTTTTCTCTAGTTGCAGCGAGAGGGGACTACTCTTCGTTGTGGTGTGTGGGCTTGTCATGTTGCGGAGCATGGGCTCTAGGTGCGCGGCTTCAGTAGTTGTGGCATGTGGGCTCAGTAGTTGTGGCTCGCAGGCTCTAGAGCACAGGCTCAGTAGTTGTGGTGCAAGGGCTTAGTTGCTCCGTGGCACGTGGGATCTTCCTGGACCAGGGCTCGAACCTGTGTCCCCTGCATTGGCAGGTGGATTCTTAACCACTGTGCCACCAGAGAAGTCCTGGAGATTATAGTTTTAAAGGGAAGAGCTGATGAGGCATTCAGCTTAATTTATTTGTAACCCTTAAAATCATTTCCTTGTATTCTTCTAGTTTAATTGACATTTTTTTCAAACCACTGTTTCATTATGTGGTGAGATAGAAGAGGAGGTAAAAAATTTTTCATGTTTTTATAGTAATCAGTTACTCTTAGCTCTCTGTTTTAATTGGCTCTCCTCACATTTTCCTATTGCTTTTTTACCCTGTACACTTCCTTTAGATTCAACTTTCCATTAACCTTTTAAGCCCAACTCCTTAGTCACTTGACTGATCTTGGGAAATAGCCGTGTGGATAGAGCAGAGGCCCAGGCTGTCTGTGATGACGGCGTCTCCCAGTCCTGCCGTGTGTGTGCATCCTCCACGCACCTGGCGCAGATCCTGATCAGGAGCACAGTGTGCTGGTGTCACAGGTGCTGCGTCTCTCAGGGTCTGGCAGTGACTCGTCAGGGTTAGGGCCTGAAGATGCTGCGAGAAGCCTTCTTTGAAACTCCAGAGAAGGTTCCTGTTCATTTGTGTTATCGAGACAAAGGCAGATTTTGTGAGGCTTTCTCATCTTTTGACAAATATTCATATGAATTAATTGGTTAAGTAACTAGAGTTTTCAGTCTTTCTATGCACTCTATACCAAAGTACAGCAGACTCTGGCCAAAGGACCAAAGCCTCTTGCTGCTTCTTAATAACGTGATGTTGGCACACAGCCACACCCATTTCTTTATGTATCAACTGTGGCTGCTTTTCACACTGTATGGAACGGCAGGCTTGAATAGTTGTGACAGAGACATACGGCAAGAAAACCTAAAATATTGACTTTGTGGGCCTCTAAGAAGTTTGCTGACCCTGCACCAGACTAAGAGAATCTATCATTTTGTTTTCTTTAGAGAAGTAATGGATACATATTGAGGGCAATATCACAAAGTCCAAATAGTATAATAAAGTAAAAACAGTCTCCCCCGCACCATTTTTTAAAGTTGAAATATAGTTGATTTACAATGTAGTGTTAGTTTCAGGTGTACAGCAAAGTGATTTGGTGCTCTGTGTGTGTGTGTGTGTGTGTGTGTGTGTGTGTGTGTGTGTGTGTGTGTACACACACACACACACACACATATACTTTTTCAGTTTCTTTTCCATTATAGTTTATTACAAGGTATTAAATATAATTCCCTGTGCTATACAGTAGGTCCTTGTTGTTTATCTATTTTATATATAGCAGTTTGTTTCTGCTAATCCCAAACTCCTAATTTATCCCTTCCCCCCACTTCCACCTTTGGTAACCACAAGTTTGTTTTCTGTGTCTGTGAGTCTGTTTCTGTTTTATAAATAAGTTCATTTGTATCATTTTTTTTTTTTTTAGATTCCACATATAAGTGATGTCATATGGTATTTGTCTTTCTCTGTCTGACTTACTTCATTTAGTATGATCATCTCTAGGTCCATCTGTGTTGCTGCAAGTGGCATTATAGCTTTAAAAACTTCACTTAAAACATGTGTCTCTTGATTTGTCAACTTTAGGTAATATTGTGTCCTCTCGTTGAAGATGAGGCTGTTAACATAGTTAATCTTCCTTTGGCTTCCACTGCCCTCTCCTCTCCCCATTTTTGCTGGCTCTTTTATTACGTTTACACTGCAAATTATAATTGGCTATGATTTGTCTCCCAGTTGGTGATAAAAACAGAAGAATGAACATTTATAATATTATGAATATTAGATACTGTTTAAGCATTAGCATGAACCTGAAGAGAAGGAAATATAATCCTAGGATTAACACTTTGCTTCTTAAAGGAGAACCTTGTAAGCATTCAAATCCAAAGGGTTTGTTTTCTTTTAGCCTCTTATAAGTCATAGTCCACTGCTTCTGTTTCTTATTTTCCCTCTTATTGTCTTAGATTACATTTACATTTTCCTGGAGTAACTCCTCAAGTAAGTTTCTTTTTCATATAGCACATGTGGGCAGTAAACTTTCAGTTCTTATGTGCTCTCCAAATGTCTGCTTTTGTCCTCGAGGGTTAGCTCTGTTTGTTCATCTTGGTCATGGCGTTTGTGGTCCTCAGCTTTGTGACACTGTCTGGTGGTTGGGATGGTGAGACGAAGAGCTGCTGTGGCTTGCCTCTGCCAGTGTGGGTGTTCAGATCTGTTCCTCGGAAGGGCTCCCTGTGCTAGGAGATTCTATCAATACATGAGGAGAGTCCCTGGGAGGTTCATGAGCTGGGAACAGACTGGCCACCCAGGGATTGGACTGACCTCACTCTGAGTCTGAAGAACTTGAGTGTCTGCCATCCTGGGCAGCAGTACCCCTCCTTGTTTGGCTTTCTTTTTTGGTAGGGGGGATTGTTGGGGTTTTTGACCTGTGAGTCTGTTAATTGTGGAAAAAGCACATAGCATACAATTTACCATCTTAACCATTTTTAAGTGTACAGTACAGTAGTGTTAACAATATGCACATTGCTGTTCAACAGATCTCTAGAGCTTTCTTATCTTGCAAAACTGAAACTCTCTACCTTCTTTTTAAATGGCTGAATAATATTCCCCCATATGCATATACCACAATTTCTTTATCCATTCATCCACTCATGGACTAGGTTGCTTCTACTTATTGGCTATTGTGAGTAGTGCTGCAGTGAACGTGGGTATGCAAATCTCTCTTCAACATCCTATTTTCTTTTCTTTCTTTCCTTTTTTTTTTGGAATATTTACCCAGAAGTGGGATTGCTGTATCATATTGTAATTCTATTTTTAGCTTCCATACTGTTTTCTGTAGCAGCTGCCTAATTACTTTGGCTAGGATTTCCAGTGAGAGAGGTCATCCTTGCCTGTTCATGATCTTAGAGGAAAAGCTTTGAGCTTTTCACCATTGAGTGTGTTGTTAGCTATGGGCTTTTCATATATGGGCTTTATTATGTTGAGGTACTTTCCTTATTTTCTTCTTGTTGATTGTATTTATCATGAAAGGAAGGTGAATTTTGTCAAATGCTTTTTCTTCATTGATTGAAATGATCATGTTTTTTTCTTCATTCTGTTAATGTGTTATATTACATTGATTCCTTTTCATATGTTGTACCATCCTTGCATTCCAGAAATAAAAACTACTTGGCTGTGGTGTATAATCCTTTCAGTGTGCTGCTGAATTCACTTTGCTAGCATTTTGTTGAGGATTTTGGCATCAATATTCATCAGGGATATTGGTCTGTAGTTTTCTTTTCTTGTAGTAAGTTTGTCTGGTTTGGGTATTAAAGTAATGCTGACTTCAGAGAATGAAATGAATTTGGAAGTGCTCCCTTATCTTCAATTTTTTGGGGGGAGAGTTTGAGAAGGATTGGTGTTAATTTCTCTTTATATATTTGGTAGAATTCTCAAGTGAGGACATCTGGTTCTGGCTTTCTGCTAGGAGATTTTTTATTACTGATTAATCTTCTTACTAGTTCTGTATCTCTTCAGACTTTTTATTTGTTCATGATTCAGTCTTTGTAGGTCGTATGTTTTTAGGAGTTTATCCATTTTTTTCCCTAGGTTATCCAATTTGTTGGCATATAATTGTTCATAGTAGTCTCTTACAATCCTTATTATTTCTAGCATCAGTTATAATGTCTACCCTTTCACTTCTGATTTTTGTTATTTGAGCCATTTTTTTCTTTGTTAGTCAAGCTAAGAGTTTGTTGATTTGTTGGTCTTCAAACAAACCAACTCTTAGTTTCATTGATTTTTTTCTATTGCTTTTTATTTTCGAATTCATTTATTTCTGCTCTAATCTTTTTTTAAAATCAATTTATTTATTTTATTTGTTTATTTTTGGCTGTGTTGGGTCTTCATTGCTGCATGCAGGCTTTCTCTAGTTGCGGCGAGCGGGGGCTGCTCTTCGTTGTGGTGCACAGGCTTCTCATTGCAGTGGCTTCTCTTGTTGCAGAGCACAGGCTCTAGGCACACAGGCTTCGGTAGTTGTGGCATGCGGCTCAGAAATTGTGGCTTGTGGGCTCTAGAGTGTGGGCTCAGTAGTTGTGGCACACAGGCTTAGTTGCTCTGCAGCATGTGGGATCTTCCCAGACCAGGGATGTCCCCTGCATTGGCAGGTGGATTCTTAACCACTGCACCACCAGGGAAGTCTCTCTACTCTTTATTATTTTCTTCCTTCTGATAACTTTGGGTTTAGTTTGTTCTTCTTTTTCTAGTCCCTTAAGATATAAAGTGGGTTGCTGATTTGAGATATTTCTTCTTTTTAACGAAGGCGTTTAAGACAGTAACTTTCCCTCTTAGTTCTGCTTTTGCCGAATCCCATAAGTGTCGGTACATTGTGTTTTCATTTTCATTTTTGTCAAAATATTTTCTAATTTCCCTTTTGATTTCTTCTTTGGCCCACTGGTTGTTGAAGAGTTTGTTGTTTAATTTTCACTTATTTGATTTTTCAGTTTTCATTGTGCTGTTGATTTCTAGTCTCATTCCACTGTTGTCTAAAAAGATAATTGATATGATTGCAATGTTCTTAAATTTGTTAAGATGTGTTTTGTAGCCTAATAGGTGATCTATCCTAGAGAATATTTCATGTGTGCTTTAGAAGAATGTGTGTTCTCCTCTTGTTGAGTGGAGAATTCTGTCCATGTCTGTAAGGTACAGTTGATCTATAGTGTTCTTCAAGTCCTCTATTTCCTTATTGATCTTCTGTCTGGCTGCTCTATCCATTATTGAGAGTGGGGTACTTAGATCTCCTACTATTATTGCATTATTGTCTACTTTTTCCTTCAGTTCTGTCAATTTTTGCTTCATATATGTGGGTACTCCGGTGTTAACAATATATAATTATTGGTGGTGAATTGACCCTTTATCATTGTGTAATGCTCTTCTTGTCTCTTATCTCAGTCTTTTAAAGTCTATTTTGTCTGATACAAGATCGCCACTTCTGCTTCCTTTCTTTTTACTTTTTGGTTACCATTTGCATGTAATATCTTTTTCTGTCCTTTCACTTTTATCCTGCATGTGTTCTTACATCTAAAGTGAGTCTCTTATAGATAGCATTTAGTTGGATCTTGTTTTTTTGTTTGTTTGTTTTTGTGGTACGCAGGCCTCTCACTGTTGTGGCCTCTCCCGTTGAGGAGCACAGGCTCCGGACGCGCAGGCTCAGCGGCCATGGCTCACGGTCCCAGCTGCTCCGCGGCATGTGGGACCTTCCCGGACCGGGTCACAAACCCGTGTCCCCTGCATCGGCAGGTGGACTCTCAACCACTGCGCCACCAGGGAAGCCCCGGATCTTGTATTTTTAATCCACTCAGCTTCTCATGTCTTTTGATCAGGGAATATAATCTATTTACATTTAAATTAGTTACTGATAGTAACAAAATTATTATTGCAATTTTATTCATTTTTTCTGTATGTCTTATAGTTATTTTGTCCTTTGCCTCTCTTGATGTACTCCTTTGTGTTTTGTTGATTCTTTTTTTCGTAGTGACTTGTTTTTGATTTCTTTCTTATTTTTCTTTTATGTGTTTTCTATAGGTACTTCTTTGTGGTTACCATGGAGAGTACGTAAAACATCTTATAGTACAGTAATCTATTTTAAAATAATAGAAACTTCAGTCACGTACAAAATGTCTACTCTTTTACATCACGCCTCCAATTTGTTATTGATGTCACAAATTACACAATTTTATAGTTATATTTTTGGTTTTTTTGTTTTTTTGTGGTACGCGTGCCTCTCACTCTTGTGGCCTCTGCTGTTGCGGAGCACAGGCTCCGGACACGCAGGCTCAGCGGCCATGGCTCACGGGCCCAGCCGCTCTGCAGCATGTGGGATCTTCCCGGACCGGGGCATGAACCCGTGTCCCCTGCATCGGCAGGCGGACTCTCAACCACTGCACCACCAGGGAAGCCCATAGTTTTAGTTATTTTTATGAATTTATCCTTTAAATTCTACACCAGAATGAAAAGTGATATACACACCACCATTACTGTATACTGTATTTGTCTATTTATTTACCTTCACCAGAAAGCTTTATATTTTTATATGCTTTTGTGTTGTTGTCCAGCATTCTTTCCTTTCAGCTTCATGGACTCCCTTTAGTATTTCTTGTAAGGCAGGTGTGGTGGTGATGAATTCCCTTAGCTTTTGTTTATCCGGAAAGGTCTTTATTTCCCTTTCATTTTTGAAGGACAGTTTTGCTGGATATAGTATTCTTGGTTGGCAGGTCTTTTCTTTTAGCCCTTTGAATGTATCATCTTACTCCCTTCTGGCCTATATTTTTTTCTGCTAAGAACTCTTCTAATAATCTTACAGTAGCTCCCTTGTACATGATGTGACACAGTCTTGCTACTTTCAAGATTCTCTCTTTGTCCTTTGATGGTTTGATTACAGTGTATCTCAGTATGGGGTTCTTTGGGTTCATCTGAGTTGGAGTCTTTTGAGTTTCTTGAATTTAGATGTCCAATTCATTCCTCACATTTGGGAAGTTTCTGACCGTTATTTCTTCAAATAAGCTCTCTCCCTCTTTCTCTCTCTTCTCTTTCTGAGATTCCCATAATGCATATATATCGGTAATACTTGCTGATGTCATTAAGTATCTTGAGCTTTCTTCATCTTTCTTGATTCGTTTTTCTTTTTGCTCTTCTGACTCAGTAATTTCAGGTGACCTGTCTTAGAGTTCATGGATTCTTTCTTTTGCTTGAACAAGTTTGATGTTGAACCCATATAGTGAACTTCTCAATTCAGTTATTGCATTCTTCGGTTCCAGAATTTGTTTAGTTCTTTTTTTTTTTTATAGTTTCTATCGTTTTGTTGGTATTTTCATTTTGTTCATACATCATTTTCCTGATTTCAGTTACTTGTCTTTGTTCTCTTATAATTCATTGAGCTTCTTTAAGATGATTGTTTTGCATTCTTTGTCATGTACTTCATAGATTTCTGTTTCTTTAGGGTCTTTTTTTGAGATTTATTATTTTCTTTTATTGTGTCATATTTCTGTTTGTTAGTGTTCCTTGTTATTTTTTGGCTGAGATTTGGGCATTTGAAAAAACAGCCATGTCTCCCAGTCTTCACAGACTAGCTTCATACGGGCAAAGACCTCCATCAGTCAGCCCAGCTAGAGATTCTGGGAATGTCTCAAACATTCTGGAGATGTGTCTTTTCTGGGCTTGTGCATGTATTTTCCCAATTAGGCAAGTCTGCTGGTTTCTTTTTTAGGAGTTTGTAATCTCTTCCTCCTTCTGGTCTCCGTCTTCAGTACTGCAGATTCTCTGGTATTTCAGCAATCTCTCCTTTGTTTTTATTGGCCCCCCCAGGCATCCAAAGGATGCAGGGTCCTGTCCAGTGCCCTGAGTCTAATGAGACAGAAACCAGTTCCCAGGGAAGTCCCTTGAAAAGATGGAACGTACATTGAATGTATGTTACACTTCTCTATTCACAAGTTGGGTGTTTTCTCCCAATTGTGCTGAGCTGTGCCAGCTTGGAGGAAAGGTTGTCATAGGTGAAATCCAACAGCTTTTCTTACTCACTTACTCATTCTAAAGCAGCTGTTTTTAGCTTTGTGCTTCCCTAGAGTACTGTAGCTTCTTAGCTGTTTTCTGAAGTTCTCACAAAGGCTTTTTGGACTGTATGTTGTTCTTAAGTCAGTGTCTCTGTGGGGGAACAAGGTTTGGGACTTCCTATCCTGTCATACAGCTGACATCACTCTGGTCTCCAAGTCTTTAAATAAGAGTCTGGTGTGACCTTAGGCTCAGCTTCTCTCTTGGGCCTGGCAACCCCACACAAGGAACTCTCCCAGAAGATCACATGCTTTCTTTAAAGGGCAGGTTTTTTGCTTTAGTGCAAGAGTAGAACTTCCAGTCAGTCTGTTATAAGGTGGCATGAGAAAGGGCTTCCTATGGCCCCAGCTTTTCTGAAGGTAGTTCTTCAATGCATTCACTTTGGTGCTGACTCCCTGCCCCAATCCTTTGCTTTCGTGGGGTTGAATCTGACATCTTCTTCTGAGGCTCCTTTGGGAGGACCTGCCTTTGTCTCAGGAGACTTGAGCAGCACTTTCCACTCCGTCAGTTCTGTATTCAGAAGTTCTGGAAAATTCTCTTGTTTTCCAGTCTTGTTCTTTTTAGACCATATTTCTGTCATTTCAGGGGACCCTGGGGAGATAGAAGAAGTACATGTGCATGCTTGATCTACCATCTTAAAATGAAAATCCCTGATTTTTTTTTTTCCTTAAGGGCCTAATTCCATAATTTTTTTCAATCTCAGCTTCATTAATCATTTCTTATTAATTGGTGCTCCCCATTTAGTTTGTCTGATAATCAGCAGAGGATGCTTTTCTGAAGGACTTTTCTTTGATTCAGTGAGCTCTGAATGGAAAGAGGTAATGTGGCAGACCTACCACTGTGGAAATCAAATTAACTTTTCAGAATTCCATGAATTCAACTCTAATTTGCATATTCTATTTCAGAAGAGGCAGGGTTGGGGACACACTGCTACAAACACAGCTGCTACTGTTGATCATATCATGAATTTTCTAGTTTTTTAAAATAAAATGGTTCCTCTCACTCTCTGTGCCCCTGGCACGAGACTCCCAAGAGTCTGACAGCCCTGCAGTGACCACAGGTGAGCGACACAGTGATGGTGGAGTGGGCAGTACTTTACCGCTGGCGCCAGAAAACATGTAGCTTCTGAGTGCCAATTTCCTCTGGTCCCGTTCTTTTTCCCTTTCCCAACAAAGACACCCTATAATCATTACCTGAACTATATTGTCATGGGTAGCCAACTTCTTTGGATTTATTAGTTAAAAAATTCTGCCCGTCTCCCCACCCCACCCCTCACTGTTTCTCTTCTCCTTTACTTTGTTTAGGATAAATTTTGTGAGTTTCACTTTAAAGGAAGATTGTTGGTGAAGAATCACAATCATGGCCCGTAAAATGTCTTCTCTTTTCATAAAGAGGCTATGAAAAGCCAACCCAGCTATTCATTTTGAGTGTGTTTTTCTTCGAATCTGAGCAGATTTGTATTTTATCTTAGGCTTTCTTTTATTTATGAAAACAAGTAAAAATAGCTAAAATTCTTTTCACAATTTTTTTCCTCTGTTCAGTTAGCGTAAACTAGTTCCCAGCCTTGAAACAGATTTTCTGTATGAAAAATATAAACGAGATTTTAAAAATTAATCTTTTGAAGCACAGTGCTATAAATGTGTTTTAGGTTCCTAGGCTAGACTACAAAAGCTTATTTAAATCCATCATGATGCTCAACTTGAATTCTGGATCCTGGGTACAAGAACCCACTAAGAAGAAAGAGGGGGAGTAATGTATCCTTTCCTGATCATTCAGACAGTGTTGGTTCCTCTCTGCTTCTCTTTGCCCCTCTTCCTTGAAGCTGATACCCTGTCTTGCCTTCTCCGCCCCACTCCCAAGGTCTCAAGGTTATTGGGGAGGGGGAGTACAGAGAGAGAGTGTTTGCTCACGCCAGCTAATTAATTAGCAGTTATCTGTGAATGGTGATGCTTCTTAACCCTGCCAGAATATTTTGCCTTTTTAAAGATGGTGTGTGTTATGCCACATAAACCTAAAATTGGTGAAACTTCTGAGAGTGTAGCAAAGTGGGGGGGGGGGAAATCAGTGTGACAAGGTTTTGATAGGTAAGGTGGGGGAAGGCCACCACTGAAGCAGTCTGGCCCTGCATCATTGTGCTCAGTCATTTGCAGAATGTGTGATTGCTTTTGCCAGCTTCTTGGACTCCCGATTAAAGGCCAGACTCTCTGAGCTGCAGGTTGTTTGGTCTGGGTCTGTTCACTGGGCATGTGGGTGGTGGTGGCCGGGTGGGTTAGGAGCCTGGCAGGGCACGTGTAGTTCGTTCTTTAAATGCGTGGAATCCCTGCGTTCTTTTTCACATAAGTATAAAAGTAATGCATGTCTGTTAAAGACTAAAGATAAAGAGGTTGCCCAAAGTGCCACCATCCAAACAAAATTTCATTGTGAAGATGTTAATATTTCTTCCAATCCAGTTAATAAAGTTGGCATTTTTATTTTGTTCTCTGAGACACTTTTTTTTTTCTGCTGAAGATTATGATTATCTGTTTTGAGGAAAGGATATTTAATGATGATTTGCGATTAGCTCTGCAAAAGAAAAGTGAGAACTCGATGTGTAATTCCCACCTCTCCTTCCTCATTTTAAGTATTGAATTGCATATTCTGAGCAATAAATGCGTTTTAAAATTCTTAAATCTCAAATTAGTGCCCTTAAATGCTTCTGTCCCTCGTGGTCAGCTCTCTCTCCTCGACAGGGGCCACATCAGACTCCCTGTTTATGGCTAAGCCCCTGCCTGGTACGGCAGCCTGGCTCTATGCCTTGGAACTTCTTGCAGGAGCTTCACCTTTGGCCATTCTCTTGGTTCCATCCCCAAAGCATCTCAACAGGTTTAGGACTTATACCTCTAAAGAACAAACACCTGGCCAGCACAGGTCTCTGTCCAGGCGCCGCCTCGTCCCTCACCCCTCCTTTGCAGGAAGACTCTGTGAACCCCGTGGTCAGCACCTCCCTCCTCCAGCCTTGCCTGCCAGTCCCTTCCCAGCCCACTGAGTCCTGCTTTTGCGACCACTCAGCCGAAGCCACTCCCACCAGGGTCACCAGAGGCCTCCTAGTGGATAAACCTATATGTTCCCCCTCAGGCTTCATGTTGCTTGACCCTCCGACACCCTCCTTGACTGGCTTCTTTCTCTCCCCTTTGCTTCTGAAACTCCAGAACCTCCTAGATTTCTGCCAATTGCTGCCTGCTGCTTATCAGGCTTCTTGCTGGCCCCTCTCCTTCGCTTGTCATGCACATTTCGGTTCCCCCACTTCCATCCTCTGCCATCGTCTTGCCATCTCGTCTTTCCTCTCTCTCACCACACAGCCTTGCAAATCTCGTCCAGTCGCGTGGCTTTATCTGCCACTTGCACACATACAGCAGTGACCCAAATCTCTGCCTCCTTGACTCCTCTACCATACTACGTGCTGGACGTGTCCACTCAGACACTCCATAGACATCTGAAAATCCACAGCCCGCACAGACTGCTTCTCCCCTCTGGCCTGCCCCCCGTCCTGTGCTTATCAGTTCAGTGCATGAGTCATGGCGGTCTGGCGAGTCTGCTGCTAACGAGCCCTCCAGTCACTCCTGGAGCTTCAGCCCCACTGCTCTAACACACACTCAGGTCACCCTGCTCACTTGCCTGCACTTCCACACATGTCCACGCCCCTTGCCACAGACAGAGAAATCTGATTGAGTCATTCCTGTGTTCATACTTTCAGCGCCTCCTCTGCTGCCTGTGTCCCCAGGCTCCTGGTTGCCTCTGCAGCCCCCCTCTTTTCAGCCCCCATCCCTTTGTCCGTTTGCCCTCTCTCTGGAAGCACTTCAGCCCCCTCTCCTTGCCTGGCTAACTCCTTCTCATCCATCATGTCTCTGTTCAAACTTATTTCTTCAGGAAGCCCTCTCTGACCTGCTGGTCCAAGTGCTCGTGGTGTCATGTGTGTACCCTGCCAGTAACACTCCCGCGTGGCGTTGTGATGGCCTGTCCTTACTCATCTCCCCACCTAGACCGTGTGCCAGTACGTCAGCCCTTTTGCTGCAGTGGCCAGCACAGCAGTCATGAATGGAGCGATGGACACAGGGCTACTGCCCTGCTGGCTTCTGGTGGTGTGGGAACCAGTGAAGAGTGCCGGCTGTGCAGCTTGCGGGGCTCTTCAAGGAGCGTGACCCTGGGGTTGTTACGTGGGACGTGAAAAGCTTGAAATAAGCAGGTCTACTAGGAACTTTTTTGCAAGTGTAGTTCCAAAGAAAATGATTTCTGTACATATGGGCTTTTAAAAGCATTTATTATAGAATATTTGGGGGGGAGTAAAACATAGAGAACCACTCATAAAAGCTCATTGCTGCATAAGTGTTATAACGATGTTAAAATGACTTCCTGTTTGAACTAATACTGTCTAATGAACACCAACGTTTTTTCGATTCAGGAGAGCTTTATGAACATTTCATATGGAAACTATGAGCACCGGGGTCTGTGGCAGCCTTGCCCAGTCACCCAGTAGCCAGTCCTGGTTCCCAAAGAAGAATTGACACATCTTACAGGCCCCCTGTAAGGGAAGTGCTTGACAGGGTCTCCTTTCTCGATAATTCCTCCTGAGACTCCAGAGAAGAGAAAATGGGGACAGATTTGCTAGGAGAGATGGGATGGGGCCAGTGACCGGGTCATGGTGGGCCTCTGGCAACTTGAGGGCACACAGTTTCTGAAAAATACGGATTTCTTTCCATTCACTAATTTGTTTATTTCTTGTCTAACAATTCTACTGAAGAGGTTAAGTCTTATGTAAAGTTATATCTCAGTGCTCCAGTGGAATGAAATAATGACACAGTATAGCTCTTTCTAAATTATTCATTTGTTCTTTGTTGATTATCTCCAGGTTCCTGTTAATTCAGTTCACTTAGTTCAGAATTATAACACATGATGTCATCTGTTTTCTCTTCTTGTTTTCACACTATAGACACCTAATCAGTATCTTCCAGTGCCTGACTGCCCATCCCTGGTCTGCTCCAGATCTGCTAATACCAGGGCAGTGCCTGGCCTTCCCTGGGGTTCTGCCGATTTTCAAGTTTTTGTATTGAATTATTGCTTGTTCTGGCACAATGTTGATGTCCTTCATTATTTCATGCTTCTCCCAGGAGATGTCCACATGTTATTTATCCTTCATCCCCCTTTTGAAAATATCACAGTAAGGAATTCACTTTTTTTTTTTTCAGCTGTCTTCCTTTTCTGTCAATAATTCAATGCAACATTTCTTACAGCCTGTTCCATCTCATTTTCTTAATGCCTTTTAATTATTTCCTACCTTTAAAATGTACTATCCAGCCTTTAATATTTAGTAATTCATGCTGTCATCAAAGAGGCAACTTTAAGGATCATTCAGCTTCCTGTGGGTCTTGATCCTGGGTCACAGGATGGAGGCAGAATTAGAGAAACATCGAGTCAAGGCTGTGCATCTGAGGAGCAGGCTTACCAGGGGAAGCAGTCCTGTTGGCTTGTTTCTGCAGAGAAAGCAGCATAATTATAAACCTCATATTATTATGTTAGAAAACCTCTGTATGGTGTTGGTGTAGAAGGGAAATAAAACAGCCAGGTTCTAAGTTTCCCATGTTATAAAGGATACGTTTTACATGATATAAAGGATACACTCTACATTTCTGTATACATTTCTGCCTCACAATATGTGGAGTCCGCAACATAAGGTAGCACATTACAGTCGATCAACTCATCAATATTTATTGATTGTCATTTCATGAAAGAAACTGCACCAGACACTACTGGGGATGCAGAGGATACAAGGCACCAAAAGGCACATGCACGTTCCATGTAACTCAGCCTGAAGTACAGCACAGGGGAGGATGTTGTTACACTAAGAGCAACGTTTGGCTCTGCACACGCTGCACACTAAATACACTGGGGATTGAGACATGCATTTAAAAAAGCATTTGGTGGGAGACTTCTCAGAATAAACTTTATTTTTCACTGAGAGTAGCATATGGTATCATTTTAAGGGAATAACTGATTTTAAAAGAATAAAGCAAAGTAAGTCAGTAATTATTGAATGGGCCACAGTGGGATGGATTAAATATAACTCATGGACCTGGTTGATGTGTGATACATCACAGGCCAGTAATTAGAAGTGACCCAAGATTAACGAGAAGGATCACGGTGTTGAGGTGCTAATTTGTCTCCTCGCCCACATGGTCTAATGTGTCCCTGTAACGTGTGCTCTTTCTTGTTTTCAGCACGCACTCCTGGCTTTGAAGTTCATCCTTGCATTTGCCATACCTGATAAGCCACGGCATATCCAGATGAAACTGGCCAGATTGGAATTTGAATCTTTGGAGGCACTCAAGCAGCAGGTAAGGGCAACTGTCCTGAAAATAAAAATGTATTTCTTTAGCAAATGCCAGGAAACATAAGTCAGAGAACTCACTCTCAGCTTTCACTTCATCCTTGAAGTTACCAGTTTAAATAAGTATAGAAGATTCCAGTTTTTAATTTTCATTTATTTATCTTATTTTTGGCTGCGTTGGGTCTTCGTTGCTGTACGCAGGCTTTCTCTAATTGCGGCGAGCGGGGCCTACTCTTCGTTGCGGTGCACGGGCTTCTCATTGCGGTGGCTTCTCTTGTTGTGGAGCACAGGTTCTAGGCGCGCATGCTTCAGTAGTTGTGGCACATGGGCTCAGTAGTTGTGGCTCATGGGCTCTAGAGCACAGGCTCAGTAGTTGTGGCTTACAGGCTTAGTTGGTCCGCAGCATGTGGGTTCTTCCCACACCAGGGCTCGGACCTGTGTCCCCTGCATTGGCAGGTGGATTCTTAACCACTGTGCCACCAGGCAAGTCCCTCAGTTGTGTTTATTTTTTTTTAAATTTTTATTTCATATTGGAGTATAGTTGATTTACAATGTTGTTTGTTTTAGGTGTACAGCAGCCTGATTCAGTTACACATATCCGTATATCTATTCTTTTTCAGATTCTTTTCCCATTTAGGTTAGTACAGAATATTGAGCAGAGTTCGCTGTGCTATACAGTAGGTCCTTGTTGGTTATGTATTTTAAATATAGTAGTGTGTATATGTCAATCCCCAGACTCCCAATTTATCCCTCCCCCTAACCTTTCCACTTTGGTAACCATAAATCTGTTTTCTGTCTGTGAGTCTGTTTCTGTTTTGTGAATAAGTTCATTTGTATCATTTTTTTTTGGATTCTGCCTATAAGTGAGATCATATCTTTGTCTTTCTCTGACTTACTTGACTTAGTACGATAATCTCCAGGTCCATGCCTGTTGCTGCAAATGGCATTTAATTCTTTTAATTGCTGAGTAATATTCCATTGTATATATGGACCATATCTTCTTTATCCATTCATCTTTCAATGGACATTTTGATTGTTTCCATGTTTTGGCTATTGTAAATAGTGCTGCTGTGAACACAGGGGTGTGTGTATCTTTTTTTTAAATTAATTAATTAATTAATTAATTAATTTTTGGCTGCATTGGGTCTTTGTTGCTGCGCGTGGGCTTTCTTTAGTTGCGGCGAGCAGGTGCTACTCTTCGTTTTGGTGCACAGGCTTCTCATTGCGGTGGCTTCTCGTTGTGGAGCACGGGCTCTAGGCACGCGGGCTCAGTAGTTGTGGCTCGTGGGCTCTAGAGCGCAGGCTCAGTAGTTGCGGCACACAGGCTTAGTTGCTCTGCAGCATGTGGGATCTTCCCGGACCAGGGCTTGAACCCGTGTCCCCTGCATTGGCAGGCAGATTCTTAACCACTGTGCCACCAGGGAAGCCCCAGTTTATAGGCTTTTTGTTGATGGCCATTCTGACCGGTATGAGGTGATATCTCGTTGTAGTTTTGATTTGCATTTCTCTAATAATTAGCGATGTTGAGCATCTTTTCATGTGTCTCTTGGCCATCTGTATGTGTTCTTTGGAGAAACGTCTATTTAGCTCTTCTACCCATTTTTTGATTGGGTTGTTTGTCTTTTTAGAGAAGATTCCAGTTTAGGATGGCATAACAAAACCAAATTCCTAATAATACGAGCAACAAATAGGTTTCAAGAACTAAACTAAGCAAAACAAAAATATTCAAGCAATGTTAAATGAAGACTAGAGCTGGCATTCAGCAAAAGAACCAGACAGAGATTTCCAAGAATCTCCCTGGGGCAGGTCCACAGTTTCCGAGTCTACCTTCTACAGAAACATTAGGGGAGGAGAAGTGAGGAATTGGAATCCTGAATAATATCTCACGGAGCACGAGAGAGAACAGGCAGGTGTGGGCAGAAGCAGCAAAAAATGCCGTGGAGGCAGAATCCTCTTCCTGATGATTTCCGCATTCCACCAAAGGATCCCCCCACCCCTGCCCCCAAAAGAAAGAGAGAATTTAAAAAGCCATGCTGGAGTTCACCATTTCGGTGATTTTCTACCTGTAACAGAACGAGAGTCGGGAGACAAAAGATCCCTAGAATGCCTAGAGCTGGTCATCTGCAGTCATACATAGGAATTTAACGAGTGAGAAAAATCAATAAGGCAGAGTCATCTGAGGGGACAAGCTCTGGGTCCAGGACCTCTCTGACCCACGCAGTCCTGTATGCTTCCAAACCACCTTTTACAGGAATACTTCCTTTTATATTCGGGGAATTGGGAGAAAAAAAAGCTTGAAGAGGACCCACCCAAGCCACCTTCTGGTAGAAGCCAGGGCTCCAAGGGTGGTGCTCCAGATAGGGGAACCCCACATTGGGACAGAACCTGACCCTGATTAGGTGGGGTGAGCCCAGCAGAATAAGACTTGTGATCAGAGTACAGAGAAGAGGGAGAACCCCGGGGCCCCCGTGTTTGCTGTTCTGATGTTTGTCACAGTGGGTGAGGAGACTGAATTAGCTGTGCTTCCTAGCTGTAGGGCAAGTTCACTTTGGGCCTGTGGGCTCACCAGTGTGTTTGTCTCTTAGATGGAAACGCAGCATCATGCTCATTAGTGAAACACCAGCAGCATTCACAACAGTGTCAGGAGACCCATTATCACTACTGACGTTTAGCATTGTTCTGGAGGCGTAATCAATGTAGTTATACAAGAGGAAGAGATAAGTTCAAGGAACCCGGAAGAGGCAGAGTTATCATTACTTGCAGATTATAAGATTATGTGTCTAAAGATCACAAGGTAAATTCTTATAACACTAGGAAAATTTGAAAAGAAGCAGCTTGTAAAGTTTGTCTAAAATCATTTGTTTCCTTTCAAAAAAAATAGTAACCAGTTTGAGAATATTATTGAGAGAAAAGTCCCATTTACAGAAGAAACCAAAATAAAATCTGTAGGTGGTAATTTATGAAAACTATGTGGATAATC
The DNA here is from genome assembly GCF_000442215.2 of Lipotes vexillifer. Lineage (NCBI taxonomy): Eukaryota > Metazoa > Chordata > Mammalia > Artiodactyla > Lipotidae > Lipotes > Lipotes vexillifer. Next base: position 753,368 of record NW_006769631.1, on the reverse strand, counting down.
AATGTGAAGAATATTTTTTAAACTCCACTGGGATCAAAAGATTCAATCTTGTGAAAATGTAATGCCAAGTCAAATATATAGAAATAAACATTTGGGAATAGCAAGGAAACTTCTGAAAAAGAAGGAAAATGAGGCCTCTAGTTCTGCCATATTAGAGTGTATTTTGAATAATTCAATCGTCATGGTAATTAAATCCATTTTGAATGAGGGGAGAAATGGACAGGTCAGTGGAATAGATCAGAGATTCCATAAATGGACCCAAATAAAAATGGGACTTTATGGTAAAAGTGACGTTTTATGTCAGTGGGAAAAAAGAAAGATAGTTTGTTACATGGTTTGATGATGACAAACAGTTGTTTGGGAAAATTATTACACTTTATTCTACCTCATTTCTTATGTACCTCTCTCCCCTCCACCCAAAATAGTTCAGATGGTTGAGAAATTTAAACGTAAAAAACTTAAACCATGAAAGGTCTATTAAAAAGCGTGGGTACTTCTTCCAGTGGGAAATGCCTTTCTAATCAGGACACAAATCCCCGAATTTATAAAGGAAAATATTGATACAGTAAAATACAAGAAAATTTAAAACTTCTGTACCACAGAAAAAAAAGAAAATTGAAAAGATAAATTGGACAAACTGGGGAAATAATGTGCTCAGCTCTCACTTGGAGGAGAGGGCAGAGAGGTAGGATGGACGGGGAGGTCCCAAACAGTCTAACGTTCCTTAGACTCTGCGAGGAACACAGACTGTTATGAGGGCCTCAATGTTGAGATTGTCAGCTTAGATGAGTCCTCTTTCCTGAACATAACCGCCTGAGTGCGCTCGGGCGTCCTGCTGGTCCCTCCTGGCTGTCCATGGCCACACCTCCTCGCCTCTCACAGGCATCCTTTTTCCACATTGCAGAAGGAAGCCACACCTCCCACCGTTTGGAACCCTACCATGTGCCTTGTCCCCAGAGTTACCCCCCCCCAACCAAGTAGCAGAACCTTTCAAAATGGAGGTGTCGGGCTAAGCTGCATTCGATAAAGGCACCCCAATCTCCTGCCCTCCATCCCCTTAAGAAATGCATTTCCAAAATATAGCTAGAATTTATGTTCAATGTTTATCAAAATGTGTACTCTGTTTATATAATTTTTATCATTTATGCACCGGTAATAATTGTAATGATCAGTCAGTCCAGGAGAAAATTTTAAATACCTATCGTGAGACTTCTGGTCATAGGGAATTTTAAAGGCTTCTTAAGTTTCAATTTTGAGCATCTAATTATTGCAGCAAAGTATGAGAAAGAGATTGGTGAAGACTTTCAAGCAAAACAAAAATTTATTAAGTTAAGATTCTTTGGGAGAAGTGGAAAGAAAATATTACTTCAAAGAAGCAAAAGAAGGAAAAACAAAATTTTTACTATTAATTAAGAGCATGTTCATGTATCTTTTGAATGGGTGATGGTGGATATCACGTCACTATAATGTTTAGCATTTCTTGGATATCTTTAAAAGAGTGACCTCATAGTTGATTTTTAAGTGTCAATATTTACAGTATGCTAGAAAATATATTTTTGCAACTGTTTTACTTTATGATGAAAGTTTTAGATGTCAAGTTAAAATTGTGTGGGAGGGCATTTGGCGCCCAGAAATTTTAAGGGTTATGTAAGCAAAAAAAATTTTTTTAATTGAACAGCATTGTCTCAGAGGGAAGAGTTTTGGTAAATCAGGTTTCTCTACTGATTACATTTCTAGTGAGGTTTTAGAGATTGGGGCAGGCTGGCCATGTACACACCTTCGCTCCAGGTCAAGGCAAGATCTTGCTTCATGTTAGGAAAGCTTTCCTCTCCTCTCACTCAGGATTTCACCCTGCCATGTGTTTGTCTAAAAAGCAAAGGGTCTTTCTCGATGTTGGATATGACTAACCTGTCTCTTGTTACTAAACACATTTACCTGAAAGTCCTACTTCAGAGCTGTCATGTTTGCTTTGGAGGGACTGGTGGATATTAGTGTTTACTATGGATGTGACTAAATAACCTCCCAAGTCATCTCAGCTCCTAGATTCCCGTATCCTCAGATACACCCCACCTGACAGTAAAGCAAAGTCCAAAGTTGACGACAAGTTTTGTTTATGGTCATCTTCACTGGGAGATGAAACATTAACCAAAATTCTATCTTATATTATATAAAAAGAAGAAAAACCTAAGTGATTTTAAGTCTTTTGGGGGTGTTTTCTCCTGAGGACATAAAGGTGATTCTCTGATTAACATCCCCTTCTAAGAAAACGTGATTTTGGTGCCGATTTTGCTGTTAAGGTTCTGGTGGGACAGAGGTGTCCAATACGTGTCCACTCAGTATATTTATCAAATGCCTCCATAGAAGGGTGTTCCTGGCTTGCGCTAATAGGTGACTTAAATTTGTGCACGTGCAGCTCCAGTGTCTTGGATCCATCAAGCAGGCAGGAGGCCATGATGAGTACTTGTGGTTTCCTAGGGCCTTGACTGCAAACCCAGGAAAAGCTTTCCTCTCCCCACCTACTGCCACTGCTTGTTTTTGTTAAAATTACAGTCTGAGAATCAAAGGTCCAGAGTAAAACCTGGACAGAAGGTCTTCTCTTGCTCGCTCTCTCACTCTCCTGCTGGCCCAGGGCTTTGCTGCATGGTTGGCACTGCTGCCTGGGCCACCCAAGTTCATGCTGCTGCCAGTCGGAGACAAAGATTTTCTTCACATTTCCTCTTTAGTCTCACTGTGCAGAGGTCCTGAAAAGTCTGAAAGGTCCTAGGTATGGAAGGTCACCCACTTTGTGCTTTTCAAAAACTCAGACTCACTGGCGTGTCTTCAGTTTACTTGCTCAACTAGTGTCATTTCTAGGATATAGAATTTTTTCTTTTTTTTTCTTTTTCTTTTTTAACTCTGACATTTAACTATCTGCTTTGTAAACAAGTGGAGCCTCACCTCACTGGGCTATTCCCATGGACCAAAGGCAGAGAGAGCTTCTGCCATGTCTTCTGGTCAGTTGTGGACCGTGATCAAAAATGGAGTCACGGAAAACATATTTAAGAATAAATCCCATTAATGCCTAGCCTGTCCCCAGACTCTTTCACTGTTAAGTGACCAGAAATTGACGACAAGCTTGTCAATAGAAATGATTACTCATGAATAATTACTGTATTATGTTTAATTTGTATTTGAATTGCTACCTTTCAACTCAGTTCCCCTTTTATGGACAAAATGTGACTGGGAAATGTCAGTCATTGGACAGTTCTTAAATCAGGCTGTGCATCTTGAAAGTAGAACTTGCAAAAAATGCATGAGGCTGGGCCACACACCATGAAGCCTGATCCCCTAAAGCTAAGGTGGAGCCCAGATATCTACATTTTCAAAACTCCTCCTACTGCTCCACAGCCCTTCCCTCAACCCCTACCTCCCAGCAGAGATGGATCCCAAGCGCCGTCAGGCGAGCAAGTTCTGGGCCAAGTCCAGCCACAGGGAATGAGTTGGGTCGTGTCTTTGCACCTCAGCTTTTTTGTTTTATAAAATGAAGGTCAGTGGGAAGGGCCAGAAATGTACGTGTTTTACCCAGCACCCAAGTGATTCCAGTGCAGGAGCCGTGGAGCCCACTGGGGGAAGTGCTCTGTGGTCCTGGCTGTTCCTCCAGCTCATGGCAGGGAGGGGGCCGTGGTGAGTGTGGGAACGAACATGGAGAGGAAGGGTACCCAGGGCAGTTATTTTTTCAGTGTCAGATGGGAAACTGTGGCATTTCCAAATATATAAGCAAATGAGATATACTTGAAGGTGAGAGGCGAACTGGGGAAAGTAAAATTGTTTGCTTTGCAAAGGGCGTTTTCAAACGATTAGACTTCACTTAGTGAGACCTTTACAGAGAATTCTAGACAGTAAATATCATGCTAGTGATGCCCTTTTATTTCTTTTCAAATTGATGTATTCAGCTCTCAGTAGTTTTAAGATCCAGTTAAAAATAGAAAGGAGTCTTATCCAGGTACCATTTGCTCCCTGGATGGCCTGGAGCACAAGGACACAACATCCTCAGTACAGTCATACCTCTGGGCGGCCAGCCCTCTCGGGAGCCAAGCACCCACAGAGGCCAGGGAGCTGGTCCAGATGGAGCCTTTGAGAAAGAGAACAGCCTCAGAAGTCAGTTGAAAGAACAGATAAGGACTTTAAGAAGACACCACAATGTGAATTATGGCCCTCAGGGGCTTCCAGTCAAATGTGAGACCCTTGACCAGCAAGCCCGTTGGGCCAGCCTACATTATGTAATGTCTTTGTTTTCTAGGGTTAAGTACATTTAAACTATTTCCAACATTTCCCAAGAGCTTCTGAAGCTTTCTTTCCCTGCCTATTTGTGCTCTCAAGTTATGGTAGCCAGATATGCATCTTTAATGGAAAGTTAAGAGTTTCACAACATAGGGATGCTAAAGCCAGATATGCATCTTTAATGGAAAGTTAAGAGTTTCACAACATAGAATGAGGATGCTAAAGTACTTGACCTTTGAATATGTAATCACATGTTGATCTGCCCACTTGTACTTCGGAATGAAATCTTGAATCCAGATAAAGAATTGGCTTCTGAGAAAGCTAGTGGCAGTCAGTGCCGGAGCCTCGGTCCTCGGGGAGGGGATGGTTCATTTCCCAGGGCCTCCAGTCAGCCCCCTCCTAGTAAGCTCAAAGTGAAGGTAAACTGAAGTCCACAGTGTTTCCGGAGTTCAAGTGGCCCCTCTAAGCTGGCGTCTCCCTCTCTCCTGTGTCGGGAGTTTGTCTCACAGCCCTATGCAGCTTCAGGGCAAGTGGCTTGACCCTCCTGTTTCATAATCTCCCCAAACAGTCCTAGCACACATGGGCAGAGTGAGACTGCAGTGACACAGCATAAGACACACGGTATGAAACAGGGCAGTGGCGGGGAGATGAGTTTGGTGCTGGAGGAGGAGGACCACCTCAGGCTTGAGTGCCTGGCATCACTGGGCAAACCAGGAGGGAATTCTGGGATAAAATGGTACCATAAAACCAGATGGGATGGCAAATCAGAATTGCACCTTTGCAGCAGTCCTACCTGTCTTCATGACCCGAACACAGCCGGGCAGTAATGATGACAGGGGTGGTGACAGATGGCACGCAGTGGGAGGGCACGTGAGCCAGGCACCATTCTAAGCCTTCCGCGTGGGCTGTGACTCCTAACAGCAGTTCTCGGAGGTGGGGTCTGTTAGCCATTTATTTGCACTTGATTTTTCACACAGTAGATTTCTCTCTAATTCATAAATGATAACTGTCTTCAAAGTGATTAATGCACTAACAAATACTGGCTCCTGTACACCTCCTGAGTCCCTTCTGCTGTCACTTTTTTTTTTTAACATCTTTATTGGAGTATAATTGCTTTACAGCGTTGTGTTAGTTTCTGCTGTATAATAAAAGAGTGAATCAGCTATATGTGTACATATATCCCTGTATCCCCTCCCTCTTGCGTCTCCGTCCCACCCTCCCTATCCCACCCCTCTGGGTGGACACAAAGCACAGAGCTGATCTCCCTGTGCTATGCGGCTGCTTCCCACTAGCTATCTGTTTTACATTTGGTAGTGTATGTATGTCCATGCCACTCTCTTACGTCGTCCCAGCTTACCCTTCCCCCTCCCCGTCTGCTGTCACTTCTCCCTTACTTTTGGGTCTAGCAGGATTGCACTGCTCATGGATCCCCAAGCACCCCTGCTGTAGCGTAAGCCTGACCACCCAGACACCTCTTCTCCACTGTCAGTGGCACAGACCTTCCCTCCTCGGGAGAGCGGCCCTCTGCTGTGTGACAGAGGGTCCTGGTGCCCATTTCTGTGTATCCGCCCCTCTGCCCTTGGCCAGGTGATGCCTTCCTCACCCCTGCATCTCCTCACCCAGGACAGGGCCTGATGCCCAGTAGACTCTGACTTAATCTCCACTTAATCAAACTGAGTTTGTTGACTCATACATAGTTCAGAAGCTAATATATTAAGTAAATGACAAATGATGTCCTTGGACAAAAAAAGAGGAATCTTAAAATAGGTACTCGGGCAAAAATGGAAACAGTTAGGTCATATTCCTTTCTGGGATCACTAGGGAAGAGAATGCATTCTGAGGAATTACATATGAGCACTTTAGAAGGACTCTATACGTAGCCTTGATGAAGCAGGAATCTTTTTTTTTTTTTTTTTTTTTTTTGAAGACTGTGATTGATATCAGTAAAAAGGGTGGCTCCCAAAAGACCATAAAATAACCCCAAATCAAGCCAGATAGAATTCTAAAGTAGTTTGTACTTTGCACAGATTCAGACTCTGGAACAATCCTGTCCTTACCACTGTTGGTTAGGGTTTTCTTTTCTCCGCTTTTTTTGTTTTCACTAGAGAAAAAATGGTTTAAGGTTCACGGAGGCATCCAGACGTTAAAGTAAGATGCTTCACTAAAGCTCTAGAAAGCCTCTGATCATTTTTGTCTCCCTAGTAAACAATCTATATAAATTGCTACTTATCTCATTCCCCTGGCCTTCGAGGCAAAATTTAAAATTTGTATAAGACGTGGCCAAATAAGAACCAGATTCATTTTCACTTGTGGAAATTCCTGAAAAGGACATGAAACAGAATAAAATGTAGCATTTTCCTAGTCACCATAGGAGTAGATGAGAAACAGTGTGGGCAGAAGGGGCCTGGGAGCAGAGATCTGTTCCACAGAGAAGAGCCTCAGGTTCACTGTATGGTGGAAGGGATGCCTTGTGTTTTGGACCATGTATACATATGTCATTAAAATATGTCTGTATTTGTAAAGAAAAAAATTCACCCTATAATAAATTATTCTAGAGATTTCAGAATGCTTAAGGCTATATGTTTAAGAAGAAAAGAAAGATACATTCTGGTAAGTTATTAAAAGTTCTAAGAGTTCCAATCTCAGATTCTGTACTAGATTAGTAATTACATTGCCTTGAGGACTGATGTGTGTGAGAGCAGGTCTTCCTTCTCCAGGTAAGTGCGTGAGCTGTTAGTTATGCATCTATTTAACTTTTATATATATATATATATATATATATATATATATATATATATATATATATACAAAATGTTCTGAGATATTAAAAGACTATATTTTTGGCTTCATCAAGATCAAAGATATTTGTCTGTGACTACCAGACTAGAAGCATCTTAGAGACAGGATTACTCCAGACACAGAATTCATATTTGTGAAGTGAATGAACTTGTCAAATGAATGAGTCAGTGATTAGATGATGGGTCACAGCCCCATCCCTTTGTGCCTTTTTCTGTTATTAAATTCTAGTCCTTTGGCTTTGAAGTTGTCCTCTGTGTGTTAGATTTGAGATTGAGGAAACCATCATTGAGTAGTTATAGTGTGGCTTTTTAAAAAATTACTTTCATTTTTAATTACTAGTAAATTGTTAAAATGGAAAACCTCTTTTTAAGTATAAGAAATAATATTCATTTCCGTGGATTTCCAATGCTACAGAACCTCAAGGATATGATTAAATATTACTGTATCATGTAATGAATGTAAACCTAAGAGATTGGGCTGAAAATATAGTGATTGATAGACTAGGAAATTTAGCCTTTAAAGTAAATCCCTAAGAACAGCACATATAGTGATTTGCTTCTTTCTCCTAAGAACAGAATGCAGAAAGCAAGAAATGTTTAGATTTAAGAACTTTTTGAAATACTATTTTTCATTGATAATGGCTCTAAGAACATAAGTAGTAAATTCTACTGAATTCATAATAAGTCAAAATTAAAATACAGATATTAAAATTCAGCAACAGATACTGAGTACATGCTATGATCAAAGCACAAACATAAGAAGTGTCAGAAATTCCTGTCATTTATATAATTGTCAAATGGTAGAGTTGAAAAGCTTTACAGAAAAGATCCTGTCCCAAACGCTGATTGTACAGACTAAGGAAAGGGTCATTAACTGTGGTTGTTGGCTTCCAACATGGTCCCCAATGATCCCTGCCTCCAGGTGTTTATACCCTGTGGAGTCCCGTCCCACCCTCTATCTTGGTTGGTCTGTGTAATCAATAGAGAACTGCAGAAGTGCTGGCATGTCTTTTCTGAGGCTATAGGTCATAAGAAAAACACTGTGGCTTCTGCCTTCTTCTCCCTCTTGGATCACTTGTTCTTGGGAAGTTAGCTGCCATGTCGTGAGGACCCTCAGTGTTAGAGGAGGTCATCCAGAGGTCATGACTGCTGGTCGGCCCCAGAGATGGACATAGGCAAGCAAGGCTCCTTACCCCCTCCCCTGTCCTTGGGGTGTACGTTCTGCCCACCATTCCCACACTAGGAGCTCTTTCAAGGACGTAGCCGTGAAGGAGTGATTTCTTGTTGAGCCCATCTTGTGCATGGGACTGAACCCAGTTAAGGCCGCTATATAAACTTTTAAGGTTCTGGTGGGCTGGTGCAGAGATTTACTTGTCTTATGGTCGCCCGAGACAAGTCTTTTATATAAGTCCCTTTGTTTATTAAAACTGCCCCCTACCAGTCTGGAGTCTCTTTCTTCAGTCTCTCCTTGCCCTCCACTTGAGGGTGCGTTTCGAATTTCACCTGAGGGGCTCCTGAGATTGCAAACCAACACTCAAGCCACCAGTGGAGAGGCCCCCATGACTAGGAACATGAGCAACCACCAACAGCCGCGTGAATGAACCATCTTGGAAGCAGATTCTCTAATCGAGAGGTTGGCAGACTTTTTCTGTAAAGAGTCAGATAGTAAATATTTTAGGCATGTAGGCCATAGAGTCTGTCTTGCAACTACTCAGGCCTGCTATTGTAGTGCAAAAGCAGCCGTGGACAATATGTAAATGAAAGGGAGAGGCTGTGTTCCAATAAAACTTTATTTACAAAAACAGGCAGTGGGCCAGATTTGGCCTGTGGACTGTACCTTGTCATCCCCTCCTGTAGCCTCAGTCAAGCCTTCAGATGACTGCAGTCCCTGCCTGTGTTCTCACTACAGCTTCATGAGAGGCCTTGAGCCAGAGCCACCCAGCTGCTTCCAAATTCCTGAGAATAAATACTGTTTTAAGCCACTAAATTTTTGAGTAATTTGTTACACAGTAGTAGATAACTAATGCAATAATAGGTAACTAACCCAGTAAAGAAGGTTGACTGACAGATGAGCCAACTTTGTGAGTTGATAATTGTTGAAGCTAGGTGGTGGGTAGATCCATGGAGTTTCATTATATTATTCTCTCTACTTTTGTGTAGTAAAAGGTTAAAGGGCGGGGGGGGGGGGGGGGGGCGGGGCGGGGGGGGGGGGGAAGAAAAAGAAAAAGAAAAGCTGTTAGGTAATTATCTAAAATCAGAGCAGCAATAAATCCCGAAGCCTGTGCTGCACACCCAGGTCTCTGGCTCTGAACCCTGTGTTCTCTTGGCCCCCTCTTCCTGCGTAAAGAGCAACCAGCAAAGCTTTAGCTGTTTGCCTGTATTTTTCCATCACTTGTTTACTGCCCTAGTACCTCCAACTTAGTATCCAAGATAGTTCTTTGGATTTTATTACCATTGCTGTTGTTGAGCCATCTTTGAGACTTTTACGCTTTTACACTTCTTTATCTCTCTTTCCACTGTAGACTTTAAAATCAGTCATTACTTAGAGAGGGAGCCTTGTTCAAAGATCTACAGAGTCCAGCCTCGGTGTGGCCTGGGATGTAGTAATACTTACATTTTACCTTCTTATTGAGCTTGGCTGTCAGCGGAGCACTAGCAAATCCATTCTCTTAATGAATCCTAACACAGCCTGGGAGGGTAGGCCTGGCAGGTTTCACTCTAGCATTTTATAGATGAGGAATCGGAGAGTCAGCAAGTTTAAATGATCAGACAGAATTCAGCTGGGTGCACAGTCTGGCTCCTAGTCCAGTGTTCTTTCTTCCTGCCTATACTGCCTCTCCCGTGCGTAAGGAGAAACAGGTAGAATTTGACTTCAAATAAAATCAAGTCACTGTGTGAAAGTGCGTCGCACAGTGCTTGGCACATAGTAGGTTCTCAGTGAGTTTACCTTCCCTTTAAAATCCCTTTGAGGGCTTCCCTGGTGGCGCAGTGGTTGAGAGTCCGCCTGCCGATGCAGCGGACACAGGTTCGTGACCCGGTCCGGGAAGATCCCACATGCCGCAGAGCGGCTGGGCCCGTGAGCCATGGCCGCTGAGCCTGCGCGTCCCGCAACGGGAGAGGCCACGACAGTGAGAGGCCCACGTACCGCAAAAAAAAAAAAAGAAAAAAAAAAATCCCTTTGAAATTGGAAATCGCCCTGATGGGGTTTTAATTGGCAGTATAAATAACTTAATGTGTTAGCTACATGAAATAAATATTTGAAATAACTTGTCTTTTGATTTATTGCATTGATCCCCAAAGTGGTTCATGTGTTGGATTAAGAGAATGGGTCTGGATTATTCTGTCCCTGCAGTTCCCTAGGATAACCAGGAAATAAGATTTAGTGTTGGATTTCGAACATCTTATGCTTTCTGTACATTTAACCAGATGTCCTTGGTGATGACATTTACAAATGAGGTAAAATTTTGTGAACAGGCGAAGAAAGTGGTAGGAGAGCAAAGAGCAGAATACCAGACCTGATAAAATGCAACTGCATGACGAAATTCAGTTCAACAGGACATCATCTTCTCTTTCCTGTTTCTTTTCAAAAATCTTTTTAATGTTGTGTTTTCCTATCCTAAACACGTGGTTGGGAGGAAATGAATTTTCCCCCCATAAATGTTTGAGTTTTAATTTCCTTCCTTCCCCCTCCTCCCTCCCTCTTCCTTCCTTCCTTCCTCCCTTCCTTTCTTTCTTTTTCTTTCTTTCTTTCATTCTTTCTTTCATTCTTTCTTTCTTTCTTTCTTCTTTCTCTCTCTCTCTTTCTTTTTTCTTTCTTTCTTTCTTTCTTTTCTTCCTCCCTCCCTCCCTCCCTCCCTTCCTTCCTTCCTTTTCTTTCTTTCGACAGTCCTTTCAGATAGAGTCTACAAGCACTTGCTATCTGCCAGGTAACTTTGTTATCAGGGCTATAACTTTTAATTCTTCATCCTCCCCGCCCCCCGCTCCAATTTGGAGAAAAAGATCTTTTATTCGTTATTTGGAAAATAAATGAATCTTAAGTTTCTCTCCAGGTCTTCGTTTAAGTTGCTTAAAGCAATGCCCACGTGGATAGATTTGCAGGCTCTTTTGTTTGAATTGTCTTGGAAAAAAAATGATAGGCATATTTTTAATTTGCAAGTCTGGTTTTAGTCACAGGCACTAGAGAAAATGAGCTGCCAGATGTCTGGGAAGCACAACTCCAACCCCATCTACTTTCACATGTGATAAATATTGTTTTGGTTAGAGACAGAATAAATCCAGGTTGCTTTTTTTGACTTCTTGGACTAATGGGTTCACCTTTTTTTAAGGTATGTTGTAGAAAACCATTTGCAGAAACATCAATCTAGGTTATTTAAACTTTATTCAGGATAGCTGTGAACAAAGCAATTCTGAGAAAATGATGTATGATTAAACAATGACAATCAGAGCAATTCACTAAGGAATTGTCATTTTTATTCACAGTGTGTACCAAAACATTGGCCTTAAATGAAGCATTTAGGACCTCTGAGGACATAAAATGTGCCAGGAGCAGGACGGGTGGTTTGCATGCCTTGGGTGTTAAGAGAACGGCTCTTGGAATCAGGTATACATGTCTCAGGAATCCCAGCTTTACCATTACTGAGTAACCCTGGGCAAGTTACCAAACCTCCCTGGGCCTCAGTTTGATCCTCTGTAAAATGGGCATAATGACAGGAACAAGCACATGGGGTGAGCAAGTAGAGGGAGGCCCAGGCCAGCACCTCTAAGTCTGTGGCTTTTCTACCATTTTCCACCATAGAGAAAATAGGTATAAATAACAGAATTCTTAATTGAGTGCAACGCAGAAGTTCTTGACCATTAGGAAGTAAAATCCTCCTTTTTAAAATTCTATCCGTGGAGATCTTGCATAAGAGAAGTAACTACCTTCTTTGGAGATTTCCCTGCTTTCTGGCAATGAGCAGTCTCAGATCCCTCCCAGCCTTCTGATTCCTTAAAAATAGTTGCTATCCAGCTATATTTTAACCCCAAGCAGGTCATACTGAAATGCTAATCAACCAAAACTAATTTGGATTTCGAGCGAATTCTGGAAATGAAGAGTGCTGGCAGGTTACTGGACAGTGGCCTTCCTTCAGAAATTACAGTGGGGCTCTCCTTGGGCTCACGCTTGAAAGGATAAGTCTTTGCTCTTTCCGTGGCAGAGTTCCCTGAGTAGTAGATGTGAAGTAAATTAGAGCCTAGAGTTTGTAACCAGAATAATGATATTAGTTCAACATGATGAAGTTGATAGAGCTCCAGGTATAGTATATTCTGTAGAATCTTTGCGTGCATGTCAGTCGCTATTTTCCCTTCTTTTGCCTCCTCCTCTCCTACTCACCATCTTCATCTCTTCTTTTTTCTTTTTTCTTTCTGTTTTCCAAGAGAGCAAAAGGGCGTAGTGCACAGAGTAGCCATTCTTTGAATTTGATGTCCAAATACCCTCCTTTCCACCTTCGTTCTTTGTCCTTGTGTTACTGTTTGCATCCTCATTTGTTGGCTTCGTTTCCTTTTAGCAAATTATCCTGCTTTTCCTTCCATTTATCTTCTCATGTGCTCATGCATCCCTTTTTATTCTGCTGGCTCTATCTTCCAACCTTCAAAGCACTTGGTCTCACACCCTTTCCCGGGATGGCCACAGGCCCGGAGGTCTGTGCTGTCAGCCGGCCTTCCCGCTGGGGAAGCTCTCTGTTGAGGATCACGTCCCTCACAAAGCCCGGCCTCTCTGAATGGTGGGGGGGCATGGGGTTGGGGGGCTTCAGAGCCCTTCCGTCTCAGCTGCCAGTGGCCCACGCTGGCCAGGTGTGCTCGGTGAAGCCCTCCCAGTGCCTCCGATCCCCGCGGGGGCCAGGGGGACATACAGGCTACTTTCCCGGTAAGAGCAGGTGAGTTGAAAATGGATCTGATTCAGACCCTGGGGTCAGGGATGCAGCCCTACAGCCAGTTTAACTCACTGTTCTCTGAAGAAAATGGTCTGCCTCTGTCAATGATCGTAAACGAATTCACTTTTAAATGTTGCCACGTTAGATGGCAAACAAGGAGCTTGTCTTTAATTGAACTGGAACCTAAAAGTACATGCATTCTACGGGGGAGAAAACTCTCTGCCCATCCTACCCTGTGACCTCTTTTATAGACAGAGATAGGCACAGAAAAGTAGAAAGTAGGATGAACGAGAAACAAAAAGTGGAGCATTTGAGAGCTGTACCAGAAGTTGCCTCCTGCCGTGTCTAGACTGTTGTAATCCCAAGTACAGGCCTTTTTTATGACTCTAGCATAGTAAAGATTTTGTTTGAGATCATAGTGCACATAATTTTCATTGTTCAAACAAGGCAGGGAATAAAGACAATTGTTTGCCTTGTGTATGGTTTCTTTCATTTGATCAAAAGAGAGTACTCTCACTGTGACTGAGAAGTGATGCCAGAAGGCCTCGCCATAGACACAAGCGGTTGATTGAGAAGGGCTGAGTGCCCTCCAGAGCTGGAACCATGGGCTCCGTAGGGCTGGCTGGTAAGTGGGCTGGTGCCTGGGCCACTGACTGTTCTCAGCCGCTATCAGCAGTCGCGCCTGAAGTGGCAGAAACCACCAGGAGTCTGGGCTGCCATCTCTCGTGGCCTCCTTTCCACGTTCTCTTAAAACTCCCTGCTCCAGCATTTCTGATGCGCCATGTTACCCGCCACTCCTTAGGCTCCCTCAGATTCCCGTTCAAGCCATGTGTTCTTAGTTGGAGGGTGGATACGCGGTAATGAATTAGTATTGCTGTGTGAAGGCAGAGTGGGTTTGATTTTCATTCACGTTCGCTTGTGTGACCTGGTTGCTTTTCCATCCCTGGCTTCAGGAATCTTATTTAAGCCGTCAGTCATCAGCTTGTGACAGCCCAGATAGCCCTGTTATTTGGACTTGTCAGTTTAAAATACATGCACATGGGAATTCCCTGGCAGTCCAGTGGTTAGGACTCTGCGCTCTCACTGCCGAGGGCGCGGGTTCAGTCCCTGGTCAGGGAACTAAGATCCCACAGGCTGCTCAGTGCGGCCAAAGAAAAGAGCTCCACTCTTGCCAGCCCCCTGGGCTTCTCACTTAATCTGCCTTCGTGGGGCCCCTATTTGCATTCGGAGACTCAAAGTAATCAGTCCTCAGCTGGAAGACTGTTGCCGGAATCAGTATGATCTGCTTTTGAGGGACTGTACATAAAATGGGGAGGCCAGTTTCTCATACAGGAAAATTACCGGACAAAAAGGTAGTATGGCCCCAGAGTGGCCTGTGCGACCCTTTGATTCTTAATGTAGCATCCAGTGAATCCTGGATTAACGTCTTAGTCACACTGCATTTATGCCTTTCTGGCTTTCCGGAGCCAGCTCCCTTCCAGCATGACTACATGCAAGTGTAATAGCAAATCAAAACACTTATTGCTTAAGGCTGTGGACGTGATGGTTGAGGTAATAATTGGTTTTCAGTGCACACACCAAAAAAGTGTACACATACCGGCAATTTGCTGAAAAACCTTGTCATGCTGCTGTTACAGACGTTTTTTACAGGGAAACCAGTAAGGAAGGTGTTAGCTTCTGTTTATCATATCAGAGAAGAGTTCTTCTTCAGACCCCTTGGAATCATATTCTCCACCTGGAAACAGTCACAGAAAACATCTTTTCCACAAATATAGCCCTGTTGTACTCAAAGTACATTTTCTCATGCAACTAAACGCAGTGGGCTGGCGTAGATTTTTCTGCGTGTTCAGTATTGGATGAGGCTAATAGGATGTAGTGGGCTTGGTAACGTTCCCATCTTGCTAGTTATATAAATGGGACCCTCATTGAAAAGGCACAGTGTGTTTTCTTATGGTCTTGAAGAGCACGTCAAAAATAGTTTGCTATGCTGCAGGCTTGGAGTGTCTGGTTTTTTTTTAAGAGAATATAAATGCAGAAGGACTCAGAATATTGCAGTCACAGAAGGTTCCATTATAATCTAGGTAATGAAATTCAAGTAGTATTGCCCTGCAGAATCAGATATGGGGCCAGCAAGACAATGCTAATGTTTTAAAATACATTTTAAAATGGCAGTAATAGGATATATTTAAAATTGCTTAGAGGAAAAAATCTTTTTGCAATAACTTCTTAGTAAAATACAGTTGAAAATCAAAACTTGAACAACATTCTTTTTGTTTTACCTTTTTCTCAGCATATGTTAAATATGGAAGATGTTGTGAGGCAGGGAAAGGTTAGATAATCTCACAGAATGTAATAGGTTTGATTGTTCGTTTTCCAAAGCAAATAGTGTGGTAGTATCCCAACTTCTCATCTAACACAAATGAAGGACTCAAATCACTCTCTTTCTCCTTCTAGTTTTCTTCTTAGAGGATGGGTCTTCATGAGTAATAATGCTGTAATGCTGAAAAAAGAATAATACTCAAATGTAATGTAAAAAGTTGTAAAAAGTCAACCCCCCCTTAAAGACACTTAGCTTTGATAGTGTTTTTTCAGTCCAGTATTTTGTTAACATGACATTTACCCCGAGTGTGAGATGTGAATTATGTGGGTTAGTTGGTTTTTATCTGACTCATGGTTTAGTAATGTCACATGTGTATGGTTTTTTGTTTGTTTGTAATTGTTTTGTTATTGTATATTAAAATTAACTAGTAAAATCCATTCCAGCTCCCTGCGGTAATTAATTAAAAGTAACATGAAGGGCTTCCCTGGTGGCGCAGTGGTTGAGAGTCCGCCTGCCGATGCAGGGGCCACGGGTTCGTGCCCCGGTCCGGGAAGATCCCACATGCCGCGGAGCGGTTGGGCCCGTGAGCCATGGCCGCTGAGCCTGCGCGTCCGGAGCCTGTGCTCCGCAGCGGGAGAGGCCACAACAGTGAGAGGCCCGCGTGTTGCAAGTAATATGAACTACATTTTATGTCTGGGGAAACAGGATTCTGAAAGATAGATGCTCAGGTACAGAGGAAGTAAGAATAGCCCTTCCTTTTTTCCTGATGGCCATGGCCCCAGAGTCCTCTTCCATGGATGCTGGATATTTGGGCAGTAGCGGTGGTGATGTGTGTGTTTAAATCAACGTCACCAGATACTGTTGAATACTTCATAGTTAAGGTAACTTGAAAGCAAGAAAAGGCTGGTGTTGGACAGATAACTGTAACCAGTCAGGAAATATCTAGAGCTACAGAGCTCTTACCCTGTGATCTTGTATCTAGAATCCACAGCCAGAAAGTAAAAGTGAAGAGCCGGCCGGAGGGAGACGTAGTCCTTCTCTCAGGGTAGGGCGCCCAAGTGGGTCTGTTCAGGGAGTGAGCAGGGAGCACTGTGGTTTGCCTCACGCGCCCAGCAGGCACTTTGTGCATCTTTGCGCCTTAAGCAGGGCTGTGAGTCAAACACGGGGCAGTGTGAGAGGAGCAGATTTGGACCTGATACATAGTTGCTGAAAGTGGGAGAGCTGGTTATAATTCTTCACTTGCCAGACCCTTAAATGATACCTTTGAAATCCTCAAAGGAGCAAGCACTTAGGTTGAAAATCAAACCGTTTTCAAAATCACAATGTCCATTTCTGGTTTCCCTTTTGTCTCTCTTTTCATTTAGTGCTTTAAAAAGTACAGAAATGATCATTCTAAGGATTATAATAACATAAGCCAAACCGCTAAGATATACTTAATAAATAAACTATGTTTATAAGTCAGTTTTTAGAAGCACTGAGATGATTCTTTTACATCCATGGGGAACTCTCTCTGACCAAGAACTGCTCATTACGGTAACAAGCAGTGTTTGGGGGTTTCCTCTGCTAGCGTTAGGAGCTCAAATCCCTAACTTGTGATTTTAAACGGTATCTGGACTTTGCCAGTATTTTTTTAGTGAGACGTCTTTTTAACAGGACTATTGACGGGCTCCCCCCTCACCCCGGGGTGCTCCCCCGCCCTCTGACTGGTCTCTACCTCCCTCTCTCCTCTCTGCCATCCAGTTCCCTCTTTGCTGCCACAGCTCCTGTCCCAGATGTGAGTGTGACTCTGCGTCATGCTCTGCTCAGAATCCTTCAGCATCTCCACATTCCTCAAGAGAATCCTGGCCCCTCGCCATGGCTGCGTTTCAGCCCGATCTCCCTGCTCAAGCCCCTCTGTCCAGCCTCACAGAACTGCACTCTGATCCCAGCACACCCCTGTCCTGTTGCCTTCGCACGTTCTCTTTACTCCACTGCTTCCCTGCGTCCCCTCGTCTTCCTGGCAACACCTCCTCCTCTTTGAAGACTCATGGGTCGCCACCACGGGAAGGCTGTCCTTCGTGGGCACGGGTCCCGCCCCCGTGTGCTCTCTGGTTTACATACCTGTGTCCTGAATTGGCCACAACCAGAGTGTGGCTCATCTGTGTTTGCTTAGTACCCAGCTTGTCGTGGGTGTGCCTTAGAGAGCGACCTGGTGATCCCGTGTTTGCGTTATCTATTCCCAAAGAAGGTGATGCCATTATCTTAGTGAAAGCTCCTGAGGGACTGGCCCTGTCCCTGGGAGTCAGAGAAGAGTGGGGTTGGGAGAGAAACATTTTATTTGGAGTTAGAACCCCTGCAGTCAGTTTGGCATGCTCCTTGGGTCAAGTGACCTTAACCAGCCTTCTAGGAGTTTATGATGCTGAGGCCTGGATTCTGGTCTGAGCTCTGGGTGGAGAAGCCGTGCAAGCTTTGGTGAGTCTCCCAACTGTGGCTTCTGTGTCCCCGTCACTAAACTGATGGCTGGACCAGGCGATGCCTCAGGTGCCCCTGTTGCTACCGAGCACATCCTCTCATGGAGACTCGGCTTGCACACTCTGGGGTGGGGCGACCCACCAGGCTTCTCCCTTAGGTGTTCAAACGATAGTCACATGGTCAACTGCACCGTTGTCCAAAAACGCCTGTGTTCCCATAGATGGGGAGGGAATTGGGATGTTGTACATGGAATTTAGTGTTCACTTCATCTTTTTTGCTCTGTGGGTAACGAGGGATATAAAGCAGCAGTTTGCTTTTGGGAGAGACGTCCAGGACCCCTGTCTTTTTAGAGTGCATTCTGCATACTTTAACTGTCATGAATTGGGTGTCACGTGATTTGTCATGTAAGCCCTTCAGTGTCGTTAATAACTGGTGTTCCCTACCAAACGTAAAATAGATAGCTAATGGGAAGCAGCCGCATAGCACGGGGAGATCAGCTCGGTGCTTTGTGACCACCTAGAGGGGTGGGATGAGGAGGGCCGGAGGGAGGGAGACACGAGGGGGAAGGGATATGGGAACATATGTGTGTGTGTGACTGATTCACTTTGTTATGAAGCAGAAACTAGCACACCATTGTAAAGCAATTATACTCCAATAAAGATGTAAAAATAAATAAATAAATAAATAACTGGTGTTCCTATCAGCCGTGATATGTGTGTGAGACACAGTTCTGCAAGTACTGGTACCTTATCAGCATAACAATATGATGACTGTTTCAAACTTCACAATAAACAGGTAACGATGGCTCCTTTTTTACCTTAAAGATTTCAGTATTGCGGCATTTAAAAACTGGCCTCTAAAAATGCGGGTCACGATAGTGTTAACTAAATACCCCACTGATTTGTGAATGAGTTGTATGTGGTAAGTGGACGCATTTGCATGTCATGTGCCTTTGGTGTTTCCATCTTGTTTCCGGGGGCGCGAGCTCTCCCTCAGCGAGGACCAAGTGCAGCCTGCCCTCCACATGGCAGACGTGTCCCCACGGGATCAGGAGCCCTACATCATCCTGCTCCCGGCCCATCTCCGTCTAGAGGCCCATTCAGAAGGTGCCGGAAGGCAGCACTGAGTGGCTGCCATAGCAGGTGGGGTTGCTCCTGCTTCCCGAGGGCTGCGTTTCTCCAGCTGTGACTGGTGCGGCGTCATCACAGTCACGGTGTGCGGTTAGCCTGCTCCATTGTCATGATTTCTTTTCTTTCTCCTTTTCCACAGTACACTTTCAAGAATGGTTAAAATTATTTCACCTTAGCTACCGTGCCACTTGAACTAAATTAGAGGAAAATTGTTTTTCTCTTCAGACCCAAAGAAGTAGGTAATTACCTTTGACAAAATAGCTGATGAAAGTATAGCAACATCAGGTAAATTAGCTATGCTAAGTATACGTTTTAGGTTCTTTGGGGAAAACCTACAGGTAAAAAAGTGTTAAGGAGTAGTTTGTCAGTCTCTGATGAATTAACAGAAAGCTTTGAATCTTGATAAAGTTGTAACCCAGCGGGGTCACAGAAGGGCAGTGGGACTTCCTGGGTGAAGGTGGCCAGTATCACATCATATATATGTGCCTCCTCCCTGTAAGCTGCTTCAGGAACCCACGCGCCCTTCTTCTAATTAAGCTACAGGACCCTGTTTACCCCCAGGATTCCTCCAGGTCGGATTGCTTTGGAACTCTAGTGTTTAGAGGTCACCAAAGGGTAGAGGTTCTTAAAAGTTAAAGCCACCAAAATCCTGCAAAACCAAGAAGTTTGCCAGAAGAGCCAGGCAACACACAGGAGTTTTAATTTGCCTAAGATTGAAAGCATGTCAGGTCAATTTGCAGATGAAAATTATGGCCCACATTTGAGACATTTTCTAAATCTTCCTTTATTTAAAACCATAAAAAGTTAGGAGACAATTTCGGCTTGACTGTTTCATGTATTCAGTGCATCGAGAATGTAGCATAAATAGCTTCTACCTTGGGTACTGTTTTCTGTTGTTCTGTAACCATGAACACAAGCTTAGTGGCTTAAAACAATACACTTTTGTCATCTTACAGTTTCTCTGGGTCAGGTCAGGACACAGCTTCACTGGGTCCCCTACTCAGGGTCTCACCAGCCTGCAGTCAAGATGGCGGCCAGGGCTTTGGGCTCATCAGAGGCTCAAGTGGAGAGAGATCTGGCTCAAGTTTTCTAAGGTTCACAGAATTTGTCTTCTGTGGCAGCAGGACTGTGAGGTCCCTGTCTTGCTGGCTGTCTGCTGGGAGCTGCTCTTGGCTCCTGGAGGCCACCTTCCTTCATTGCCCTCCCCGTAGGCCTCTCACAACTTGGCAGTTACTACTTCAAAGTTGGCAAAGAGGACTGTGCTTGGAGCCTCTGACCCCATGGGCAGCCTAAGCCCTCTTTTATCAGGTAGACTGCCCGTCTCCACTTCACTTAGTTGTTCTTTTGGGGTTTTCTCTTGTTCCTTCATCTGGAACATGTTCCTCTGCCCTCTCATTTTGTCTGTCTTTCTGTGCTGGTGGTCTCCGTTCTGCAGGCTGCAGGATTGTAGCTCCTCTTGCTTCTGGTGTCTGACCCCATCTCGTTGTGGCCTCTTCTTTGGATATAGAATATCTTTTTTGGTAGGTTTCAGTCTTTTTTGTCAATTGTTGTTCAGCAGTTAGCTGTGATTCTGGTGTTTTCATGAGAGGAAGTGAGCTCAAGTCCTTCTACTTTGCCATCTTGTCTCCAGCCTGGCTCCCCGGCCTGGGCTCCCTCACTGGGGGAGGCACCAGCCCATCAGCCATGGTCTCCACAAGGTGCCCTCGAGATGGTCTGCAAGACCTGCTCCCAGTGCCAAGGTCACAGTCTCGCAGAGGCACCCATTCTTGGATCCCTAAGCTCTCTTTTAAAGGGGTCTGAGCTAGTTAAGTCCAGCCCACTCAGGATAATCTCTTTTTTGGTTAACTTGAAATCAGCTGATGAGGAATGTTATTCACATCTACACAATCCCTTCACCTTTGTCATGTGATGTAACTATCATGGGAGTGACGTCGCATCACCTTTGTCATAGTGTGTCATAGTGTGTTGATTGAAAGCAAGTGTGTTGATTAAAAGCAAGTCCCAGCTTCCACTCACTCTCAGGGGAGGGGATTGTCCAAGACGTGGATACCAGGAGATGGGAGTCACTGTGTGGTGGGGGACCTAGTATATACCCCAGGGTTTGCACACCATAGACACTCAATGAATGTTTATTAAATTGAAAGATTCTATTATAAGCCATTTATTTGGGATGCAGAACACATGTTCTAATAAGAAGAAAGTGATCATTTGTAGTTAAGTTTATAGGTGAGCTGACCAAGCCTATTTAAAACAAAGTGTGGCTAGCCTAAAATATTACAACGCGATTTACCTTGGGTTTGGAATAAGACCACGGGATGTGCAGCATGGGAAAGGTCCTTCTGAGGCTCAGGGACCTCCTGCCCGTCAGCGCCTCGCCACGCCCACTGCAGTCCTGTTGGGTGATGGGTCACATCTGCTTTCCCCTTTGCCGCAAACCTGGAGCAGCCCAGCCTCTCGTGCTGCCGTAAGCATCTTCCTGTTGCACCCACGCAGCCCCGGCCCAACCCAAGTCCCCTCTGTGCCCAGGTGACCTTTCTCCTGCTCCCCCAGTCAAAGCCATTCCACTCAGTAAGGCTCACCTCACCGGGTATTAGACTGAGCGGGATTAGCCTGAAAGCATCAGGTGTGGAGGAGGACTAACCTCCATGGCTCCTCTCTGATAGCTGATGCTGGGTGTTGCTGTTTCCCTCGAAAATTTAGTGTCAGTGGTGCGGCTGTGAGTTGCGTGCGGTGCTCTGGGTGCCCCGTGCACAGCTGAGAGCTGTGGCTCCACCCTGGCGGGACCCGCCACCCCCCACTGCCCACTGCTGAGCACTCGCTGTTTGCAAGGGTGAATGTTTGGGCTGGGACGGTGAGTGGAGGAAGAAATACGCCAACCAAGGACTTGAGCACTGAGCAGAATGGATTAGAGGCTTCGCAGACTCTCCCTTCGGAGAGGACAGAGGAGGCATGTTTAATCCTGGGTTGGTGTGGAAAGTGGCCGTTTGCCTTAAGACAAAACAAGCGTCAGCCCTGGCAGGATGCTTCCTGAAAAAATGTCCTTCTAATTTGCCTGGAGCAGAGCTGAAATCCTCAATAGATGGCGGATGAGGTCTTGGTGATCTGCTGATTTGTTGTTGAGCATTTCTTCCCACTTGAGACGTCAGCTGTCTGACTGTCCTCAGTGAGGACACCGAGGTGTTTTTAGATTGGCTTGAAGAGAAACATGAATGCTAGTCACTTGTCCCGCCTCAGCACTCCCCCTCCGGCTGGCCAAGAGTCCCCAGGGGTGCTGGCTGCCATGTGCGGTGCTGACAGGGCCAGGATGTGGGACAGTTGTGGGATGGGGGGCTTTGGAAAGGACCAGGACTCCCTCAGCCTCCAGCAAGGTGATTGATGGTGTCTCTACAGCACACATAGGGAGGGCTGCTGGGGGTGGAGGAATTGGCACGCTGGTAACAGATTCACCCGGGAGCCCCACGTGGGCGACCGTACCACTGACATAAAGTTTTAAAATGTACAGAGTAATTCTGTGCACCACTTAGCGTAATACATCAGGGGGAGGACAACTACATGGGAATGATAAACACCAAATCCAGGAGAGTGGTCCCTTCTGGGGGTCGAGGGTGGAGGATGAGACCCAGAGGGGTCTCCGGGGCGGGATGAGTTGTATTAGCAGTGTTCATTTCTTAAAGAAATGGGGACAGGGGTGGGACCTGCGGATCATGTAGCATTTTTTCCAATGCAGTGTCTTTGTGAAATATTTTATAATTTTTAATAGAAAGAGTAATACTTCATAGATTTATGAAAATTAGGTTGTTTTGTTTGTGTTCGTTTGCTTTAAGGGAAACTAGCCAGGGGGCAGGTACATCAGGCACCCATCTACAGTTACGGAGTTGTATAGCTGCCAAGGTGAGGGGAAGGCTGGGTCTGGGGGTGCTGGAGGCTCTGTGCCCCCAGTGCCGCTCTCACCCTGGGCACAGTGACACCCCCCTCAGAGCTGGACTTCCTCTTTAGGAAGAAGGGGTGGTGATGCCAACTTCTCGGAGCCACGGTGCAGATTAATAAGAAACAGCAGTGCCCACGCCTGGCGCTTACCACAGAGTAAGTTAAAGCGTCAGTTAAACCTGCCTCTCAAAACGTGATGGCTTTTGGATGCTGCTAAGGATGCTAGGGAGGGACTTCCCTGGCGGTCCAGTGGTTAGGACTCCGCACTTCCACTGCAGGGGGCGCGGGTTTGATCCCTGGTCGAGGAGCTAAGATCCCGCATGCCCCCCCCCCAAAAAAAAATGCAAGGGAAAGGTTAGGAAATATAGGAGGATATTTGTATTGATCTTATTTCTTATATGTATTATAGAAGTACTGAACATTTTTACTTTTACGGAAAGGGCTCCACTCTGTAATTAGAACAAAAAAGCAATCATGTAGAATAGTGCCAATTTCAATTCATTTATTTTTCCAACCTGAAAATAGTCTGGGATCTTTTGTAACAGTCCACTTTGCCCGAAACAAATTGAAACTGCTGGTCTGTGAAATCATTGAACGAATTAAAAATGTGTGTAAACAGCCAGATCAAAACTAACAAGAGAATCTAACAGCAGAAGCAGGAGCCCATTAACAAAAGGAGTGAGTCATGAAGGATATTTGTGGTATATTTTTGTGTTTACTTAGTGTTGTTTTTTGTTTGTTTGTTTGTTTTTGCGGTACGCGGGCCTCTCGCTGTTGTGGCCTCTCCCCGGAGCACAGGCTCCGGACGCGCAGGCTCAGCGGCCATGGCTCACGGGCCCAGCCGCTCCGCGGCATGTGGGATCTTCCCGGACTGGGGCACGAACCTGTGTCCCCTGCGTCGGCAGGCGGACTCCCAACCACTGCGCCACCAGGGAAGCCAAAAAAAAATTTAATGTATTTTTATGCAGAGTGATTTAATGACAGAACTTGTCTAAATAGGAACCTGAAATGTTTTATTTTGTTTTTTGAAATGAAACTGTATACTCCTTTGGATCATGAATATGATGGAAACTGCATGTTTGATAATGCTGGTCCCTGCTACTGCACCCCAGCAGTTCCTTGATAAATGCTGTGGCTAGCCGGTCTTAGTGCAGAAAAAAATACTACAGAAACTTAAAAAAAAAAAAAAAGTCTGTGGGACCAAGATTATTGATACATTTAAGGACAAAACAAAATCTTTCAATGTAGTTTTTTAAAACCTAGTACTACTAAGTACTGGGTCGATATTACAAATATATACACATGTGTACTTGTCTTCCAGAAAATAGATAGAGGCAGACTCAAGTCCATCGTGAAAGATGGTTGAGGAAAAGAAAAAAAAGTTCTTGACGTGACAGACTATGGACTTGACTCTTGCAAAGTCAGTCATGCGTGGCTTGTGGTTTCCAGCATCCCTAGCTGTGCCCGTGCTCGCTGGCTCCCCTTTCACAGAGCTGTAGAGCCAGAAGACCTCTTTTAAAGATGCAGTGTTTTCCAGATGGAGAACGAGACCACACAAGCTCAGGACTTTCCCAGGCTTCCCGGCCAGCCAGCTTTCTATATGCAGTGTGACTGGTCGGCCTGGTGACCTGGCCAGCTCTGCCGTCTGTCTCTGGGGATGACTTAGTGGACGTTCCATGGGAAAGTGAGTTCGCACGTCCCTGACACTTATGACCATCAAGTAGGACTGCCGAGCTCAAAACATCCCAAGTACTTCTGCCTCATCCAAAGACCATTTCAAACAAAAGGAAAAATAAGAAAAGCATAATGCATTAAAAGTCTCGGAAGACAAGAGAGAGTACCATCAGCTAACCAAAAAAGGCTGAGAAGTTTCCGTAAAAGGGAAAGCAGACTAGGAAAGGGTGACAGAGAACTAGAGCAGAGACGCTGCAGGTGACTGCTGGGGGCTGAGCGCGGCCCCACGGTGGGTGGGGACACGGGGAGCAGGCCGGCATTGGGCGGCTCATCACAGGAGCTCCACTTCCCCAAAGAGAGAAAATTAGGGCGGCTTAGGTAGGCAAGGAGCTTTGGAACTGTGAGGGATCTATCTCCAAGTTACTCTGGACTTCCGTGACCCACAGGGAGGGGCCGCAAGCAAGGCCATGGTACCCGGGGCTGGAAGATGCTAAACCTGCGCACCCGGGGCTCTTGTTGTGGCTCCTCGCGGGCTGCAGGTCACCTCCTGCCGCCTGAACACACACTCTAAAGAGAGAGAGGCTGGGGGGTAATGCAGTCTGCTTCCACAGAGCCCATACCCCTCCCCGCCCTCAGAGGGGAGGGCCAGGTGGAGACAGGTGGGACCAGGAGAGAGGACGCCCCCGGAGGCTTCCCATTCTTGTCACCTAGTCCCTTTCCCAAATGTGAGTAGCCCACCAAGGATCACCTAGTCCCTTCTTTCAAAAATGTGAAGAAACCACCAGGGAGCGTCAGAAATTTGAAGAAAACCAATAATAGTATGAGAGAGAGGCAGACACAGCCTGTGCTAATTTTTGACAAAGGTACAAAGGCAGTGCAGGAGAAAAAGCTCAGTCTTTTCACCAAATGGTGCTGGAGCAATTGGACATCCATGTGCAACAAAATGGACATGGACCACATTTCACTTCAACATGGCCCAGAGACTTAAATGTAAAGCCCAAAACTATAAATCTGGGGGAAAAAATAGGACAAAATCTTTGTGACCTGGCATTAGGCATTAAGATTTCTTAGGCTCCTAAAGCATGATCCATAAAAGGACAAATGGATAAATGGCACTTCATCAAAATTAAAAACATGCTTTTCCAAATCTCATCTATACAATGAGAAAGCTAGAAGAAAAGCCGACGAATCTGCTAGAAAATGGTCCTAGGAGGGACCTCTGGAACACTGATGGTCACTCTCTCTGGGCTGGAGACGTGCTGTGTCAGAACTGAGCTGCCTGGCCCCCTCCCCAGCCCGTGCCCTACTCCACTGGGTGGGAACAGAAGCAGGGTGGCAAACAAGTCCAGAAAATCGTAGTTTCCTGAAATCAAAACAACTGTTTTTAGGAAAAGTCACAGAGGAGTATACTTCCTTTGAATGCCAGAAAATATGGAAATGGAGAGGATTAGGAAAGCAGTGGTTTGGTGCCAGGCAGCCCTGGATTTATAGCCCACTAAGCTCATTAGCCGCAGGCGTGTGACGTCAGCACAGTTACCACATCTGTGGGGAGCATGGTGAGAATTAGAGATGGGGAGACCGTGTGACCCCCATGCCAGCACAGGTGACCCGCAGTGAGCCCCTCTTCACTCAGGTGTGCAGAGTGACGGGGACGCCTCTTGGTGTTCCAAGCCAGCGTGGGAGCCAGTTCTGTCAAATGTGGAAAGTGCGTGCAAGTGTAAGATGGTTTGTTTTGTTTCCTATAAATTCTCACTGATCTCCTTGCTAGAAGAGAAGGTCTAGGCTTTAACATTTCAGAAGGAATTAAACATTCCTCTGCAGGGTGGAAAAAATTCAAGGAAGCCAGGAAAACAAGCATCCCGGGGAGGCTTAGAGTCAAGAGGTGAGGTTGGAAGAATTTGACACGAGGGAAAGGGAAAAATGCAGAGCTACTGTCGGAGTATTTATGACAGATGCTTTCCCCGTAGCGGGTGACTCTGGCCTGCTTGAGAGGCAGCTGCACACCAGGCCTGAGAACAAGAAGAGGCATCATAGCCAGGTCGGAGGACACCTGCTACTGACCACATGGGCTACTAGCGCCGGTGGAACCAGAGGACGCGAGTATAAGGCTCGCACTGCCGAGTGGAAAGGATGTTGTCTCTTCGGCACGTGTTTCCGAGATGGGAAAGCAAATCTGTCAACACCTATAACCCTGCCAGTCACCCTAAACTCCCCCTGATTCTCTTGGAAATGAAGTGTGATCGAAAAGAACAGTTATCATAACCTGTACATCCACACCTTCCGCTGCCAGCTCGGCCCCTAGGCTTGTGTGCAGAGCAGAACTCTGGGGTGGACAGAGTACTGAGGTGACAGGCCAGCTTGCTTTGCAGATGAGGGCAGATGAGGGAGGAAAAGATCTGGAAATGGAGGAGGGAGCAGAGACCAGAGCCTGGGGACGCTGGACTGAGGGGGACTTCGGGAAAGAGACGCGTCGCCGGAGGTGGGCCGTATTGTGGGGCTGAGTGAGACAGGCCACAGGGGGTCAGCTCACGGGAGGTGCCTCAAGTGGCTTCTGGACCGTGTTGGAGCCGTGTGTGTCAGAGAGAGGCCCGGAGCTGCTTCCCTGTGTGCAAGAGAGGTCAAGCCTTTGGAATGAAAAAGAAAGAGAAATAAGTAGCTGCTGTGGAATGTCAAAGAACATGATTTGGGTTTCTGAACAAGGCTCAAAATGTCATAGTATAACTAGCAATCCATAGAAAGTACCTCAGAGTACACCAAAAGAATGAGCTTGTCAGAAAACTGGCTGGTGGAATCAAGAGAACTTTATAATTTAAGGGAGAAAAGCATATGCCCAGACGAAGCCTTCAGACTAGGTGGAATTACAAACAATAGATATGACACATTTAGTTGAGAAGGTACCCAGTAGTTTACAGGAGAATGTAAGAGTGATGAGATTTAGGAACTTTCATAGCCTGGGGTATTTCTGCTTTGTTCCCGTATAAAGAATAAAAGTTATTAAATGAACTCAAAGTGTAATACAACAGTTAATCCCTATGTGGGCCTGGCCCAGGGTTAGGGGAACAGCTGGTGATGTCATTAAGAAATTAGGGAGGCCTTTTCTGTCTTCCCACCAGCCACCCTCAGTGTGTTGGCTTTCGTCATGGTCACAGGGTGGATGCCAGAGCTCCAGGCATCACATCTTCACACACATGTCCAAAGGCAAGGGGATAAAAACAGTGCTGCTCTTCAGAGTCTCTTTATATTAAGGAAGAAAACGTTATCCAAAGTCCACCAACAGACTTACCCTGAAGCCCCACTGGCCGGGATTTAGTTACTGGTTCATGCCCTGACTACTGAGGAGACTGAAGGCACCTGGCATTTTCAGCTTCTAGAGTGAAAGATGGGCTCTTACAGGAAGGAAGGAGCAGAGACGGGCTGGGAAGGGAAGGCACTGAGTAGCAATAGAAGGGAATACAGCTCGTTCTGATACAGTTTTTTTAAACATTTTATTTGCTATTAGAATATAGTTGATTTACAGTGTCGTGTTAGTTTCAGGTGTCCAGCAGAGTGATTCATTTATACATATAAATATATCCATTCTTTTTCAGATTCCTTTCCCATATAGGTCATTACAGAATATTGAGTAGAGTTCCCTGTGCTATCCTTGTTGGTTATCTATTTTATATATAGTAGTGTGTATTTGTTAATTCCAAACTCCTAATTTATCCCTCCCTCCGACATTGCCCCTTTGGTAGCAGTGACAATTTTACTTCTTTTCCAATTTGGATTCCTTTCATTTCTTTATCTTCTCTGATCGCCGTGGCTAGGACTTCCAAAACTATGTTGAAAAAAGTGGCGAGAGTGGACATCCTTGTCTTGATCCTGACCTTAAAGGAAATGATTTCAGTTTTTCACCATTGAGAATGATGTTGGCTGTGGGTTTGTCGTATATGGCCTTTATTATGTTGAGGTAGGTTCCCTCTGTGCCCACTTTCTGGAGAGTCTTTATAATAAATGGGTGTTGAATTTTGTCAAAAGCTTTCTCTGCATCTATTGAGATGATCATATGGTTTTTATTCTTCAGTTTGTTAATATGCTGTATCACATTGATTGACGTGCAGATATTGAAGAATCCTTGCATCCCTGGGATAAATCCCACTTGATCATGGTGCATGATCCTTTTAATGTGTTGTTGCATTCGGTTTGCTAGTGATTTGTTGAGGATTTTTGTGTCTGTGTTCATCAGTGATATTGACCTGTAATTTTCTCTGGTAGATTAAAGTTTGCAAGAAGCTCTGAGTGTCAGGAAAATGCACAGCTAAGGGGAGCTGCATGAAATGAAGATGTAAAGGAAAGATGGGGGGAAGTTGGGGGGATGTGCTGGATGAAGGGGCTCAAAAAGATCATAGTAGGCTTCAGGGATGACGTTCCAAAAGGACAAGTTAAAATTTAATGGATCAGCTGTGAAGGTCTAAGGTTTTTTTTTTTTTTTTTTTTTTTTTTTAGAAAAATCAGTCACAAAAGTACAGGCAAAAAACATCTGACCGGACCAAGCACATGTGAAAAAAGCAGGCCTGTCTCCTTAGCTGCAAGTTCAAATGAGCTAGAGGAAAGGCTGCCAGAGAAGCTTATAGCTAGAGGCAAAGCTGCCAGAGAAGCTTATAACCAGAGGCTGCAGGAAGAGAATAATTTCCAGAACAAAGAGGTACAACCCCAAGGCCTCCTGGGCCCAGCCCTGTCTCCTGCCCAGTCTCTTTCCC